>NC_090941.1:322076218-322389346 GCF_040938575.1 Ambystoma mexicanum
ATAGCATAGCTGAAAGAAAATTGACAATTCACTTTTAGCCTAAAAAGAATATTACGTTTGAGAGACACAGGTTCTTCAAAAGGGTGCAAGAACCCCAAGAGCCAGTTGAAAACTTCATTGCTGCACTGAGGACCTTGAGTCATTCCTGTGATTTTGGTCCACTTGCTGACTCACTGATACGAGATCAATTGGTTCGTTGCACGAATAGTCTCAAGATTCAAGAAAAATTGTTGTCCAGTGATTTTCAGTTGGAAGCGGCAGTGGAAATGGCACGGTGTATGGAGCAAACAAGTAAATATATGTTGAACATGAGGGCAGACAAGTCAGGAGGTGAAGTCGCAGCAGTCAAAAATTCAAACTCAAGGAGGCCCAATACCCTCAGAGAAATGAAGTTTTTCAAGTGCGGCAGCAATCGTCACATTGCCTCGAGTATGTTTTGTCCAGCTAGGAATAACAATTGTTTGAAGTGTAAAAAGAGCAGACATTTTGCGAGAGTCTGCAAGGAGACTGGGCAGGTGAAAAGTGTAGAGGTAGGAGTTCCCGAACAAGAAGAGAGTCATACATTTCCTTTCCAAGGCAAACATGTATTGGAAGTTGCTGAGCTATATCCCAGAGGGAAAGGACCGACAGACGTTTTCTTGATTGAAGGCAGGGTCAGGATCATGAAGGTTGATAGTTGTTCACCATGGACTCTCATATCAAAAGAAACATTTGAGGCATGTGTACAAGGAAAGCTGTAACAGTTAGATGAATACATGATTGAACCATATGCCTATGGGAACGTGAAAATTAAGGTACTGGGAAAGTTCCAAGCATCTATAAAGTACAAATGCCGCAGTTTTGATGCTGATGTGTATGCAACACAAGAAGGGTCTTCCCTTTTAGGGTGGGCGGAACAAAGAAAATTGAGAATAAGGATACAGGCCAACGCTGAAGATCCTATATCTGTTGCTGAGGTGAAGGATAAATGGGAACAAGAATATCCCAAAGTATTTTCAGAAGATTTGGGAATGCTGAAAGAATTTGAGCATGAAATTGTTCTCAAAAAGGGGGCAGTGCCAAAGGTGCACAAATTCAGGCTGATACCGCACCACTTGTTTGAGAAGGTAAAACAGGAACTACAAAAACTGTTGCAAGGAGGTATCATCGAGAGAATAGAGAGCTCCGAATGGCTTTCACCAGTGGTAGTAGCAGCAAAGTCCAACGGTGAAATCAGACTATGGGCCTCATCACGACCTCGGCGGTAATGCCGGTGGTATTAGCGCGGGGGCTATTAGCGCGACCGCCATAGCCCCCGGCACTAATAGCGCAGGATCATGAGTTGGGTGGACTTGGAAGTCCCCATTCCCCATTGAGCCCATTCGGGAATGCCCCATTCCCCATTGGGCTGAATGGGGAAATTTCGCACTCATACCGCCCGCGGATTTCCCGCCGGTGGTATGAGCGCAAACTCTCGGCGGATTTCACACCAGCTCAGAGCTGGGTTGAAATCTGCTGAGGCCCTGATTCGGCGGACCCTTAAATCCGGCGGTAATAGCGCTACCGCCGTATTTAAGGGTTACCGCCGAGGTCATGATGAGGCCCTATGTGTAGATCTGAGAGACCTGAATAGAAACATCCTGGTTGAAAGGCACCCCCTCCCCAACATTGGAGAGAAACTGACAATGCCCGAGGGGGGCAGCATATTTTCTGTGATAGACCTATCCCAAGCATACCACCATGTGCCATTACTTGAGGAGAGCCAACAATTGACGGCGTTTGTAACCCCACTGGGAACTTTTAAGTACTGCAGAATGCCGTTTGGGTTGGCGACGGCGGCCGCTGTGTTTCAAAGAGTAATGGAGACTGTCTTGGAGGGGGTACAAAATGTAGTAATCTTCCAAGATTATATTTTGGTCCAGGCTAACTCAGAAAAGGAACATGATGTGATTCTTGCAAGAGTGTTGAAGAGGTTGGATGAAGCTGGGTTGACTGTGAGAAGGAGCAAATGCAAAATAAAAGTAGAGAGTGTGGAATTCTTGGGCCATGTTGTAGACAAAAATGGTGTGAAGCCTAAGGAAAGTTTGGTAGAGGCAATTAGGAATGCACCCCGACCGGAAAATAAGGAACAAGTGAGATCATTCCTAGTGCTAGCAGAATACTATCACAAATTTGTCAAAGATTTTGCCAGTCTGTCAACACCTTTGAGAGTACTACTGGGTAAGGGGCTGAAGTTTGCATGGATTGCGGAGTGTGAGGAAGCACTCAATAAAGTCAAGGAAGCAATAACAAGTGCACCTTCAATTGGAAAATTCATGATTTATGACAAGTGTGTTTTAGTGGTAGATGCCAGTAGTATTGGGTTGGGTGCAACTCTAGTACAGTACGACAAGAATAATGTAGAAAGAGTAATTGCATTTGATTCACGTTCCCTAAAAGGTGCTGAGGCCAACTATTCCGTCATTGAGAGAGAAACCCTAGTGATGTTTTGGGCTATCCATCACTTTAAGTATTTCTTAGAGGGGAGAAAATTCATAGTGAGGTCTGACCACAAGTCCAATGTTCAACTGTTTGAGAGTTCTAGGTGGGCAATGGGATCTCCAAGAATCAACAGGTGGAATGTAGGATTGCAAATGTACAACTTCAAAGTGAGTTACCTACCTGGAAAGAAGAATGTAGTGGCAGATTATTTATCCAGACTACACGTGGAAAGAGAGGTAGGAGTTGAGGATGTTTGGGATGAAGGTGTGGTAGCAGAAGTAGAGTGCGCTGTGACACAAGAAAGCTGGTTACAAGAAGAGCAAAAAGATGAGACCATGAAATTGATAAAACTATGGACAGTGGAAGGGTGGCCAGAAAATAAAAATTTAGATAAAAACTTCCAACTATGGTGGGAAGTCAAAGAAGAGTTATATCTGACGAATGGTAAGTTGTGGAGAGGACAGTTTTGTGTACCGCCGGAGGGAACTAGAGCCATGTTGGTAGAGTTGGCACACCAGGGTCATCGAGGTGAAGGAGCTATGAAGAGGAAGTTGAGGCAAAGCTATTGGTGGCTGGGAATAGACAAAATGGCAGAAATGAAAGTGAAAAATTGTTTGATGTGTCAGTCCATTGACAAGAGTAAGGTAGTACGTGAAACTCCAATGATTCCAAACACCATTCCGAGTCAACCATAGTTGAAATTAGCGGTAGACATAATTCGCCCCATTGCAGGGTTAGAAGAATGTTTTAAATACCTGCTGGTGTTGGTAGACTACCATTTTAAATGGATAGAATGGGATCAGTGAGAGAAGTGACTGCAAACGACTTAATTCAGTTTTTGGAGGGAGGTTTTATTAAAGAGGGTGTTCCATCGGAGTTAGTAACGGACAATGGGGTGCAGTTTGTGTCAGCAAGAATGTAAACATTTTTGGCAAGTTATGGCATAAGGCACACAAGAACAGCATTACACCATAGCAGAGTGAATGGCTTAGTAGAAAGGGTGAACAGGTACCTGAAAGGAGGAATCCAGATGGCTTTGCACATGGGCAAACATGGAGAGAGGTGTTGAAACATGTAACATGGAGCTATATGACGACTCCACATTCTATAATGGGTATTATTCCATTTGTGTCTCTTAAAGGGAGAGAACCTGGCACCAAACTTTGCCCAGGATGGCTTGGAATGGCAAAGGCTGTTGATGTGGATAGGAAAGAGATAATGAGATTGATTGAAGAAGGGCAAGTGAAGAATAAAAAGCACTTTGATGAGGAAGAGTTTATAAAGAATCCCCGATTTGTGGAGAAATGCACTGAGAGCACATTTATTGGACCAAGAAAGATATATGCTGTCAGGAATGGAGTAGTGGTTTTAGAGGGAGGTGAAGTGTGGTCAAAAGGGAGGCTGGCGAAAGCCAATGAAGTATAAGGTGTTAGTATGAGAGATCAACCAATAGAGGATAATGAGAACAACCAACATCTTAATAGTGCTGGGGTAAATGAGGAGCCTGGTACGTCTAATAAGAGTGTTACAACAAAAGGAAGAGTAACCAAGCAACCAGTATGGCTGGGAGACTATGTGCATTAAGTTATCATTTTACTGCAGTAGAGTTGTGTGTATAGTTTGTGTTTGGGTTTCCAATTCTCTAGAAACTGTTATTAAAAATCTGTTTTTCGATGGTATGGGGAGATATGTAGTGAAGTTGTTTTCATGTCTGTAATATTTAGAATGTTATGTGCTCCTGTCTCGCGTCTGCCTCGCGTCCATGTTTACATTCCAATGACTGCGGGTGCGAGGCAGAGCAGAGGCGGTTGGTGAGAGCGTTGGGTCAGCTTGTCTGAGCGGGCCTGTAAAATGAAGCTTGAACTTACTTTTACCCTCCTCTCGTGCCTCGTTTCTACAATAGGCCTGTTAACAGAAGGAAAGGGACTCTCAGGTTTTCACTTCAAAGAAGAAGACGATCCTGTATTGGTTAGACTTTCCATGACACCCACTGTTTTGTTTGCCCTTCAAATCCAGTTGGTATGGGGATCTGGCCCTAAGTAGAACGTCTCTGTTGCTTCCCTACTTGATTGTGGAGCCTACAGAAATGATGTAGATGTGACTTCAAGTACAGGCAAAGAAGCAAGCAGTTCATATCCAGGTCACTGATGGAACCCTGCTGGATTCCCGGCCCTTTGTACAGCATACCATTCCCATACAGATGTTCATTTATCGACACAGGGAGTTGTTGGTCATTGATGTCATTCAGACACCAATGTGCCCAGTTGTACTGGGATTACCATGGTTTATAGAGCACAATCCCAGTACTAACTGTAGGACGTGAGTGCTGATATTCTTTTCCAATTTGTACACTCCACAGTTTTGCAACAACAAGGAAGAATCCACACTACCTGTCTGAGTAGTCCAGGGACCCTCTGTTCATTCAGGTATAGTGAATGCCTGTTTAACACTACCTGATGAATACATTTCTTTTCAAGACGTATTTCATGAACCAGAGGAAATACCTTTGCCTCTGCACCAGTCCTTTGACTTTGAGATAAATCTATTGCCCGACCATTTGCTGCCCAATGGGAAGATTTATTCTTTTACTGTCAATGAAATGGATGAATTAAAGAAGTATCTGTTGAATTTTTTGGGACACAGGTCTATTGCACCCCCCAAATCTCTCATTGGGGCCCTAGAAAAAGAAAGAACTTTGAGACCATGTATCTACTTCTGCAAACCCAATGCCATAACCCAGAAAGACTATTACTTATTGTCAATTGCCATTGATCTGTGAAATCCTGGATTCTCTTGGTAATGCCCAGTTTTTCTCCAACCTGGATTTTGCTGGATTTTCTTATATATCAATGCCAGACATGAGCGGAAGACAGCGTTCAAGATGCACTTGAGGCATCCTTGAGTACAGGCTGGTGACCTTTGGACCCAGTAATGCCCCAGCCTTTTTACAATGTATAATGGACACCATCTTCTCAGACTTGTTAGGCTTCACGTTCTGGATATACTATGACGACATACTCATCTTTGTGTCCACCATTGAACTGCACTCCTCCCACAAATCGGAGGTTCTCATATGGTTAATGCAGCATCATCTGCATGCCAAACTGGAGAAATGTGTGTTCCACATCCCCAGAATCAAATTCCTATGATATGTGATCAGTCCAGAGGGAATACATATGGACCACAAAAGACTCACACCATTCTGAACTAGATATTGCCGAAAGACCAGAAATCCGTCCAGCGCTTCTTACCAGAAATTACAGGAGCTTTACCACCAACTATGCCAAACTAACTTTAGAAATTGCAGGGTCACTGTACATGAATCAGATGTTTCAATGGGGTGAAAGTGAGGAAACAGCATTTCAGGTCCTTAAACAAGCATTCCAGGCTTCCCTCATAGTGGAACACCCAGAGAATTCTCAGCCTTTTGTTGTGGAATCAGGGCCATCTGGGCAGGACTATTACAATGGAACCCTACTACCGAGCAGGAACACGACATTGGCCCTCATTACAACTCAGGCGGTAAGGGGTTTACGGCGCCGTAAACAGCGCCAACCCTTACCGCCTGAGTACGAGGTCCCTTAGCGCCATGGCGGACTTAACACCTGCTTTTAGCAGGTGTTAAAATCCATGGCGCTAAGGGACCATGGAGTTAATTACGCCACCGTAATTTACTGTGGCGTAATTAACGCCTCCCCCACTCCCATTATGCCCTATGGGGCAAAAATGGGAATGGGGAAGGGTAAATGGGGATTGGGGACTTACCGCCCCGCCAAGGTCGGAATGGGGCGGTAAGTCCGCCAACCACCATGGCGTAAAGGTAGTTTACGCCATGGTGGTAAAGTCACGGCCCAGGCGGTAACTTACCGCCTGGGTCGTAATGAGGGCCATTGTCTTCCATTCTAGAAAATTGACTTAATGCGAACGGAATTACTAGATTATTTTAAAAAAGAGCCACTGCAGATAAAGGCGGCATTTGAGGAATGGCTTGAGGATTTTCAGTGAGGACCGTTCAGAGTGAAAGTTCGTACTGATCACCATAACCTGCAGTACCTTAGAACCATCCAATTTTAGTACAGCCAACAGGCAAGGTGGGCATTCTTCTTTATGCTCTACGACTTCCATATCACCTATACCTCAAACTCGGAGCAAGAAAGCTGATGCCCTTTCCTCATTTGGTGCCAATGAACAAGACCTCCAGGCAAGCTTGTCAGGGGAGGAGCCACTGGAAAATATGCTGCATCAGGGTCAAGGTGAACTGTGCTGCTTGTCGCGAGGATGATATCTCAGATCCAGTGTTCGGAAAGTGCAGCTTGTGCCCTGCTGGTACATCTTGTGCTTGATCAGGGCTTTTCTGACCTTAACGACTTTAATTCAGATTGTGTCCTGACTTTCAACATTCATTGACTTACTAGCCCCATAGTGGTGTGTCGCTGGGAGAGCCTCCGACCCATGAGAAGTCAGTGAGCACATTTGCCAAGACACGCATTTAAGAGCATATCACTGCAAATTGCAATTTTACATGTAGAACTCAGTTTGTTAGGTACAAATAAAATCAATAGAAAGACTCGTGTCAAGAATGCATGTTTGCACTTGCACAGTCCAATTCTGACAGAGGACTGGACATCCTCCTGGCAGCATTCTCCATTGCCTTGCAACTACTTTTCAACAGGTAGGACCATGCATAGGGGATTGAGGACAGGAACCACAGGAGATGAAAGCGCATCTTTCTGTGAACACGGGATGAACTTTCATTCATGGGAGTACCTCTCCCATTATGCCCCCTCTACACATTTTGTGAATTCCCGACTCCATAGAAAACAATATGTGTGACACTGAAAGGTCACCTGGAAGGGGATCAGTGAAACACGCTCCTTATTGATACTAATACTCTACTAGAAAAAATCACAATACACATAAGAAGGAAAGTTAACAAACGTTAACAGTGGTGTTTTATATAGACAATAATATCTCCTCTCCCTACAGAAATATATTTTTTTCTGAACAAAAGAAACTGATTATAAGGAATGAAGGACCCACAGGCTCCTCGTGGTAACAACTAGAGGTCAGTGCATCACCTCGTTTTCATATATCACTATCAGTTTCCCATTAACGGATCCTTTATTTATGTACATGTGTGTATATATATATATATATATATATATATATATATATATATATATATATATATTACGCATGGCCATGCACCCAAGACTCTATGCTCTGGCCACAACCAGCGCAGCATATCGCACCCATAGTGGCTTATAACTTTTGGATCCAAGAACAAATTTATAAGCAGCAAAGTTATAAGCCACTATGGGTGTGATATGCTGTGGTGGTTGTGGGCAGGGTCTATAGTCTTGGGTGCACGGACAAGATATCATTTATAGGCAGCAAAGTTATAAGTCACTATAGGCCTCATCATGACTTCGGCGGTAACCCTTAAATCCGGCGTTAGCGCTATTACCACTGGATTTAAGGGTTCGCCGAATCAGGGCTTCGGCAGATTTCGCCCCAGCTCTGAGCTGGGGGGAAATCCACTGAAAATTTGCGCTATTACCGCCGGCGGGAAATCCACCAGCGGTATTAGCGCGAAGATTCCCCATTGAGCCCAATGGGAAATGGGGCATTCCCGAATGGGCTCAGTGGGGAATGGGGACTTACATTACCGCCAAACTCGTGATCCGGCGCTATTAGCGCCGGGGAGTTCGGCGGTAGGGCTAATACCATCCACGCTAATAGCGTTACCGTTACCTCGCCAAAGTCGTGATGAGGCCCTATTGGTGTGATTTGCTGTGAGGGTTGTACTTAATATAATATACTTACTGTTTGGTTTAGTAACTGTAGTACATGTATTTCTTGTTTATTTCTGTGACAAAAGAAAAGATCATGTTAGTATTGGTATTTTGTAACAACTTTTAACAATGAATAATCAACATTTGTTTTTTGACCCTCATATTTAGTAGATTACAAACAAGTGTACTGTGCAATTTGCTCAGTTTCTGTGTTTGTTGCTAAAATCATTGGGTCTGTGGGAGAAGAAACATCCATGTTGGATTTAAAAAAAAACTTTTTTTGTTATGCTACAGTCTATTTGTTTGTTTTCAGTGTTCACTTGTTGTTTCTGTCTAATGCTTTATATATTGGCTTGTTGCAGATTTCTGGAGCAGTTAGATACCTGTTGACATATTCTAACTGTCTACTTTTTGTTATAATGTAGTGGTATTGATTTATCTGTTTGGTTACTGAAAATCTTGGGGTAGTTAGATACCAGTTGGCATATTCTAACTGTTTATATTTTTGGATATCATTTAGTGGTATTCATTTATCTGTTTAGTTGTAGAATCTTGGGGCAGTTATATAGCTGTTGGCATATTGTAACAGTTTATAGTTTTCTAATAGAAGTTTAGTTAATGTTTAAGTACAGTTTAGTTAATACATTTTGGTTTTAAGAAATTATAATGAAGTGGTATTGATTTATCTGTTCAGATATTGTAAAATTTTGGGGTAGTTAGATACCAATTGGCGTATTCTAACTGTCTATTTTTTGTTATAATGTAGTGGTATTGATTTATCTGTTTGGTTATTGAAAATATTGGGGTAGTTAGATACCAGTTGGCGTATTCTAACTGTTTATTTTTTTATATAATTTAGTGGTATTTATTTATCTGTTTAGTTGTTGTAGAATCTTGGGGCAGTTATATAGCGGTTGGCATATTGTAACAGTTTATAGTTTTGTAATAAAAGTTTAGTTAATGTTTAAGTACAGTTTAGTTAATACATTTTGGTTTTAAGAAGATTAAATAAGCCTTTGTAAGATTTGCAGGTAATCTCTGCTTTAGAGTAATGGTACCATCATTACATTCGAACCATCCACAATTCTTTTTTATATATGCAGTATAGTGACCTGCATTGGTTGTGGCTCCTGCGTGGTAGATTATACCTATTGTTGTGAAGGTTTTTTTACCAAGTGATACTTGATCATGTGTGAATCCAGTCAGCTTGCAGTTGTTTTTGGTACCATTTGCATTGTAACATAGAAGCATTAGTATTATGTATTTACTATGTGTTTGTATTAGTAAGGTGGAGCGATTATCTGAATTGCAGGTAGTACATAATCTACCATGGTTTGCATTTTGTACCAGTTGCTGAAATGGAACGGATTCACAATTAGGTATTGATACATACAAAAAGCGCTCACTGGGGATTTGTTCTTGTGCAACATTGTTGCACAGAGTGCATGTATGTTTCCACATGTATGAAATCTGGAAGATTTCATTCATAGGTATGTTTTTGTTTTCCAGTACTTGTAGTAAGTACATTAGAAATTCTTGTGGATCTTGTTGTGAGTTTATAGTGAATTTCACCATTCCAGCACAATAGTCTAATTGTTGTCTTATTCCATAAACACTATACGTGTTGTCAGGATTGTTTGTTGCGTTTCTATGAAGTACTAACATTTTCAAACACAAGTGGTCTGTACTGTGTAAGTAAATGTCAACTATTGGTGGTAATTGAAATAGAATATTCATTGCTACATTTGCATAGCAACTTACACCATTTACATTTGAAAGTTTAAATGGACCAGATAGTTCTGTATCTGAGTGCTTTTTTTGGAGTTTGTCTTCCTTTTCTGAAGACGTACCTGGTTTACTTTCCCTAATAGGTTATTTTTTGATTGTGGTACTTGATGAACTATTAGTTTCTTTTAATCTCTTTGGAGGATTTGCAGTGACATTCTGTTGCATTTCTGTTTGATTTAGTTTTCTTTTCGAACATTTTACTTTTTGTGGAATAGGATATGATTTTAGATGGGGGTGTACAGTGAACGCAGTCTATTGTATTCTAAAATGCAAGGAATATCAGCATTTACTTTACTTGCATCAAAGTTGATTAGAAAGAGACCGTCAAGTGTACGTAAGCATGATAGTGCTACATAGCTCATGCCTTCTTTAAAGACTGTGGCCCTCATTACGACCCTGGCGGAGAGGGGTTTACGCCAGCGTAATGCATGGCGTACCTCTCCGCCAGATTAGGACTTTCCATAGCGCCATGGCGATTTTTACGCCCGGATTTTCCGGGCGGAAAAATCCATGGCGCTACGGGACCCCTCGTTAATTACGCCACCGTATTCTACGGTGGCGTAATTAACGCCTTCCCCACTCCCATTATACCCTATGGGGCAAAAATGGGAATGGGGAAGGGTAAATGGGGATTGGGGACTTACCGCCCCGCCAAGGTCGGAATGGGGCGGTAAGTCCGCCAACCCCCATGGCGGAGTTGGCAGCTCTGCGCCATGGTCCATGGTGCAAATTGCACCATGGATCTCCGCCAGGGTCGTAATGAGGGCCTGTGTTACCAATGTCTATCAATGCTTTGTCTAGGGTAAGACTTTGTGATTTATGAATGGTGACTGCGTATGCAAGAGTTAGAGAAAATTGTTCTCTTCGTACATACATGTCTTTGAAGAGAAGGAATCGAGCTGTAGACCGTCCTATCCTTTTCACTTCTGAAAGTTTTTGAAAGAGAATATTGACAAACTGAATGTTATTGTCACGTGGGTATGTTTGAAAGCCAACAACTGTACCCAGTGCTCCATTAACTAGTCCTTGATCCACGTCAAGGTTACGTTTAAGCATTACTCTGCAATCCAGCTGTGTTGGAGATTGAATTTTCTAAAATATTTAGTCTTGTTGTGGCTTGTTCACACATGGGTAGTGTCATACCATGTATGTCTAGTTTGTCTGTGGCACTAATTTCAATTATTGGTTGCATTTCTTTTTTTAACATTGTTTCATTGAATTTGAAACAGCTTGCAAGAGTTGGCTTTAAGGCCATACAATTTACATTTTTGTGGGATAATTGTTCCATAACATCCGTAGCACATGCATTATGGCCATAAAGTGCATGAATGGGCTGGGTTTTCAATATTGTTTGTGCTTCTTGAGATAATATACAGACTCTAATACTTTTTAAGATGTTGGCATAAGGGAGATCTGCAGATTGCCACATATTTTGTGTTAATTCTCTGTATTGTTGCCAAAGGTTGACATTTCCAATGCTGCCAACAGTTTTACGGCAGAGTTTGTGTCCTAAGATTTTAAAAATAGGCTCACCTTTCACTGGTGTTAATTGAAGATCTCTGAAAACAATAACGTGTTTTCCTCCAAAGAGCTCTTCGTAGTTTGTTTTGAGTACTTCTTGTAATCTGAGGTGAATCAAGGCCAACATTAGGTCGGATACCATGCTCACTTCATGTATTAGTAGCATTTTCATTTGTTTTAATACTCTGCGTAGTTCCATTGCAGCTTCTGTAGAAAGTTTGTAATAGTCTAATTTGTTTTGGTGTTCTACTGGCAGGAGAAGTAATCGGTGTAAAGTGACACCGCCTATTTTGTAGGCAGCTAAACCTGTGGGGGCAGTGACAACAGCTGACAGTTTGTTGTTTGTCAATTGTTGAAGGAATTTACTGATGATTTTGATTAAGAATGTTTTGCCAGAACCAGCTTCACCACTGACGTATAGCAGCAGCATAGGTTTGTAATTTTGGCAGGTGCATTCTTTGTTTTCATGTTGCACACCATGTGCAATTTCTTTTGTTACTTCTTCAAAAATGCTATGTTGTACATTGTTTAGTTTTGATTGTAGTATAGTTAAGTCTTCTTTAACTTCATACTGACACATGGTGTTTTCTACTTCTGTCATAGCTAATTCTGCCTCATTTGTTATTAGTGGCTCTCCCAGTGGTTCTTGGCTTCCTGTTACAGAAGGTTGACTATTGTCAGGAATGTCCTTATCTAGTTGGGCCTGCAGTTCTTCTTCGTGTTGCTGTTCATTGTGCAACATTGTTTTGTACTGTGTAAAGTTTACATCAGTTATAGTGCTTTCATTTGCTTTGAAAGCGTCTTCATAGGAGTCCGAGTTATCTAGTATTTCTTCTTCTTTTCTCCATGGTTTAAAGAGTTGTAGCAGGGACATGTAATATAGTTCTTTATGTTGAGGAGTCTTTAATGACAATTTGATATGATTAATTAAATTTGGTTTGGTGAGTTTTACTAAGCTGCCTTCACAATTTGACACTCTGTATTTACCTTTTTTTTCATCGGGTTTTATATTATTTTTGTATGTGAAGTTTTGGGCTATGTGGTATAGACACATGGTTTCCAAAGTGGTACTTCTGTTTGGGTAGTATGTGTCCAGCAAATTGTTTTTTTAAATGTCTTGGATTTTGGGATCATGTTTGGCTATTGTTTCTATATCTTCGTATGATTTTAGAACTCTTTTTCTAGATTTAGCAGGACCAAGACTTAGCCATACTATATTTTCAGATTTTCCATACAAAGCAGTACCAGTTAAACAATATGCTGCTTCATAGGAGCCACATTCTCTATGGGAGAGCATTTTTATGCCCAAGCTGTATAATTTTTGAGGCAGTGTTTTGTCTGATGACAGGTCATTCCATAGGTCTTGTAGCTCTGTTTTTGCTACTTTGGTTAAGTATGCTGTAACATATCGTGCAACTGCAGTGGAATTGTCTGCAATGTACTGCACATCTATGTTTGCATTCCATAGGTGGGCAATGATTGCATTGTAATCATTGATATATTTTTCTTCTTCTGTTCTTTTTATGTAATATGTATTTTTAGGTGATTTGCCTTTAACACTATGTCTAACTGAAGACATGAAGCTGTTCACTTGACCTGTTTTTGTAACCGGTCTAGGGAAACCGAAGCGGCATTTGGTGTAGTATTTCCCTTTGTTTTTGTATTTGCGACGACAATATTTGCCACATTTGTGTCTTTGAAATTGTAAAATTTGTGCTTGGAGATCACTATTTGTTGCTTCTGATGGAATTTGACAAGTGACATATTTTTCAATAAACTGTAAAACAGTTGCGTCACTGTCTTGACCAAATTTAGGAGCATCTTTAATCCATAAAAACATATGGATATGTGGTGCTCCTCTGGCTTGGTATTCTTTTCTCCAAAAGAAGTGTTGCACTTCTCCAAGGGGAGGAGCAGTTTTATTACAAATAAAGTGTAGCATAGCAATGAAGCGATGGTGAAAATATCTTGAAACATTAACAGGATCTAGAGAACAAAGTTCTCCAGGTGTTAGTATAACTATGTTTGTTTTGTTTTTGTTTGATATGCGTAGGATATTAATGTAAATCTTCCCATGCGTATTCTGCACAACTTAATGTAACAAACCAAGTGGGTGGGCCAAGGTTTCTTATCATACAACGTACATCTCCATGACGTCGAAACCAGTATTCTTTAGTACCACACATATTTGCTAATAGATTTGTAATATTTGATTGTAAAACCTCATCTTTTTGTTGCACTTTTTGTAATAAGTGTGTAGCTGAGATATTTAGAAAGTGGGATCCTGATTTTAATTTGTGTGCGACTACGTAACATAAAGTTGCTAGTTCACTTTCAAAGAGTAGGTGGAATATGTATTCCACATTTTGTCTAAATCTGGGATCTTCAGAATACATCCATAATGAGTGATATTCTGATGCTGTTATTTGAATAGGTCTATCATCGTACCTTCCTCCTTTGCCAGTAGGAAAAAGTAGAAGAAAAGCACGTGCTTCTATACTTTTTTCCCATGTGTTGATTGGGGATCCTTTTGTTTGAAGCATTTGGTACGTTTCTAGTGCATCTTCTACAGTGTCATTAGAATGCAATGGGTGCATTTTATAATGGTCTAAAGAATTGGATATTGTAGCAGGATCTAGGAGCTCAAATTGACCAGCTTCTTTTGTCTCTTGAATTATTTCAGTGGTATCCTTCAAGTTTTCTTCAATATTAATTTCTTTATAGTAATCATTATTGTCTTTTAGATATTGCAAAGCTTGTCTAACTTTATGTAAATCTACCAGTTGTTGCCAATTTTTTTGTCTTTTGTAGGAACACCATTTACTAAGATAATTAAAGATTGCTCCATTGGACGTTGCACTCCTAGAGTGTGCACATTTTCTTTTAGATCTAATGGTAAATACACTACTTTTCCACAAATACCTTTCACTAATTCAGAGAGATGTAATTTTGCTACTTTCGGTTGAAGGCGTGTTATTGCTTGAAAGGGTTGCACTGTTTGAATTATGATGCTCTCATATAAATTGAGTTGTTGTAGGGGTTTTGGTAGTGGATATAATTCCAAATTATTTGTGATAGCACTTGAAGGAGTTTGGTTGTTGTTAAGTTTTGTAGTGCAGTAACTGCAAAGTATTAAGGGGTTAGTTATTTCATATTTGTTTTCTGCTATAAGGTAGAGAGCTAATTCAAACCATTTGGGCTCTTCATTGTTTTCTATTTTATATGTTAGGTCTACGGTTTCTGTGTTACTTTTATAGAAAGTTCTACGGCAACATACACACACATGGTTTGGTATTTCAGCAGATGTACTTTTAAATTTCAGTATTTCTTTTTTGTATGTGTGTAGTAGAAGGTTGCCATGCTTAGAATTGTTGCTAATTTGCTTTAAAGCTATTTCATTCTGTAAGTGGCTTTCACTTGCAAAATATTTTTTCTGGATATAGTCGATTTCTTCAAGTAGGTCTTTTGCTGTACCATGTAGAAGAATGTTATTTAAATTGGCTAGTGCTAAAGCAGGACTTTTAGCATAGTACAGTTTATAGACTAGATTTTTTATAGTTGAATGATGTGTTGATATCATTTTGATATAATGGAAGGTGGTTTTGCAAGTAGGTCCTGAAATGCAGGCCAATGAATGTCCTTGTAGTCCCGTGTACTTGCGCACTGGACAGGTATCCATATTTTGCAGTAGTTTATGTTGCATTTTGTCTTTGCCTTTCACATATTGATTGAGGAATTGGCGTAAAGACTTGAAAGATTATTTGGGAATGTTACACATTGACGTGCATGGCCATTTGTATACTAGACGTTCTGATTCAGTTGAATGGCGAGGTAATTCTAAGTTTTCTGGGGATATTTTTATAAGTAGTATTTCTTGTTCCATTATGGTATTATTAACTTTTTCATAACCTCGTCCACTGCTATGTATGGCAATTGTATTTGTTTGCTTTTGTTTGTATGCTTCTTCATTAAAGTATGGTTCTGTGCTCGTAGTGTGACTCCATTCACCTCCACAGATACTTAAGAATTTATTTCTGTTAACATTTCGTTTATTGAGAAGTCTTTTTTGTAATTTAGTAATTAGTTTTGTTAGTGGTTTCATTTTGTTTAACATTAAAATAAATAAGTTTCATTTCAGAAGGATTGCACTGTCTATCAACGCTTCTAAGATTAATTTCCTACGATAGGTTTTAAGGGTTGAGTTTGATTTCTTTCCTGATTTATAAGATTTTGCAGGAATCTGTGAAGGAACATTTTTGCTAAAATACTTTTTTTGGTATGCTTAGTTTGCACAATATCAAGATTTATAGGAGCAGTTTCATCTGTAGTGGCAGCTGATTTTTTGTTAATTGTTTTGTGGTTTGTTTTACATTTTGATAGAGGAGGCAAAGTTTCTGTACTTGAAGCTTGTTTTGTTTCGCTAAATGACTGTATTAGCTGTTCTGTTTTAACTTTTTTTACAAATTCTGCTAGAGATGGATGCTTGTTTTGGACACTTCTATTTTCATTTGCTCTGTTTCTGCGTTGCTTTCTATGGACTTGATTTTTGGTAGGCATTCTTTAGGGTCTGTTGAAAAAAATAAAGAAGGTATGGGTTGGGGTGTTCTTAATGTATGTGTGCTGTTTGCATGAGTGTGTGAGTAAGATAATAAAGATGTATGTAATGGTGTGTGATTGTGCATTGGGCAACCACAACTAGTTGGGATGGCTATTCTTGAATTTATGTGCTACTAAACTGGGGTTCAGATGATAGTAGAAAGTAAGCTGGTGGTGTGGAGAAGTAGAAATAGTAAATCTAATGGTATACAATTAAAACACTTGTTTGTTCTATAATATGAAAATTCTAGGGGCTGAGTTGGGTTATTTGTGTGTCGAAAACTAAGAAATTGTGCATCATTCTGCCTGTAAATCTCTGTTTAAGAAATGGGGATTTGTAAACAGAATGGTGCACAATCTCAATTTTTAGACACAGAAATAGCATGAATTAACATTACAGTGTGTTTGAATAATAGTACAAATAATATGGTGGTATTCAACTTACTTTTTTTAAATTAGCAGGTTTCTTCTTAGTTGTTCTTTGTACTTGAAATTCGGCTGCTTCTTTTCAGGAGAATGGCCTTCACTGCAATTGTAAAGAAAACAAATAAGGAATTCTGTTTCTATATAGCATTGTTTTTAATTTAGACATTGATTTTTTTAATTGACATTGACCCTCAGCGCCTTCCTCAAAATCATGAAAACTATCTTATTCACATAAGATGCGTCGCACCAGTTGAATACATATCATATGTTCTTAATGCATAAACTATATTGTAATGACTAATTGTACCAACCAAAATATCATTTGTATGCCTTGTTGAATTCATAATGTACCACTGAATACCACTATTTCTGTAACTAAGCTCTTGTAAGTAACAGCGCATCAATGCCATGGGCTGCTTGTGCAGTATATAAATATAAGTAAATAAATGTTTACATTTTTGTACAAGTATTGTTGTTTGATTTTTGAACATACGGTGTGCATGCAATTTTGTTTGAGTATGTTAACTCTTCATATTGTACTTTAAATATGTTAGTTCAACATGCTTTGAAAATGTGTGTGTAAAAAAAATTAAATAGCAGATAGGTTTGGAAGTGAGAGTTGATTTTAGGAGATGGAAAAAATGACAGTAAATTCATTTTAAAGATTATACAACTTAAAAGTCAGTTAATCTGTTTATGTGAATCTATATAAATTGTACATGTACTATATAGAAAATATGCATACCTGTAGTTTGTGTTCATGCATATGGATATGCATGCAGCTGCAAGTAGAAATCTTGGAGACTTGTACAGTATTTCTTGTAGAAGGTGCTTTCCTATGATATGACACTTGTACTCAGAGAGATTAACAGTGGTGATCTATGATGATGCAGTTAGATGTAGAGGTCTTGGATGTGATTGGTGGATGTTCATGTGACTTTTTAGCTATATCCAATGAGGGAATGGCACAGAAAGTGAAAAGGAAATGGTAGAAGGACTGTTCATGTTACGATATGTCAGCGGACATGGCAGTAGTTCGTGGACATCTGGTGTTACATCCGGGGATTTTTGGGTTGGGGAGCCATGCAAATGAGAATGAGCAGAGAAAGGGATTGGTCAGGAAAGTTTAGTGGGTGTGTTGTGCCAGGAAAGAGTTTCTCAGATACTCTTTTTGCTGAGAGATGAAGAGATAGCTATGGCTGTGTGTTTCAAAAAACAGATTGTTTGGATTTTGGGAGACTTGTGGATACATTGGTTGAAGGTGCATGCAGAAAGCTGTGGAGTAGCTGTAGATCTTGGATTCCCACATGTGGAAGTGCACTGGCATGGAGTACATGGAATTAAGTGGTTCAACTTGCTACCTCTGTGCTACTTTGGAGACAGAGCAACATCCAGACATAATTGTAATTCATTGTGGAGGGAACAGTTTAGGACATGTGTCTGGAATTTCTTTTCAATTTGCAATGAAAGAAGGACTTGGGAAGGTCATGGACATGTTTCCAAATTCTCAAGTAATTTTTTCACGGATTGCGCAGAGACAAATGTGGCTTTGTTCTTCTTCATTTGGTCCACAAATGGAGAAAGCAAGGCACAATGTCAATAAGGCTGTTTGTGCCTTTCTAAGAGTTTTTGGAATGTCCTCTTTTCACAATGAAAATATTATGTTTCGTAGTACATACATTTTTCACAGAGATGGAGTCCATCTTACTTATGCTGGCAATCAGATTTTTTTGAGAAATGTACAAAATGCATTGCGACCTTTTTCTGGAATTACTACATCCATTTTATAGTAGGTGTTGAGCATTTCAAATTTTTCAAACACAAATAAACACCACCAAAAGGCTCTTTTCAGAGCCACCACTTTCTTCCAGATAAAACTGCAATGGTTATGATAGGGTAGCACCCCAAAATTTTAGATGTCCGCGGACTGTCCGCAGACTTCTAAAAAATACACAGAGTCCTGCTTCATTTATTTTCACTTCTATTTTTTAACTGTAAAAGGCGGCTCTGAAAAGAGCCTTATTTTTTTAATATTTGTTGTTTTAAATTTTTTGGTTTTTTTTATACAAGACACACTAGGAGAGGAGGGGAAAGGAGGGTAAGGGGGGACACCAACCACCGAGGTAAGAAAGGGCGAGCTGAGAGAGGAAGATGTAGAGTGGGTTTCACTTGGGTAGTGAGCAGACTTTTTCGTGCTCCGAAACGATAGCCTCAAAAGCACTACGAAGTCTCTCCCCCTGCACAGTACTGCGTCGCAGTACATACACACAACTGTGACCCTCGAAAGGTAAGGGTCATCAGCATTGCGTACGGCCTGTGAGGCAGCTTGAGGAATACGCTGTCCCACAGGAGTGTTCCTTGTGGTGACAGGATCGGAAACAGAGGATGAAGTAGAGGAAGTTAACCAGCTACGCTCCTCGCAAGGTACAACTTTGTGAATGGCCCCAGAGTGGAATTACTTTAGGTGTCGCTTAATGGTAGTTGTCCAAAAGCTGTATGACCCATGCCTCCCACGACTGAGTACCATTTTGCACTCATTGCAGGTGACTTGGTTCGCACGTGCCTTAGGACCATTACCACGAATGGTAAATAACCACCACACCGAAGACTCACGTCGAGTGCTGGTAGTAGGGACTTCCACTACCTCATTCTCATCATCCTCTTTTTCCTCCTGTGCATCGTCACTCCTGTTCCCCTCTTCAGGCCCTTGGGGAGGTGGTGGTGGTGGAGGGGGTGGGGTGGTGCTGATGCAGATGCAGCACTAGGTGGCAGTAGTGGAGCCATGGATGCCATCAGCTTGGCGTTGAAAATCTGCAAATTGGCAGGAAAATTTGCTGTGCTCTGTAGGATAGCCAGAAACACAATGAGAATGAGCTCTAGGGCGTTGTCTTTTATAGGGGTGCTTGTGCACGGTTCGCGGACATGCGTGCTGTCCGCGGACAGATCGAACAGAAAAAAGGTTTCAAAATTGTCTCAATAAGTATGTAGAAACTCAGATTACTATGTGAGACTTGTTCTATGGTGAGTTTTTGTTGGGAAATATTTTAGATTACTTGAAAATGTAGTTTTAAATTGTTCGGGGACACAAACAGTGTTCGCAATCAAAACATGCGTTGATCTTGGCCGCGGTCACATGATAGCTTCGCGAACATGTCTGCGAAGGTAGCGGGTGTCCGCAGGACACCAAATGCATTGAAACTATTTTGCGCATGCGCGCTGGTGTTCTACGGACACTGTTCGGGTCCTGGAGTGATTAAAAGTGCGTCACAAGTGAAACGAACAGTTACAGACAGGCGTTTGTTCTTAGAACAGTTTCAACTTGTCTGCGCACAGTGCATAGCGTCCTCAAGACACCCCCATTTTGTTTATTTACAAACCCCCCAGGACACATAATATGTTCTAAGAACACTTTCATCTTGCCAACGAACAATACGGACAGCGTCCTCAGGACACCCACATTTCGTCCATTGAGGAAAATTTTCGGACACTGCGTGTGTTCTTAGAACAGTTTCAAGTTGCCTGTGAACAATACGGACAGGCATAGCGTCCTCAGGACACCCCATTTTGTTTATTTACGAACATCCCAGAACATATAACATGTTCTAAAAACACTTTCCTCTTGCCACCGAACAATATGGACCGCATCGTCAGGACACCCACATTTCGTCCATTGACGAACATTTCAGGACACCGCATGTGTTCTACGAACAGTTTCAACTTGCCTGTGAACATTATGGACAGGCATAGCGTCCTAAGGACACTTCCATTTTGTTTCTTTATGAACATTTTAGGACACAGCCTGTGTTCTTAGAACAGTTTCAACTTGCCTGCGAACAATACGAACAGGCATTGCGTCCTCAGGACACCCCCATTTTGTTTCTTTACGAACATTTTAGGACACAGCCTGGGTTCTTAGAACAATTTCAACTTGCCTGCGAACAATACGGACAGGTATTGCATCCTCAGGACACCCCCATTTTGTTTATTTACGAACATCCCAGGACACATAATATGTTCTAAGAACACTTTCATCTTGCCAGAGAACAATACGGACAGCGTCGTCAGGACACCCACATTTCGTCCATTGACGAACATTTCAGGACAGATATAGTGTTCTTAGGACACCTCCATTTTCATTTCTTTACGGACATTCTGGACACCCGCGCTGTCCACGGACACCTGAATTGGTTTAAAAAAAAAAACAGAAATGAATTAGGACACAATATAATAATTTTACTTTATTTTACATATATGTTAAATTTATGACAGAGATGGTAAGGCAGAAACTGAAACAAAAACAGGAGAATCAGGGGGTTCAATAGGATTTATATGAGGTGAAGAAGGGATGGAAGTCTCATCAAAACATTTTGGTTCATGGAGAGGGTTTGGGGATAATTGACTGGGATATGGTGAGGGGGGCAGGTACATGTGGGACAATGGTATGTAGTTTGTTTGAAGTGATCCTCCACAAAGTTTTTCAAATTATTAAAATTTGCCAAGAGTAGGTCCATTTTTTCTTCTATGTGCTGAAGAGTCTTATCCAATACAGCTTTTTCATTAGTATTTTCAATTTTTGTATGGTCTGTACAAAAATAATATATATATGTTAAATGTATATAAAATAATATTAATTATTTGGTTTATATAGTAAAGTGTCTACCATTAGATTCACTATCTTCTGACATTTCCTCACGTGGGAAATGCTCTTCTACCCACTCCAGAGTACTAGACATTTCTGTGAGAAAAAAAACATAATATCATTCTTTTTTGTATCTAATACAGAAGGTTTATAAATATATGAATACAATGCAGTACACTTACTATTTCAGGTAAGGCGTGTTCTGAGTGGTCTGTAGATCTGCTGTTGGTCTTAGTTGTGGAGTTTCTGTGAGGTAATCATGTTGGAAGCCTATCTGTCTTCTTTTGGTATATTCCATTTTAGAAAATATTGTATTTAAATGAATGGTTAGTGTGTTATATATAAGGGTTACACTTCTTATTTATTACTAAATATAATGTGTATGTGTGCTGGTTTGTGAATTTGTAAAATGTTCATATGTTATGACATAACAATTAAACATACCCCCCCAGACTTTTTGGGTAGTGGTACTGTTGTCCGAACATGTACATAAAGTCAGAGATATTATTGTTAAGTTGCGCTACTAAAAACCTATGAAATTCAGTGAAAAAACTTTGTTAAAGGGACATTATGGTTAAGTAGTGCTACTAAAACCTATGAAATTCAGTGAAAAAACTTTGTTAAAGGGACGTTATGGTTAAGTTGTGCTACTAAAAACCTATGAAATTCAGTGAAAAAACTTTATTAATGGGACGTTATGGTTCCAAGTAAAACCGAAAACCCCTGAAATTCGCCAGTTATGGTAAGCTAAGCAACCATAACTCGCGCCACCACTGTGCACTGCTAAGACTAACACCCACGACATCAAAGATGACATCACTGATGACATCACATGTGTATTTTCTTTTCATGAACTGTGTGTACAAGGGATTCTTATTATAATGTTGAGAAAAAAACTGTCAAGGATCATTGGAAAAAATATCATGAGCTCATTAGTGCATTAAGCAATGCATTGATATAAATAGCATTCTATATTGAAGTTCTATCCAGTATACTAAGCTACTCATGCAGAAACATAGGCATTGTGTGCAGCATATATGATGAAGGTACAATATTCATAATGTTGATATGTTGAATAATGAAATGATAACTGTTTTCTTATTAGAGTTTTGCGTACTGTGAAATATGTAATAAGTAGCTAATCAAACCCACGTATTACATAATTGCATTATTACAAACAAAACACCAAGAGACAATGACACATACAAATATGGGTATATACAGGGAAAGTGAAGTAAGCAAAAAGCAGAAGTAGTAGTAGAAATAATTCATAACCTAACTGATTATATTTATGTAAATAAATGATTGCTCTGTTTCAAAGCTGCTATTTATCCTATGCACATGTATTACATGATGTGACTGGACCCTAAAGAACGTAGTGTGAGTACAATGTATACAAATATGAGCATATACAGGGAAAATACAGTAATAAAAAACAACAGAGCTATCAGAAAGTGCTGATAACTCTACTGATTATCTTCATGCACGAAAGGAATTGCTGTTTTTCAAGCTTGTGTCTTCTCATATGTATATGTTTCATATGATATGACTGGACCCTAAGGGAATTACTGTAAGAACATACTTGAAGGATAAGTCTACAAATATAGTACGTTTACAATTTTTAGTTCATGACTGTTACTGAAGAAAACCATGTGGCCTACATATGTCAGTAAAGGATAAAAGAGGAAGACAGACAAGTGATGTCATCAGTGATGTCATCAATGACATTTGTGATATCATCTTTGATGTCGTGGGTGTTAGTCTTAGCAGTGCACAGTGGTGGCGCGAGTTATGGTTGCTTAGCTTACCATAACTGGCGAATTTCAGGGGGTTTTCGGTTTTACTTGGAACCATAACGTCCCTTTAACAAAGTTTTTTCACTGAATTTCATAGGTTTTTAGTAGCGCAACTTAACCATAACGTCCCTTTAACAAAGTTTTTTCACTGAATATATATATATATATATATATATATATTTGTTATATATTTTTTGGTGTACATAGATGGTGTTCCTTGTAATTAACGAAGGAGGTCTTCAGCGAGCCATTCTCAAATGCCTGAATCATACAGGACCCGGATTACTTCGTAATGAAGTGACTCACTAACATGAGATATCCCTGGCAGGCAGGATGTAATTCCAGCCCTACCTGTCCAAGGCAAAACAAAACAGTTTGGTTTGTTGAACACCCACGATACTGTTTGACACACCATTTAATGATGACAGCAACGCACCATGCAGTCAGTTTAAGTATATTGTCCCTCTAATATGGATTTGCAGAATCAGCCTTGTGGACAGATTCTGAGATGCACCCAATTCTGATGAAAAGGGAAAGACACTGATATCTCGGCAAACTCTATTTGTGTAGTCGGACTCAACAGCAAGGCTTAGATTTAGGAAGGCGTGAGAGTGGTGAAGGGTTCAGGTAAGCACACAAAACCACTCTTAAAATAAGTTAGGCAGATTATTGAAAATACAGTTATTTATTTAGGCCTTAGAAAACTCTTATCAATTAACAAGCACAGGTAAGTATCACACTAAAACATTCACTATTAACATTATAGGGCTCTCTAGTTAAGGTGAGTTGGACTCCCATAGGAACCTCTTAAAACTCTGCTGTTCTATTGTTAATAACTGTTGATTCGAGTAACAGATTTGGCAGAAATTGATGAAAGTGATTGGAGTCTCCCCCAGACTGCAATGTTAGTTTCATAAAGATTTGTACAAACATTTTTAAAAAGTTACTAAGAAGATAAAAAAACATTGTTTCTAAAGTTGCAACCTACTTCCCATTGATTGGCAAACAAGGTCAAAGCGCACAGCCCACACCGCTGGACGGATTTGGACCAGTTCCAAAACAACCTGGGCACGGAGCGTTCAAAAGCGTGCTGTTTGTGCTTTCGGGGTTATTCTGTGCATTAGTCATTTCAATATTTAACGGAGAAGGGGGCGCTCACTTCTCAAAAATAGATAGCTATCTCTCGGGTAAATTGCCAATACTGGGTGGTTTTTAGAAATGAAATAGATGCCATCTTGTTTTTCTCTCGATTTGAGTGATAGCCTAGGTTATGGGAAAATTAAACATAGGAAAAAAAGCCATTTGCAGGTCAAAAAAGGTGCAAGTGCCATCAGGCTAGAGGTGCGATGGTGGCTACATGTCACAAAGTGAAATCTAGGCGTTGGAGGGGGTCTAGGGACTGAGTTTGCAACAAAATGTAGTTCTATGTGTTTCAAAGTTAAAAACAAATAAGAGGAAAGTCTTTAAAATCCCCTATCCCAATGGCGTCACCTTAGGGGAGACCTAGTACCAAGCCAGAACACCACCATTTAAGGCTGGGCTAAGGAGAGATAGGGCTATAGCTTTACACCCATACAACCCTGAGGAGATGCAGCGGGACAAGTCTGGTAAGCTGGTAAGTTTACTCCCCCCTGTACTCTGATTCACTCAGGGACCACTATAGTGGTTCCTGAAATCCCTGGACCTTCTGAAGTTATTCCTTTGTTCTTTTGGAGAAAGCCCAAGGGTCACGGATGCAGAGTCCACTACAGACATCAGGTTCTTGGGTCTGGCTAGTTCACGGTTCTGGGCTCCGATGGACCAGATTCTGTGTTCTATAAAAAGTGAGACACTCAGGAAACACCAGCCTTGGAAACCCTACTTTTGATATGATCTCAGAAGACTGCTAGGACATAACACAGGTTGTGCACAGCGATAGCCACTCTTTTAAAATGGCAGAAGATGACCCCTTTGGTGAGAAAAAATAAGCTGGACCTGCAAGGCCCCTCTTCGAAGTTGAGAGCTGCAACTTCAGGAAAATGATTCTTGTTGCATAAGCTTTGCATCTGCAAAGTCCCAAGGCTCAACTTGGGAAAGCAGCCATTTGCAGTGAAGTAGCCCAGGAAGACGTCTGACTAACCCAAAGCATGGTTCTGGGACTGTGCCAAGCAGTGCCAGTGGCTGAACTTTTGAGCTGAGCCCGGGAATGGCTGTTGCCCCTGCTCCAGGGGTCAAAGCACAGATGAAGGTCTTCTAGAGATATGCAGTGAAACAGGGCTTCATTGGATAAGTGAAGAAAGGATTGCTGGCAATCTTACAATGATGAATCTAAGCTCTTTCACAGACTGCTATCCTTTGTAGGGTTTTTCTCTCCAATGATGATCTGAAGTGTGACTAAAGGAGTCCTACTTTTACACAGGTTCCCAGCTATAGTTGGATCCAGCAAACTAATGGAACATTCAATCCTGGACAGCTGTTGTCCACTGGATCTGCCAGTAACAGACACACCTGGCAGTGGTGTGGGCTTGTTCCAGGGAGACCTAGCCCATAGCATCCAGCCACACACAGAGGTTGACACTGTGCCAACAAAAGCAGGAGATTTTCTCAAGAATGGGTTTAACATATATGGGAAATCCAGCCACTCCACAGCAGGAAGAAGGTCAAAAGACAAGATAGCCAACGGACAGGCTAAAATCTCATGGCACAGCCATTTTGGAGTGCATGGAACTCCACGTGGCAGTAAGTGGTAAAAAAACAAAAGCACACTGTAAAAGTATCCATTGCTACTAATCCATCCTGGAAAAAGTAGCTAAACGCATTGTTACATGGAAACAAAGGTGATGTGTGCTGGAAAAATAACCAAAGAACTTTACAATGGAAAACAGAGTCCTCCTACACAAATAACCATAGGCACTGATCAGTATCCCCAAAACATATGAGCTTAGCATGGTAAGTGGCTTCCCTTACCTGCAAATGTCAAGAAAGGTTAAAAACAATAGCAACATAAAATAGAGTCCCTGATGTCTTATGGAGAGAAAGTAGCAAAAAATAAACTCTTTCCTAAATGTCTCTTGTGTACTTTTTTGACTCATTATAAACAATCCTTTTTGCCTTCAGGGACCAGAACTTGATGTGAGCTTTATAGGAAAGGGCTGTGTGCAGCACATCCTACTCTTTCTCCTGTTCTGATGACCTGGCTGTGCTTAGGGCATTTTATGGTAATTCATGGTACTGTTTGATATTGCAATATGGTCATTAGGGTGAGCCTTCCGGAGGTACAAAAACATGTATTCAGCTTTCCAAAATGAACTGTTGTACCCCCTGAGCTCTAGCCCAAAATCTAGTTGCATTTTGTTTAACTTAGAGGAGAAGACTAGAGGTCTAATCAAGTTAAATAGACTCACCAGTGTCAGTTTTCAGGGGCAGGAGTTTGACCATCAGTTTAACCTTGAGCTAAACCCATTTAATGGCAAACATGTCATCTGCCCTGTAAAGACTGGAGGGGGGTATCGGTACTTCTGCCCTCCACATG
The DNA here is from genome assembly GCF_040938575.1 of Ambystoma mexicanum. Classification (NCBI taxonomy): domain Eukaryota; kingdom Metazoa; phylum Chordata; class Amphibia; order Caudata; family Ambystomatidae; genus Ambystoma; species Ambystoma mexicanum. Next base: position 322,102,751 of record NC_090941.1, read on the forward strand.
GTAGGGTAAAGGCACAGAACACCCCAGCAAGGCTCTCAATTTGATCTAACGTGGAGAGCAGCCAGGCTTAAGCTTTCAGGAGGTGATGCAGGTAGGTTTTTAAGTATAGTGTTTTCCCAAAGCCCCCGCAAAGGAATATCCATACACTGTGTTAGTTGATAATACAGCTTCTGGATATTAAATAAAATCTGTTATATATACATATACATCTTAAAAATTTGTACATGGAATACTTACGCAGAGAATGGTAAATATATACACTGAAGAGAGGGTTCCTAGAATGCAACTCCTCGCCCCCATGAACATGAATGTCCGAAGAGTCAAAAATGCACAAAGTCACTCACTATTTGGCCAGGACCCAGGAGGACCAGTGACTGACACGTATGCAGAAATATATTCTCTCAGACAGCCATTCGAACCTTATCCAGTGAATGTCTTTAGGGATACAGGCACTTCAAAATTGGCCATGGACACAAATGCCTCGATGGATGATATTGACTAATGCCGAGAAACCACTGTGCTGACGTCATTAGTGACACCCCGCCATAGCCATGCTAGTCATGAAGTACACTCGCTACCATGCACAACGTTACACACCCACACACTCGTGTACACAAAGAACATGCTTACACAGTTCTGTAGATAGAGGACAGATACATACACATAGGGCCTCATTACGAGGTGGGCGGTAAGGGATTACAGGCACCAGCAAGGGCACCAGTGCCGGTAATCCCTTATCCCAATTTGCGGTACCGTTATTGCTGCCTTCCCCCTTCCCATTGAGCCCTATGGGGGCTCAAATGGGAATGGGGAATGGCCCTGGTGAATGGGGAATTACCGGTCCCACCGACCTCGGAATGGACCAGTAATTGCTCCATTCACCAGGCCGGAGTCGGAAGGGTTTTGGAGGCAGCTACCTCCAACATCGTAATGAGGCCCATACTGTCAAAAGCTTTTATTATTTTTCTGATTAGCCAAGCGCAGAAACACTGAATGCAAGGCAACCAAGAGATGCAGAGAAAGCTTGCAGATGCTTATGGCAACTAACCATATGGAACTACAGGACCTCATAAGGAGCCTAGCAAGACCAAATACGACTAACCTATAGGAAACATAGCATGACGTAGATGTGTAGAAATCATAGTATGAGTATAACGAGGATCACTTAAGGCCACAAGCCGCAGGATGAGAGATAAGGGAAAGCAGAACCAGGCTGAACAGAAGAGTAAGGCAAGGACTTGCACCCAAGGTCAGGGACAAAGAGTACATTCCAAACTTAGAAAGACAAGGGGCCATCTGCAGAAAAACAGAATAAATCCTCACAAATTGCAGACCAGAAGAGCTCGATTTTGTGGTCCTCAACCATGTGATGCGGCCGAGCTAGACAATGGTTATTCACCCGCGGTGGGTAGACAAACAGTTCTCAGCAACACAGACATGAAGACAGATAGAAAATGTACAAGTTAACAACGTTGCAACGTGGAGAGCACTCTCACAGGCAAAAGTACATTGGGAACACATAGTCATTCTCTTTACATTGAAGAGGTGCACAGAGCGCTGAGAGCAGAGCTGGGTCCCAGGCCTGGCGAAACCAGTTCCAGCCAATAAGGGGACAGAAATCCAAGGGTGGATGGCAGAAGCCAAGGGCCAATGGTAATCCTGCAACCCTGCAACAATGTAACAGATAGTTTCTTGGGGAAGGGGCAGGCCAGCCACCTGACATGAGAGGGCCAATGTACTAAGATCCATCGGAGCAATCTATACTGTATACAACTCCAATCACCGAACCAGAAGGTGGGATTGGTTTTTCGGGGAAGGGCCCATGTTGTGAGGATACTCTGCAACTAAAAGGCTTGACACGGTTTTGGGAGCGGTGACTCTGGAGATTTTTGTATGTCCTATATGAACCCTGTCGGTTTTTGTAATAAACGACAGTCTAATTTGCCGTAGGCTGAGTCCTCCATTTGTTCTGGGTGATGGGTAGTTGGGCCCTGGGAACTGAATGCGTAAGCTCATAGTAACCCCCAGACCTCTGGCATACCAGACCTCACCAACAACACTCTATATGATACCACACACTACTTAGATTCAGGAAGAACTGCACTAACTGCAGACAGTTTTAAATGGCAGGTTAATTCTTAAGTAAGGTGTAACCAATATAGAATAGGAAAGAAAGGCAAGTTAGTTATGAACAGTGGCAGAATGCTTTCTTTAGACTAGACAAGTAATTCTGAGTGATGATCCCCCACCTGGGCAACCTGTAAAAGAAAAGTTAGGGTTTAACTTATGTTGTCTTTTACAGCCCAGTCGAATATTGTTCCATACTTTTGTGCTTTCTTTTAAAAGGTTCCACCAACCCAAAGTACCTGAGAGGCCACAGGAGAACAGGATCCAAGACGAATCTGGGACCCCTGGATGACTCCTGAGGCTAGAAGATGCTCTTCCTCAGCACAGAACCGTTAGTGCCCTGGCAGGTAAAGTGGCAGAGTTTCTTTGCTTTACTTGACGATTCCCTCCAAGGATGGACCCCCTTTGGAAGAAGGAGCCACTTGGATGCAGAGTCCAAGAATAAAAAGAAACCAAAGTCTTTCGGAAGTGCAGCAGTTTTTCTCTTCGCTGTGCTCTCATTTGGTCGACGATTTCTCCAACTGTAGAAGTCTTGTGGAGGTGAAACTTGCTGTGGGCTCCTTAAAGGCTTGGTAGATGGAAGTTAGACCCCTGGTACACTTCGCTGAGTTCTAGCTGCGACGGGTGCATAGGTCACTTTTCGTGTCGGGTTTCATAATATTGCGGTTTTCTGACTGTTGGTTCTTTGGTGTTGCCCCCTCATCACAGACCTCTGTATGGCTTCTGATGGCCTGTACCTTGGACTCTCACCAAGTCTGGACCTTCGGGACGACTTTGATAGCTTCTGGTGGCAGGAACCCCACCAACGGACCTCCCACTGCACCCAACGACTCTGGGCCCTCTCCGGCAGGAAAAAGTGGTCAGTGGTGACTGCAAGGATGTGCTTTCAAATGTTGTTTGGCACTTTGGAACTTTTGCAGCTCTGGGTGCCCAGCAGCACTATGCCAGTGTACCCCCTCTTCTGGGCGGTAGACAGCAACAGCTTCCAGCAGTCACAAAATGCACCTCCAGACACTGGGTGACAACAACGGACTTCTCTGGCTCAAGATGGCAGGCACTCCTCTTCTGAACTTTGAAGACCCCTTCTCAGGATGGCAGGCACACAGAGCTGGCTTCCAGGATACTTCAATAAAGAGAAGCAGCTTTGCTATAATGGTCCCTCAGTCCTTGGGAGACACGACAACTTTCGGATTGTTGAAGAAATGTAGCAGTACGCTTCACTTCCAGCTGTGCTTCAAGGAACCTTCTTTTTGCTAAGCTTTAACTTCAGCTAATGAACTCATTGATGTGTGAGAGGTCTCCAGATAGACACATCTGTCCCGCATTCACTCAGGCTGAGCCAGGCTCAGTCAGCCAATCACAGAGTAGGGCATTCATGCAGACAGGCAGCCAATCAGGCTCAGAGGCATTCAGGCCAGGGCATTCATGCAGACAGGCAGCCAATCAGGCTCAGAGGCATTCAGGCCATTCACTCTACCCAGACACCCATAACAAAAGATGTGGATTGGGGCAAGTACCCACCCTTTCAGTAGACTACACTGCATTCATGTCAGTTTAAGTCAGGGTCTCCCACCCTTCAACGAAAACATATGTGGAATATCAGATGAGAAATACCCATTTTTAAACATAGGTCCAGCATCATAAAAAAGTCAAGGAGGCAGAGCATCCAACATCTTTTCTTAAATCCACTAAAATGTACTGTGGTATGCCCAAAACATGATCCTCCCTTGGGTCATAGGGATTGATCAACCTACTGCAGGCCATTTTAACATTAGGATTCTAGCCTGATTCGACCTTCCAATGGTGGACACTATAAGTCTATTCAAATAAATCTCTAGTACCAGCAGCAATGTTTTACGTTTTCCGAAATAAACATAATTGTAAAAATGTGTTATTACAAGAAAACAGTCCATAAGAAGACACCTATATACCACAGTAGTACATTACAGAAAAAGATTACCCCAGCTGATTTGGGATGTAGACTATATCAAACCCACATTGTAAAACCACATTTGTTGTGAACGCCTGATCCTTCCCTACTCTCTTGAAAAAGACAAATATCAATATTATGTAAGAAAACACACTAATAACCTATTTGCAACCTTAGCAACAAGTCCAGCAATGTTTTAGAAACCGGTAATCAGAACAGCATCTGAGGCCTTCTGCTGATCTGAGAGTTCGTCAGCAGGAGCATTACGAGTGGATGTCTTTTAGCCTGGACATCAACCAATGTCATCAAGTGGAGCAAGTGTCAAAAAACGGTCAAAACCCGATCCTGGTCATACCAGGAGGCTAGCAAGTTGTTAGAAAGACCAGGAATGGGCTTGTCACAAGTGGCATAGCGACCAACAACGATACTCTAACCACGCCTCTTATTATTTCATTCAGCCAAGTCGAATACATCCTAAGTAAGGCCATGTCTTCTGAATCCAGTGCCCTGACACTAGTCCAGCTGATGTTTACAAACACAATGTTTCTTTCTGGGCTCCCAATCTTAGAATGGCATTTAATGCTGTGATTAAGTCCGCCACGGTCCAGATGAGCTTGAAGAGATATAGTATTGTTCTTATTTTCAAGAAAGGCAATAACTATTGACCCATCTCCTTGCTAGATTCAACTTCAAAGCTATTTAAAACACTACTAAATGAGGACCAACTGGGCTGAGCTAAGGATTCAATCCAGTTACGTCTAGTTTCGCTTCCGTGAAGGGTTTAACACCATTAATCAGGCACTGAATTTACTTTTGACTACAAGTAAATAAATGGCTGTCTATGGCTCCTCTTATCTTTTTGGCTTTTATGGACCTTTATAGTGCCTTCAACTGTATTGATCAAACCCTCTTTCTAGAAAATCTTTGGTGCAAGGTGCCTATTCCTCTTGATCCTAAACATTTTGCAAGAACTTCATTTGGATATACACGTTAGGGTAAAGTATGGCAAGAAGGGCAAACTGTCTTCTCCATTCACATCTCAATGTGGAGTTCATTAAGGTTGTGCTATGAAGTCAGAAATTGTCTGACCACCATTGGGTCATCAATAACTTTTGCAAGATATTTTTTCCGTAACATTAATGTCATAAGTTAAATTATAATGAGGCCAAAACACAACCTTGACGAAAAATGCAGTTTACACAACCCTCATTGTGAACATCGGTCCCCCCATTGTGAAGAATACAGTGAAGGAGGGCGACGAGCGAAGGGAACAAATCACAAAGCAGTTGCAGGGGCGGGGTGTTGACCATCAGGAACAGCAGTATAATTTACCAGCTCCCCATAATGGCTGTCCTGAGCCTTGCAAGTAGGATGACAGGAGATCAAAGGATCAGGGCCCAACAACTAGATTTCTCTTAGAAAAGCTTGAAGGCAGACAACATGACATCCTGTTTAACAGACACAATGTAATGAATCTTTTTCACAAGATTCCGCAGCTGCCTCTGCTTGGCTCTAGTGACATTGATAGGGTTTAATTTATGTATGATAATAGAACAGACTGTGTCCAGTTGCGCTTTAAATCAAACATCTTGGTGACAATGATCCTCTACAAAATTGATTAATTGATCAATGGGTTAAGATCTATGAAGCAGACATCAGCGAGAGCTGCACAACCCAGAGAAAGAGGCAAATTCCGATGCTGGACCCTTTCTTATGGGGTCTCGTAGGTTGGTAAAGATCACCCGCTCAGCCAACGGTGGTTGAAGGAGGGTGGAATGTAGCCTACCACAAATGGAAAAACCTAATAAAGACCATCAGTATTGGCACTGGCTAGCTGACACACCTGGGCAATCTTACAGGAAATTGGGAGACCCAGGGATGGTACTCTAGTGAAAAATGAAGAACCAGTTAAGCTACACATTCTAAGCTGTAACTCACAAGGTTTTGATAGCTTCTTAGGTTCCAAAAGAATACAGCTGATCTTCTCTAATCATGACATCATTTTCTTACAGGAGGTGTGGTTGTTAAATCCCCTAGTTATTGATGGTCATAATGTCTTTCAGCAAATGGCAAGGAACTGTTCTGGTGGTAGAGCCTCGGAGGTCTAGTCATGACGATAAACAATCTTTGTTGTTGGAGTATAAACTCCTTTTAGATGGCACTTACGGCTTGTTGGCAGTGAGAGTCATCTTGGAGGGCATATCAGGTTTGCGATCACTGTCGCTAGAAAATATGTATAGCAATCCCAGGTGTGTTGACTTGAGAGACATCTTATATAAATTGGGTGATTCTTGCGAAAAGTACTTTTGTGATAAAACTGGGATTGATGCCATGGTGGCGGGAGATCTAAATGCTGATTGTCTTTCTTTGTTAGTGGAAAAAGGGGATCAGACGTGGGGGACAATGGTATCAAATCAGAGACCACAAGCTGATGGTAAATTTTGGGAGGAATTTTATGAAACCCGGAACCTAAAGATTGCCAATGATTCAGTTGTCAGTGATATCCCCCCTAACCTAAGTGGAAAACATGGCAGACATTTGCATTTCTGGATTAATTCACCCTTTCTCTGACTTTTTTGATTGCTGTGAGGAAATGAAGGTGGAGGAGACAGAGTTAAGTGACTATCATGTGGTCACCTGGGGAATGAACTATGAAGTGTCACGGAATAGTTGCCCTTGGCTTGCAAATGTAGTTGTCAATCAGAGCGCTAACAGAATCTCGAGATACTTAGGTAACATTTCAAAATATAATAAGGCAATTTCTAATTTTCTCTCTAAAACAACACTGGAGCAAAAAAGAGATAGCATCAAACCTGACTTATTTCAAGCATTTCTCGAGAGATTCAATAGCAAGCCTAAGGGAAGAACGTTAAATGGAAGCAGGAAAACAAACCCTTTTGACACGCTAATTCAAAATAAAAAGAAAGATCTGCAGAGGGATTTAGGGGCACTAGGTAAATGTGACCATGATCTCGTAATGTATTCCATGAAACGAAAAACAAAAAAAACTTAGATTGAGCTACAAAAACTGGACCAGGGGTTATAAATGTATCCAGTCTTATAATGAAGGGTCAAGAATGCTTAGCATTCTGACACAACATGACTCTAGGAATGTTTAGGATTTGGCAAATGGTACCAACTCATCACAAGGTGGCCAACAGAGCAAACCTATATCAGAAGTTAAGTGGGTAGCCCATTTCCGGCACATGTATAGAAGTCCTCACGTGAAATAGAATTTGAACTTGTGGAATGTCTGCGGGACCTGTCAATATCAATTTAGTCTGTGGAGATGATGATTAAGAAATCCTCTGGTTCGAGAATGGCTTGTCCAAATAGCCTATCAAATGCTGCATTCAAATCAAATCCAGAAGGAAATGTGATCACTGCTTCTATTTATTTTGTTCAGTGCTGTGCTAGGGGCGAGAAAGATTACTGCTTCATGGTCAATGGCTGCAGTTGTACTCAGTTACAGAGGGGAGATACAGCTAGACCTGATAAATATCGACCTATCTCCCTTCTCGACTGTGAAAGCAAGATCATTGCGGGAATAGTATGTACTGGTCGACTGGGCTACTGCAAGTCATCGATCGATGAAATGCCAGTCCGGTTTCCAGAAGGGGCTGGATACAGAACTAAATGGTATTGTGGTGAGCCTGCTGAAAGAAGAATTAGCAAAATCTGGAAGTCTTTCCCTGTTCATGGCAGCAATAGACTATATGCAGGCCTTTGACTGCATCAATAGAAAGCTTCTGTGGTGCAAGTGAAGAGACTGGCAAGTCCCTGGGCATTTGCTATCAGTTTTGGTCAACCTCCATGAGCACACATTCCCACGGGTCAGATTGAGCAGGCGGAGAGCATTGATGGAAAGTTTTTGGGTAGAGAGGGGTCTCCGCCAGGGTTGCGTCATAGCTCCCTGCCTGTTCAATCTGTACTTGTCAGACTTGGAAGACCATTTATCTAGGTCTGAATTTGTTCCTCCAAGAATTTTGTTGGTAGTTGTTCCCTATTTAACATATGCAGACGATGTTCTCCTCCTAGGCAGGACCCAGGTTGATCTGCAGAGGAAACCCAATGCTATATTAGAATATTCATTGCTGAATGAACTGTGCAATAACGAAGAGAAAACCAACACACTTGGAGGGTAGGCAATCAGGCATTAACACCCACTAAAACACTTACATATCTAGGATTCATACTACATGCAGCAGATAATGCAAAACTATCTATGACTCACATTATGTCTAAGGCAAACCAAGTTGCTGCACAGATGAAAACAATTAAGGCTCGCTTCTTTAGCTGCTCGTTTATGCAAGAGCATATCAGGTGCTATCCGGTATTGAGATGTCCTCTAAAGACCTAATTGATCAGCCTAATGAGGTAAAAAAATGTAATTTAGACCGGATTGGATTAGTACAATGGCAAGGATAAGAGAATATAGGCCCTCATTAGGACCCTGGCTTTAAGAGGTTAACGGCGCCATAAAAGGCTGCGGCGCCATTAACCCCTTAATGCCTTACTACGCGGTCCCTTTGCGGCTCCCGACCTTAACGGCTGATCTGGACCAGCCGTTAAAGTAGGGACCCGCAAAGGGACCTTGATGGCAATTACGGTACCGCAATGTGCGGTACCGTAATTGCCGCCTTCCCCATTCCCATTGAGCCCTATGGGGAAAAAATGGGAATGGGGAAGGGCCATGGAGAAAGGGGGAATTACCGCCCTGCCAACCTTGGAATGGGGTGGTAATTCCCCCTTTCTCCATGGCTAATAGCACCATGGTTTAGCGCCGCAGTCCTAATGAGGGCCATAGACTATATAAGAACCTCTCTCCCCTTGACAAGCCCATGGGAATGATTCCTAAATATCTAAAAAATACAGATACAGACTGAGGGCCTCATCACGACTTTGGCGGTAACCCTTAAATCCTGCGGTAGCGCTATTACCGCCGGATTTAAGGGTCCGCCAAATCAGGACTTCGGCAGATTTCACCCCAGCCCTGAGCTGGGGGGAAATCCGCCGACAATTTGCGCTATTACCGCCGGCAGGAAATCCGCCGGCGGTAAGAGCACGAAAATTCCCCATTGAGCCCAATGGGGAATGGGGCATTCCCGAATTGGCTCAATGGGGAATGGGGATTAACAATACTGCCGAACTTGTGATCAGGCGCTATTAGCGCCGGGGAGTTTGGCGGTAGGGCTAATACCGCCAAAGTCGTGATCAGGCCCGGATTCTGGTTCCCACAGGAGAAAAATCGACGGATCAAATCACTGGAGAATGTTGTTAAAATGGGTTGCAATCTATGCAACCCTGAAGAAGTGCTACAAAATAGAGAGCACATTCTCATGGGATGACCAGCATTCAAGGTGCATAGATCCTTTAGGCTGAGTAGGTACGTACACAATCGAACTGTGCTAAATCGGGGAGACTTTTTGGCCGCATTTCAAGTGGGTAAGAAACTGTTGTCACAATGGCTGTTTTTAGGATTTTACATCTAGCTGGTCTGCTTAGGTAAATGTGGGAGGCAGGTTGGGAGATTACACATTTTCTTAATCATGTATTCATGAAGATGTGGTGGTAGTTTGGAAATTAATTATTTTGGATTTTGCTATATGTATTAATATATTGAAATATGTGTCTTGTTTTGTTTCTCCTCTTCTTTGCTGTTCTTTTCTTTTCTGGGTTTTCTAATCTTGTCTACTGATTGTATTGAAATTATTTTTTTTAGTGTAAAATTATAATTTTTACTCTTTTGCAAGGTTGTGTATGAGTATGAGCAGCCAATAACACAATAAAAAAGCTGTTCCCTTGCAATCTGCTTCCATCATAATGTACTCCCCTTATGACTTGTAAAACAAGCACTCCATTGCTTCCCGAAGCTAGCTCTCCACTCAATTGATACCCTAGTATTATTATCAATATTAATAATAATAATAATAATAATAATAATAATAATAATAATAATAATAATAATAATAATAATAATGTTTTTTATGCTTCACAAGATTATTCAATGGATGTTGTTAGCCTGCACTCTTCATGAGGGTCTCAGAGTTGGGGGCAAGGAACTGAATCTGGATGATCCTTCTTATAACACCTCAAAGGATCAATCGAAAAGCGGGTAGCTTTCTCTGGTCCCCAAACTCAATAAATGTAACTTTGTAACAATGGCTCTTCTTGGCATAAAATGGCTAAGCACCAAAACCACCAAATGCATCCAACACTCCTATCGGCCCCAGTCAGAATAGTCAGTGGTGAGGCATCATGGAGTTGTAGGTCATAACATCTGGAAGTGACAGGCTGGCTACTCCTGGATCCAGCATATGCTGATGTGACAGGAATCTTAGTATTCGGGGTGGATGTACGGAATGAGTTTCCTATGCAGGTTTAGTGGAAAAGCTTAAATATAATTAGTCACAGTGGCTATGAAAAGCACTTCTTTTAACAGCACTGAGTAGACATGCAGAGAGAACTACCCCTCACTATCTACAGTTAGACTTGTTCACCTACCAAATAGAAGCATACATTGATGTATTAATGGTATTCACAAGGACCATGTATGTGAACATTTGCACACATTGAAATTCAGTGGAGGTGATTTGCATATCAATTAGTCACTTTAAAAACAATGTATTTTACTGATAGGTCACAGAGCCCAGCCCCACATTTATAAACAGGTTTGGGCTTCCTGTATGTGAAGTAGGGTACCAGAAAAAAAGACATGGTCACGAGAAGGAATTCAATATATTTGTCATAAAAGAAAGCAATATAATGTTGTTGATTGCAATTTGCATGACACTTGCTTGCACATCTCACTGAAGCCTCATGGCACTAGCAAACACAAGGCAACAGGATCTGTCACCAGGGAAAGTGGGAAAAGACAGGTTAGCTGCAGAGGCGTGCTACAGGGAGCTAAATAGGAATGCCTATCTTTGAATTTCTTCCTGAATTCACAGTGATCTGAGATGTGGCTATGATTCTAAAGAAGGGAGTTCCAGAAGCGAGAGGCCTGGGCAATGTCCCGCCACCCTTCCCCTCTTTTCTGAAACTAGGATGCACCGGGGGATTGCGCATTTCCGATCAGAGACAATTTTACGAGCGTAGGTTCTTGTGTGAACCAGGGGCCAGTGTCACACAGTCCCTGCAAGCAATCTCAAAGAGTATCCTACTGTCTACTAGCAGCCAACACAGACATTTTAGGCCAGACATTTCCAGTTGTATTCATCATTAGTTGGAGCCACTTGCTATCACGCATGAGCAGGCCTAGGCTGTCAGCATTAATACAGTCTAACCTGGATGAATTAAAAGCATGGACTAAAGTGGTACAGTGTGGAAAAGCTAGAGATGTAGATGTTTCTACGTATTCAGAGCTGGAAAAGAGAGGACATAGACACTGCCCACACCTGGGATGTCAGGTACAGTTGGTCATCAACCAACATAATGATGTGGCTGTCCTTGCAAACCTGTCATGAACATTGTCCCAAAGAGGTTAGCCAGATGGATATCTTCCAAGGATTGATATTTTTCCCCACAGAGAAGGATCTCTCACTGGGCTAGAATTTGAGTCTGCTTTTGTTCATCCAGGTGCAGGCTGTAAACATGAATTTACAGAACCAGCAAGATCATCTTCAGGCCTTTTTTTAACATGGGAGCTCTTGAGTGTAATCCACATAGAAATAAAACTAAATACCATGCACTCTGAGAAGAAGAACGAGGGTCTACAGAGGCAACTTAAAAAGCAAAGGAGAAAGAGATGAGCCTGGCGGGACACCTCAATACAGACGGATTGCGCTGGAAGAGTCAAAAATTGCTGTTTACTATCCAATCAATAAGACCTTAGCCACCTTAAAGCTTGGCCTCAAACAGCAAGATTGGATGATCTACCAAGGGTAAGACAGTGGTCTACAGTGATGCAGATAATCAGGATCATGGTTCAGATACTGTTACTATCCAGTGCTCTTCTAATGTCACTCACCATAGATACCACCACTTGACTCAAATGAACCAATCTAAAGCTGGCTTGATGGGGATGCGACATCTTCTGCAATTCCACAAAGTGTTGATGCTGAGCAGTTGCAAGGACCTCTATAATTATCGTAGGGAAGAGTAGACATATGCGTAAAAGGGCCCACGTCATCAGGGACAAATTAATGATGGCTCTAAACTCAAGTTTAATATTGGGAAACATCATTGTCAAGGTACTCGGACAAAGTACACTAGCATTTGTAATAGCCTTATTAATTGTTTGAGGAGAGACTGGTTATTATGAGCAGAAGACTTCTCTATCTTCGGATGGTTTTTATCAGGGGCCAATAATAAATCATCATCATATCCTCATGTAAGAGTGGACAATAGCAACACCAAAATGATGATGGCTGGAAGGGTTTGAAACAATCATCACCACTGGCACAGATCTGGGCAGCCCTCCATACCATCGTTTTTCAGCCTGCCAAATCATTACAGAAGGGGAAAGATCATATGCAAATCAGGCTTGGTCCCATCCAAAAAGGGGCAGTCCAGCACAAACCACTGGGTCACATTGCTTCTGCACAAGACCGCAAGCATCCCCATACATGTTCCGGCTCTAGCCCCAGCAGATTCAAGACCCACATCTGCGCATACCCGTCCGTCTTGAAGTGACTTTAACAAACCCAAAAGGCGATGGATGGAAGGGTTTGATTCTATCACAACCACTGGCACAGCTCTGGGCAACCCTCCAGACCATCCTTCTTCTCCTGCCATGCCATTACAGAAGGGGGAAGACCATATGCAAATCAGTCTGTGTCCCACCCCAAAAGGGTCAGTAAGCGATCTCAAAAAGGAATGGCTGTATGGCCTGACCAACTCAAAGGAAACATTTTGCCAACTAAGGTCCTTTGCTAAAAAAAAGATCACGTTTCTGCTTCATTTTTTTATTTTTTTAATTGGGCCTCATAGTGAGCCCTCACATAGCTTTCAAATTGGATTATGGCATTTCTATCCCCATGACTTTTCCAAACAAGTCATAAACAAACTGAAATGCATACAGAATGTGCTAGTCAGATTGATATTAAAATGGCGAAAGAGATTGCACATCTGGCCAGAGCTGAACCAACTTCATTGGCTTTCTGTACATTGACGCACACAGTGTATGCTTCTCTGCATAGCCAAAAAAGCAGTTTTCCTGAACAAGGCACTATTTTAATGAAATATTCCCACGATGGAAAACCTTTTGATACTTATGATCAGAAAACAATGATCTTATCATTATTCTAATATAAGGGCATGAAACGTGTAGATGCCGAACACTCACAGCTCAGGCAGCTAACCCCTGGAAGAGCACTCTGCACTCTTTCTAAAACATTGAAGATCACACATTTACATGAAACTCCTGAAAAGGTTCTTTTTTTCAGCTTAATGTATTCATCTGGGATAGCATGTGTAGGCTGGCTTCCCTCTGTTCCCGTAGTTCTGTATGTTTATAGAATGTTTTTTGGGTGGTGTACCTCTTTCGAAGTTAGTTGTCCAATAATAGGCCAACACCATGGCACCCCTTATGGGAGTAAGTGTGCTCTATAAATAATAATTAACATAATGTAACAAATTAAAAGATCCCTCTAGCGTGTGAGGAGGGCATTGAACACACCCAAAGAAAAAGATTCAAGTATTATAGCGCTTCCAGACAGCTATTGAGGCCAACCTGCTAACAAATAGTTAACATGTCCTAGAACAATTAAAGGAGGGAACCTCGCCATACAAGCATGTTTGTAATATTAGACGGAAAAAGAACGAATCACAGGAAGCAGTGGGGGACAGGATATGCTCCACCGGAAGTACACATGCCCTTGAGGGGATAGCTTAGGGGCAACGTGCTCGCCTTGGAAGCAACACGACAGGGAGCCCCGCAGGTTCGATCCCCGGGTCCGCACTTAGCTAAGAAACCTCTGGGAGTTAAGCATGTTATAAATGACCTATAATATCATATCAACCTGAGTATGCTCTCTGCCACGTTCTTTTCTGGCCATGCAGCAGTCCTGGACTCCAGGATTTGATTCCCAAGGATAACTGAACCAGCTTGTAATGATACAAAGGAAATCTGGATTGTGCGTGTCTATTAAATGAACAGTTGCATCTGGATTTTAAGCAGCGAATCTGTGGTTGAGTGGGTGCAGAAAAAGACTACACTCTGTAGCTGCACAATAACGTAACCTCTGAAACCTCACGCATGACTATTGACACTGGTAATTCATCCCCTGTGTGAATTTCACCTGACAGAAAAAGTGGGCGAAAATGACTAAAGCGAGCTCACTAGTATGGAAGCTTTTGAGCGGCTCAAGAATGCCAGGTGGACACAATTGTTTCCAGTGAAACAGTCAAGTACACACATTTTCTTGTAGAATTCACTCTTCGTGAGTTCCCCCAGATGACCCTCGGGTCATATTTACTACGGTTCCCACAGCTCAAGTTACTGTAAAAGTTGAGCGTCTAGAAATATGTGTCAGGGTGGGGGACTGAAGATTCCCATAACCACAGGTTTTCAGAATATTTGTCATGACCCAGTCGCATTCCAAGAGAAGTTTGCAATATGTGCAAAGTGCACATCACTGCACTGCACCTAGCGGCAGCCAGAGGGAGCTGTCGGGTGACACTGTAACTCATGTGAAGCAGTGCATGCATTATGCTAAATAAAATGTGGCACTAAATTGACAAACATTTTGCCAAAGAATGCGATCCCGCTAGTCACTAAAATGAACACGAACAAGGGAACAATGTGAGTGTATATTGTTATTTTGTATTATTTCCATATTTAAGATGGCATTCCTTCATTAAATCACGACATTTTGAGTATAATTATTCTAGAACTATCCATTAAATACCTTGAGTTATTTTAAAAGGCATTAGGATACTGGACATCATTGGGCCTCATTACACGGTAGGCGGAGGACCAAGGTGCTATTAGCACCTTGGTCCATGCCGGTAAAATACCGGCACCGCCTTGGTGGAAAGGGGAATTGCCGCCCTATTCCAAGGTTGGCGGGGCGGTAATTCCGCCTTCCCCCATTGCCCTTCCCCATTCCCATTTTTGCCCCATAGGGCTCTATGGGAATGGGGAAGGCGCTAATTACGGTGCCGCAAATTGCGGGACCGTAATTAGCACCCTGGTCCCTTTGCGGGTTGGTTTTTAACGCCTGCTAAACAGCAGGGGTTAAAGTACCTACCCGCAAAGGGACCTCGTAGTAAGGCGGTAAGGGTTTACCGGTACCGGTGCCCTTACCGGTACCGGTAAACCCTTACCGCCGTCCGTGTAATGAGTCCCATTGCATCTGAGGCAGCAACGGTAAAACAGGAAGTATTAAGAAACACTGCTTCTTATACCTCCTGATTGGGGTAGTACCACCAGCGATAAATACCACCTAATTATAGGTGGTATATTGCCAGAAAAGGCCAGACATATTTTACCTTCACCCAAGAGCAGAACCCTAAATGCATTGCATTTTAATGTTCCTGTTCTGATGGTAAGGGCTTCCTTTACTGCAGGAGAATAAGTTCAGCATGGGGACCCTGAAAGGGGGTGAAAAGCAAGTATTTTATAGGCCCACCTTCTCACTCTTTTCATTCAGAGAAGGGTCAGTCATGGCCCTTCTCTGTATTACGAATAATAAGGATGGCAATGGTTAAAATATTATTTTAAATTATGCATGAAGCATGATACACGATGCATGTAGATGAACTCAAATACTTCTGCAATATGTCAGTAATTCTACAATCGTTTTGGCTGCAATCCTGTAATTATCTGGAGCCCCTCAGACTGCCCCCAGCGGTAACTTTAAATTCCCTAATTAATAATCTACTCAAACATTCTGCCTCAGTTGTAATGTCTATTGTGTTGACTTTTTGCAAAACATAGGGCCTCATTACAAGTGTGCCAGTAACAATGGTGCCGGTAAGCCTACTGGCACCGTTGTTACTGGACCGGCACACAACGAGTCTGCGGGCGGGTGCCGTCCCTCCCGCCAGGGTCAGAACTGGAGGGTGGAACGGCACCCGCTCGCAGACTTTCACGGAAGCACCGTCATCCCCATTCCCACTGAGTCCTGTGGGACTCAAATGGGAATGGGGATTAACCGTTTTCTGGCGCCTGACTTCACGGACCGCTGGGGCTGTAATGCACTGGTGTTTCCGTGAATCCAGGGACCGGAAAAATACACAAGTCCGGCGGCATCCTGCCAGTTTTACCGGCATGGCAAAGCCGGATTGCAATGAGGCCCATAGTCTTTTTTCTAAAAGACAAACATCTCAAATTGTTCCTTTTCCTATACACTCATCACATATAAGTGCAGACTGTTGTGAGTATAAATACGTGCCTATTCAGCACATTAGAGTAAGCAATGTCCTATAATGGCTCCTATTAAGATCATATTTAAGGTTCAGGATTATACCAGTGTGACTTTACAACGTAAATTTGTACTGCACACACAAAATGTAACACACTTCTTAATTGTGTTGTTACAGTAAGTACCTGGTGTGTCGGTGCAATTGTGGACTCAACAGAACCCATGGGCCTGCCTATTTTCTGGGTGTTGCTCCAGGGCAGTGGTCGAAGTATACGAAAAGAAGTAGTGGAACTATGTTCCCTGCTGGCATGCCCCCGCTACCCACGAAACCCCTCGCCACACCCCTCCCACAAAACCCATCGCCACACCCCTCCCACGCACAGTCCAAACCCCCCACACCTCTCAAACACAACTTCTGTTCAAGGGAATGTTCTATGCAGTGCACTGAAGTGCAAGTTTCAACTTCTTCCTACAATTTTATTTTAAAATGAAGTAATTCCAGAAGGGTTTATTTTTTAAATAAAAGTATAGGAACAGTAAAACTTAATTTAAAAAAGTAGAGGGTACCGCTCCAAACCGCTTCCACCCACTTCGACCACTGCTCCAGGACCTGTTTGACCGTCCACATGCTTTGATGAAACAAATTAGCGTACTGGCTATATGGGTGCCTCCTTTGTAAGACTGCCATGTGTAATGGTTTTGCATTCTCTCGTGTCTCATCCAGAGATCAAACCATGTTGTTCTTTAGTAAAAAGAAATGGAACGGGAGGGGCTATTCGATTAGCAAAGATCTTAGTGAACAACTTCCTGTCAGAATGAACAAGAGATTATCTGATAAGCCATTTTGTGCACTTACCTTTTGGGGGAAAACATACTATATTAGTTTAATGAGAAGTCTACAAAAAGTACCTAAAGAAGCCTATTATGATCCAGCGCAAGCCTCCACAATCCTTCTAATATAGCTCAAGGGGAATCCTACCTTGCCAACAGGTA
The DNA here is from genome assembly GCF_040938575.1 of Ambystoma mexicanum. Lineage (NCBI taxonomy): Eukaryota > Metazoa > Chordata > Amphibia > Caudata > Ambystomatidae > Ambystoma > Ambystoma mexicanum. The sequence goes on from NC_090941.1 coordinate 322,120,109, forward strand.
AGACCCCTGAAGAGGATGGGTTGCATCCATGGTGGTCCTTTCATCTAGCCCTGCTGATCCGTAAGTTAAGAGCTTTGAGAGGCTGCTACATTCAAGATATTGTGCAACGGCTTCCATCGCTCATTTTGCAGTTTAAACATTACTTAGGGCCTCATTACACGGAAGGCGGTGATCCAGGGTCCTATTAGCACCCTGGACCATGCCGGTAAATTACTGGCACCGCCTTGGCGGAAAGGGGATTTACCGCCCCATTCCAAGGTCGGTGGGGCGGTAAATCCCCCTTCCGCCATTGCCCTTCCCCATTCCCATTTCTGCCCCATAGGGCTCTATGGGAATGGGGAAGGTGCTAATTACGGCACCGCAATTTTGCGGTGCCGTAATCAGCTCTGAGGTCCCTTAGCGGGTTGGTTTTTAACGCCTGCAAAAAGCAGGCGTTAGAGCACCAACCCGCAAAGGGACCTCGTAGTACGGCGATAAGGGTTAACGGTCACCGTTGCCATTAACGGTGACCGTTAACCCTTACCGCCGTCCGTGTAATGAGGCCCTTAGTCTGCAGTGCTCAAATCTTATCAGATTGTCCCATGCAATAGTAGGGGAAGCATCTTGTAAAATATGCGCTGCATACCTATTTTCTATAACCGGAAGGTGTCATAAGAACTGCTGAACAGTATTCTGAAAGCCCTTTCATTTATATAGAAATATATGTCACAGCAAAAATGCCTTTAAAGTACTGGATATTAAGAGAGGCTCAGCAGATACCTGACCGTAATCACACTGTTCCATGACAATATAACTTACAGACTAATTGGTATTGATATGATTTGATAATTTATTTGTATCGCGCTGCTACACAAGTGTTACAGAGTGCGAAATAGATTAAACAGATTCCATCAGAAGCTCAACATCTGATCGTGGATATCGTTTAAAAATTGATATTCTGCTGGTTAAAGGTGAATGATCAGACAAAACAAGCACTTTGTTTCCGGTTTGCAATGTATAGGCCTTTTCTTCTGAGAAATTGAAGAGTAAGATGAAAACTCTCACAAACTTTTCAAAGGTTTTTCTTTTTTTTTGGTCTTTAGTTTTCTAGGAGACGGCCTGAATTAGGATAGGTGACATAGCTACAATCCCCACATCCAGAAAAACACACAGACAGGCCCACAAATCCAACCGCAATGTCAATAAATCATTAGTTTGTTTGTTTGTTTATTTGTTTGGTAATGCGCACCAAGCCCTTAGGTAGACGGGCACAACAGAAACAAGGAGTCTTGAAACTTAGTTACAGTGCAAAGGTAGCAATACATAGAGCAGTGATTGCAGTAGGAGCAAGATACAGGTACAGGATACATTAAGTACAAAGCAATGGTCTTGGTAAGTCAGGAGGCATTGTCATGAATATCAGTATATGCACACCTACATGTACATATACGAATATAAACCTTACATGTCTACATTATAGTATAACCATATTGCATACAGATATGACAGAGCGGAGCGACCTACTGTTAACCAGATTACAGTGTAGTGGGCGGATGTAAGGTCGTGTAGGGAAATAGGGGTGCAGTTCGTCAGTTTAGTGTCATTGGTGTGTAGCCAGTTGAGTATCTTATGTCTAAATTTGGGGTAAGGTTGTTCTAGCCTGAGGTCAACTGGTAATTTGTTCCAGCATTGTGCAGCTTTAACAGGGAAACTAGTTCCTCCTCCTTTTGAACGTTTCAACCTGGGGATCTCCAACATAAATGAGTTGGCGGATCTCGTAGGGCGGGTGGCTGTTCTCCTAGTAATTGTATCCATTAGGTAGGGAGGTGTGAGGTTGTTCAGGGCCTTGGAGGTGAGGGAAGTTGTTTTGAGCAGAATTCCATCCGTTATTTTCAACCAGTTTACCTCTTTCCTGAATTCTGTAATATGCTCTCTGTAGGGGATGTTCAATGCTGCCCTCAGAGCGTTATTCCGTAGTCTTTGGATTTTGTCTGTAATATATGTATTGGCTCCTGAGTACAGGGCATTACAGTAGTCTAACCTTGACATAATAAGAGCATTGGCTAATGTGGTGCAGCTCGCTCTCGAAAGGTATGGTCTGAAGGCTCTGATGAGTTTGCAGGTGTACGTTGTAGATGAGGCGAGGGAGTTCACTTGCTTTTTAAGAGTGAGAGAGGAGTCCAAGTAGAATCCTAGGGTTTTAACTACAGACAGCACCTTGATGGGATTGTTATCAATGTTAAAGGATGTGTAGTTTGGGCTGAGTTTTTGGATATTAGCTTCAGAGCCTAAGATTAGTAGTTCCGTTTTTTTCGTCGTTCAGGCAGAGGCCATGGGATCCCAACCATGCCTGAATGAGGGTGTATATATTGTTCACCAAGGCTGAGTCCGCCTCAAAGTTGCCCGAAAGGGGTATGAGGATCTGTGTGTCATCTGCATAGTTAGTGTAGGTGACACCCAGTCTATCCAACTTGTCACAGGCTTGGTGAATATATTATACATAGTGGGAGATATGCAGGAACCTTGTGGGACCCCGCAGGTTATATTGATAGGGTCAGCAGAGGCTGAAGTAGAAAAGACTCTCATGGTCCTGTTGGCTAAGAAGGATTGGACCCAGGCTGTTGCATCATTAGTGAAGTTGGCGGCAGATTGGAGGTGGTTACATAGCACAACGTGGTCCACCAAGTCGAACGCTGCAGACAGGTCCAGTAGGAGTAGCAAAGCTATTTTTCCATTATCCTTTAGTTCTTCAATTTGTGTCTTAAGGTCTAGCAGCGCTGTTTCTGTACCATGGAGGGGGCGGAAGCCCGATTGTCGTGAGCCTAGTAGGTGGTTGGCCTCCAGATAGTCCTGAATTTGTATGTAGGCAGCTCTATCTAAAATTTTAAGAAGAAATGGCACAGTGGTGATGGGTCTGTAACTGGTGGGGATGATGGGGTCCTGAGTTTGTTTTTTAAGTAGTGGTAGGACGCAAGATTCTTTAAGGTTAGTTGGTGCTGTATTGGTTTTAAATGAAGAGTTTATCAATTTGGAGATAAAAGGGGCTAGGTCCCTAGTTGCATCCTTTATTATCTGTGCTGGGCATGTATCACCTTTACAATTGGAAGATTTGATGGAAAGTATTATTTTTTCTGTTTCAACAATGAAATGGTTTTGAATCTAAAGGGTGTGGTTATCCTAGTCACCGGGGGTTGACTAGTTTGTTGGTCAGAGAGTGGTAGTGAGGCCTTTTTATAGTAATTTTACATTGTAGGGTCACAATTTTATTTGATAGAGCATTTTGTATGTTGGTACACCATGCTTTATCCTTTGGGGCATTGTCTGTCGGTTGGATTGGGGATTCTAGTTCTCGGAGGTTGGAGAATAATTCTTTGGTGTTGGATTTAGCTTTCTCGATCCTGTCATTGAAGGTGTTCTTTTTGGCTTTGGTTATTTCTTTTTTGTACATTTTTGCAAATTCAGTTAGGTTATTTTTGTTATTTTCAGAGGGGGAGTGGCACCAAGTAGACTGGAGTTTCCTTTTTTGTAGTTTTAAGGATTTAAGTTGGGAGGTGAACCATGCATTCAGGTGCACTACTTGCCTCGCTTTGCGCAGTTTAACAGGAGCAATCATGTCCAGTGCCTTAGTCATAGCATTGTTGAAGGTATTTACCAATGCGTCAGGGTTGTTGTTATTTTCCATTCTAGAGATGGCAGGGAGGAGAAGTGGGATAAGATTTTCAGCAATAATATCCTTCTTACTTCTGGTAGGGAGAGGTGGTGCCATGTTATTAGGTTTGGGGCTGAGGAGGTCTAAGGTGGCAGAGAAATGTATTAAGTGATGATCTGTCCAAGATTGTGGGACATCTTCAGTAATATTGATGTTGCAGTTTAGGTCAGATACCCAGTCAAGGGTCCTTCCATTGATATGCGTTGGTGAGAGGACTTTTTGTATAAGGCCGTGGTCATTTAGTAAAGTTGCAATGGATTCAGCATGTTTGTTGCCAGTATCATTAAAGCCTAGATTGAAATCTCCCAACAATAGTGTTTGACAGTGATCTTTGGTATTGTCAGCTAGAAGACTAGTAGGTCATCCTCGAAGGTGCCTAGGCGCCCAGGGGGTCTATATATCAAGTGGATAGTTACAGTACGGTTGTTGGAGGGGGCAATTTGGCGGTGAGTACTTCACAGGATGTGAAAGGAGCTGAGGTGGCAAGTCTAATAGGGTGGATTCTTTTGAAAATGATGGCTAGGCCACCACCTCTGGCATTAGGCCGGTCCACTCTAATGATTTGGTAGTTATTAGGTACTGCTAACATGAGAGTTGGTCCTGCGGCCTCATGTAGCCAGGTCTCAGATATGGCCAGTAGATCGAGATGATCATTGTTTAAAATATCTGCAATTTCAGTAGCATGGGCTACCACTGATCTAGCGTTTATAAGGGACCCTGTTAGCATTAGGATATTGTCAGAGTTGGCAATTGGCAAGGTTTTGTGAAATAGGGTATCTCGGAGGTGTGATTTTTAGGGGGTGTTTGGTCATTGGTGTTGGTAGTTTGCAGTGGTGTGGAGGGGGGGTTCTTAGACCTGGTAGTAGTTCGATTATTGGCGTTGTTAGGGGAGTTTCTATGAGGATCGTAGATAGGAGACAGTCTAGACTTGAGTCTCTGGTTTCTATCCTTAGGGGGGTATGTTATAGTGGCAGTGGCCATAATGGTTATAATAGCACAGGTGAGTAGTGTCGTCAGGGCTGGTTTAGACAAGTAGGCAGAAGTCATTGTAGCACTAAGCTAGGGTCATACTAACATCTAAGTAATTAATTTAGTTTAGATGAAAGGGGGCAGGACTTTGTGCTATACCTATCAGATGCTAGTTATGGTTAGATCACATCTAGACTAGTCAATGCCAGAGACACATTGGCTAAATGTAAATTATAAGTGCAGGGCACTTCATGGCTGGTCAATGCAAAAACACAAATGGGCTAGATGCAGTTATAAACGCAGGACACATCTTGACTAATCAATGCAAAAACACAGATAGGCTGGATGTAATTATAAGCGCAGGGCACTTCTCGGCTAATCAAAGCAAAAACACAGATGGGCTAGATGCAATTATGAACGCAGGGCGCTTCTTGACTAATCAATGCAAAAACACAGATGGGCTAGATGCAGTTATAGGCGCAGGGCACTTCTTGACTAATCAATGCAAAAACACAGATATGCTGGATGTAATTATAAGCGCAGGGCACTTCTTGGCTAATCAATGCAAAAACACAGATGGGCTAGATGCAATTATGAACGCAGGGCGCTTCTTGGCTAATCAATGCACAAACACAAATGGGCTAGATGCAGTTATAAGCGCAGGGCACTTCTTGACTAATCAATGCAAAAACACAGATAGGCTGGATGCAATTATAAGCGCAGGGCACTTCTTGGCTAATCAATGCAAAAACACAGATGGGCTAGATGCAATTATGAACGCAGGGCGCTTCTTGGCTAATCAATGCACAAACACAAATGGGCTAGATGCAGTTATAAGCGCAGGGCACTTCTTGACTAATCAATGCAAAAACACAGATAGGCTGGATGCAATTATAAGCGCAGGACACTTCTTGGCTAATCAATGCAAAAACACAGATGGGCTAGATGCAATTATGAACACAGGGCACTTCATAGCTGGTCAATGCAAAAACACGGATAGGCTGCATGCAATTATAGGCACAGGACATTTCTAGGCTGGTCAGTGTAGCCTAGTAACAGCGGTATATACCGTATTGTCATGTGCAGACTCCCCCATTAACAGTCGCCCCTAACTACCTTTGAAGTCTGTCTTAGAACAGACAAACTACACATATGGATTGAAATGGAATATTGCAAGCCTTGTGGCAGAGACATTCTGTGATGTGGCTCATAGATCCCAAATGCCAGAACCCATAGGCTTATGCCTATCTTTCTGGCATAAATGAGTTTCCTGGAGACAAGGAACAGCAACACCGAGCTTCCACTTGTCATTACGTCAGTTTACGTTCAAGCTGTTTATTTACAGCAGTGTCTCAGTAAATTAATAGAAACATAATCCATTTTGACAACCCATGTATTTCCTCTGCTCCCCTCCCTTTCCCCCAGACCCTACCTACTACTCCCATTGCCTGCTCCCTACCTATGCCTCCAGTTCGCTTTGTGGTCTCAGCAGCCTCTTCTAATTTCAGGGGAGCCATAGGGAGTTCCAGAGTCTAGTAAAGAGAACGCCACGTCCTGTCCACAAGCAAAGCATCAAAAACATTACAGACCACATCATACATGTTTGATGCTTAAATCTCTACAGGCAGTGTGAGTTAGCAGTAAACACTTTAAGTGTTTCTTGTAAGTGTTCGCCATGGTAGCCCTCGAGATAAATCACTTCAGAAAGTGATTCACAACCGTGTCAATTTGGACAGTATAGGTATTTTTTTAAAAATGTATTATATATCGCCTTTAAACAAATTGATTTCTTGTACATTGACCCAGTTCCTATAGTTTGAGGTTTTCAGATAAGCTACCTGATTTCCCCTATATGATTAGAAGTGCAGGGACCTTTGTTGAGTAACAAATATTATATGAATTCATCTGTGGTTAGGGGCTCTTCTAAAAAAGAAAGGGGCGGCAAACATTCTCTTGTTTGGAATGGGAGAACATTAATGAGGATAACTCTAGGATATTTAAGTCATTTGTCTGGAAAAAGATGGCCCACTGCTCTCTTTGTCATCTGCAATATGAAGGCACAAACTGGGATCAATGAGTCCCATTTTCAAAATCTAACAAAGGAGCAAAATCTCATAGCAGGTTCTTTTTCATTCTAAGGAGTCCTGTAAAATCTTATATTGTTTCATATTGTTTCAGCAGTTTTTTGATGCCTGCATCTCAAGCATCAGTTTGGGTTTGTTGACTCATTGGTGAGGCTGAGTGCAGTAGCAACCATTTTACCAAGTCTTTTTGACCTTTGTGATCATATCATCATAAGATGTGAACACTGATTGTATGTGAGAGAAGTGAGTAATGATCAAAGATAGACAGAGAGCTACAGACTTCCATGAATCTAGTCTAAGTTTCAGGATCATAGTTAGTAATTACATGTAACGGCACCCGCTCGCAGACTTTCACGGAAGCACCGTCATCCCCATTCCCACTGAGTCCTGTGGGACTCAAATGGGAATGGGGATTAACCGTTTTCTGGCGCCTGACTTCACGGACCGCTGGGGCTGTAATGCACTGGTGTTTCCGTGAATCCAGGGACCGGAAAAATACACAAGTCCGGCGGCATCCTGCCAGTTTTACCGGCATGGCAAAGCCGGATTGCAATGAGGCCCATAGTCTTTTTTCTAAAAGACAAACATCTCAAATTGTTCCTTTTCCTATACACTCATCACATATAAGTGCAGACTGTTGTGAGTATAAATACGTGCCTATTCAGCACATTAGAGTAAGCAATGTCCTATAATGGCTCCTATTAAGATCATATTTAAGGTTCAGGATTATACCAGTGTGACTTTACAACGTAAATTTGTACTGCACACACAAAATGTAACACACTTCTTAATTGTGTTGTTACAGTAAGTACCTGGTGTGTCGGTGCAATTGTGGACTCAACAGAACCCATGGGCCTGCCTATTTTCTGGGTGTTGCTCCAGGGCAGTGGTCGAAGTATACGAAAAGAAGTAGTGGAACTATGTTCCCTGCTGGCATGCCCCCGCTACCCACGAAACCCCTCGCCACACCCCTCCCACAAAACCCATCGCCACACCCCTCCCACGCACAGTCCAAACCCCCCACACCTCTCAAACACAACTTCTGTTCAAGGGAATGTTCTATGCAGTGCACTGAAGTGCAAGTTTCAACTTCTTCCTACAATTTTATTTTAAAATGAAGTAATTCCAGAAGGGTTTATTTTTTAAATAAAAGTATAGGAACAGTAAAACTTAATTTAAAAAAGTAGAGGGTACCGCTCCCAACCGCTTCCACCCACTTCGACCACTGCTCCAGGACCTGTTTGACCGTCCACATGCTTTGATGAAACAAATTAGCGTACTGGCTATATGGGTGCCTCCTTTGTAAGACTGCCATGTGTAATGGTTTTGCATTCTCTCGTGTCTCATCCAGAGATCAAACCATGTTGTTCTTTAGTAAAAAGAAATGGAACGGGAGGGGCTATTCGATTAGCAAAGATCTTAGTGAACAACTTCCTGTCAGAATGAACAAGAGATTATCTGATAAGCCATTTTGTGCACTTACCTTTTGGGGGAAAACATACTATATTAGTTTAATGAGAAGTCTACAAAAAGTACCTAAAGAAGCCTATTATGATCCAGCGCAAGCCTCCACAATCCTTCTAATATAGCTCAAGGGGAATCCTACCTTGCCAACAGGTAAGACCCCTGAAGAGGATGGGTTGCATCCATGGTGGTCCTTTCATCTAGCCCTGCTGATCCGTAAGTTAAGAGCTTTGAGAGGCTGCTACATTCAAGATATTGTGCAACGGCTTCCATCGCTCATTTTGCAGTTTAAACATTACTTAGGGCCTCATTACACGGAAGGCGGTGATCCAGGGTCCTATTAGCACCCTGGACCATGCCGGTAAATTACCGGCACCGCCTTGGCGGAAAGGGGATTTACCGCCCCATTCCAAGGTCGGTGGGGCGGTAAATCCCCCTTCCGCCATTGCCCTTCCCCATTCCCATTTCTGCCCCATAGGGCTCTATGGGAATGGGGAAGGTGCTAATTACGGCACCGCAATTTTGCGGTGCCGTAATCAGCTCTGAGGTCCCTTAGCGGGTTGGTTTTTAACGCCTGCAAAAAGCAGGCGTTAGAGCACCAACCCGCAAAGGGACCTCGTAGTACGGCGATAAGGGTTAACGGTCACCGTTGCCATTAACGGTGACCGTTAACCCTTACCGCCGTCCGTGTAATGAGGCCCTTAGTCTGCAGTGCTCAAATCTTATCAGATTGTCCCATGCAATAGTAGGGGAAGCATCTTGTAAAATATGCGCTGCATACCTATTTTCTATAACCGGAAGGTGTCATAAGAACTGCTGAACAGTATTCTGAAAGCCCTTTCATTTATATAGAAATATATGTCACAGCAAAAATGCCTTTAAAGTACTGGATATTAAGAGAGGCTCAGCAGATACCTGACCGTAATCACACTGTTCCATGACAATATAACTTACAGACTAATTGGTATTGATATGATTTGATAATTTATTTGTATCGCGCTGCTACACAAGTGTTACAGAGTGCGAAATAGATTAAACAGATTCCATCAGAAGCTCAACATCTGATCGTGGATATCGTTTAAAAATTGATATTCTGCTGGTTAAAGGTGAATGATCAGACAAAACAAGCACTTTGTTTCCGGTTTGCAATGTATAGGCCTTTTCTTCTGAGAAATTGAAGAGTAAGATGAAAACTCTCACAAACTTTTCAAAGGTTTTTCTTTTTTTTTGGTCTTTAGTTTTCTAGGAGACGGCCTGAATTAGGATAGGTGACATAGCTACAATCCCCACATCCAGAAAAACACACAGACAGGCCCACAAATCCAACCGCAATGTCAATAAATCATTAGTTTGTTTGTTTGTTTATTTGTTTGGTAATGCGCACCAAGCCCTTAGGTAGACGGGCACAACAGAAACAAGGAGTCTTGAAACTTAGTTACAGTGCAAAGGTAGCAATACATAGAGCAGTGATTGCAGTAGGAGCAAGATACAGGTACAGGATACATTAAGTACAAAGCAATGGTCTTGGTAAGTCAGGAGGCATTGTCATGAATATCAGTATATGCACACCTACATGTACATATACGAATATAAACCTTACATGTCTACATTATAGTATAACCATATTGCATACAGATATGACAGAGCGGAGCGACCTACTGTTAACCAGATTACAGTGTAGTGGGCGGATGTAAGGTCGTGTAGGGAAATAGGGGTGCAGTTCGTCAGTTTAGTGTCATTGGTGTGTAGCCAGTTGAGTATCTTATGTCTAAATTTGGGGTAAGGTTGTTCTAGCCTGAGGTCAACTGGTAATTTGTTCCAGCATTGTGCAGCTTTAACAGGGAAACTAGTTCCTCCTCCTTTTGAACGTTTCAACCTGGGGATCTCCAACATAAATGAGTTGGCGGATCTCGTAGGGCGGGTGGCTGTTCTCCTAGTAATTGTATCCATTAGGTAGGGAGGTGTGAGGTTGTTCAGGGCCTTGGAGGTGAGGGAAGCTGTTTTGAGCAGAATTCCATCCGTTATTTTCAACCAGTTTACCTCTTTCCTGAATTCTGTAATATGCTCTCTGAAGGGGATGTTCAATGCTGCCCTCAGAGCGTTATTCCGTAGTCTTTGGATTTTGTCTGTAATATATGTATTGGCTCCTGAGTACAGGGCATTACAGTAGTCTAACCTTGACATAATAAGAGCATTGGCTAATGTGGTGCAGCTCGCTCTCGAAAGGTATGGTCTGAAGGCTCTGATGAGTTTGCAGGTGTACGTTGTAGATGAGGCGAGGGAGTTCACTTGCTTTTTAAGAGTGAGAGAGGAGTCCAAGTAGAATCCTAGGGTTTTAACTACAGACATCACCTTGATGGGATTGTTATCAATGTTAAAGGATGTGTAGTTTGGGCTGAGTTTTTGGATATTAGCTTCAGAGCCTAAGATTAGTAGTTCCGTTTTTTTCGTCGTTCAGGCAGAGGCCATGGGATCCCAACCATGCCTGAATGAGGGTGTATATATTGTTCACCAAGGCTGAGTCCGCCTCAAAGTTGCCCGAAAGGGGTATGAGGATCTGTGTGGCATCTGCATAGTTAGTGTAGGTGACACCCAGTCTATCCAACTTGTCACAGGCTTGGTGAATATATTATACATAGTGGGAGATATGCAGGAACCTTGTGGGACCCCGCAGGTTATATTGATAGGGTCAGCAGAGGCTGAAGTAGAAAAGACTCTCATGGTCCTGTTGGCTAAGAAGGATTGGACCCAGGCTGTTGCATCATTAGTGAAGTTGGCGGCAGATTGGAGGTGGTTACATAGCACAACGTGGTCCACGCTGCAGAGAGGTCCAGTAGGAGTAGCAAAGCTATTTTTCCATTATCCTTTAGTTCTTCAATTTGTGTCTTAAGGTCTAGCAGCGCTGTTTCTGTACCATGGAGGGGGCGGAAGCCCGATTGTCGTGAGCCTAGTAGGTGGTTGGCCTCCAGATAGTCCTGAATTTGTATGTAGGCAGCTCTATCTAAAATTTTAAGAAGAAATGGCACAGTGGTGATGGGTCTGTAACTGGTGGGGATGATGGGGTCCTGAGTTTGTTTTTTAAGTAGTGGTAGGACGCAAGATTCTTTAAGGTTAGTTGGTGCTGTATTGGTTTTAAATGAAGAGTTTATCAATTTGGAGATAAAAGGGGCTAGGTCCCTAGTTGCATCTTTTATTATCTGTGCTGGGCATGTATCACCTTTACAATTGGAAGATTTGAGGGAAAGTATTATTTTTTCTGTTTCAACTATGGAAATGGTTTTGAATCTAAAGGGTGTGGTTATCCTAGTCACCGGGGGTTGACTAGTTTGTTGGTCAGAGAGTGGTAGTGAGGCCTTTTTATAGTAATTTTACATTGTAGGGTCACAATTTTATTTGATAGAGCATTTTGTATGTTGGTACACCATGCTTTATCCTTTGGGGCATTGTCTGTCGGTTGGATTGGGGATTCTAGTTCTCGGAGGTTGGAGAATAATTCTTTGGTGTTGGATTTAGCTTTCTCGATCCTGTCATTGAAGGTGTTCTTTTTGGCTTTGGTTATTTCTTTTTTGTACATTTTTGCAAATTCAGTTAGGTTATTTTTGTTATTTTCAGAGGGGGAGTGGCACCAAGTAGACTGGAGTTTCCTTTTTTGTAGTTTTAAGGATTTAAGTTGGGAGGTGAACCATGCATTCAGGTGCACTACTTGCCTCGCTTTGCGCAGTTTAACAGGAGCAATCATGTCCAGTGCCTTAGTCATAGCATTGTTGAAGGTATTTACCAATGCGTCAGGGTTGTTGTTATTTTCCATTCTAGAGATGGCAGGGAGGAGACGTGGGATAAGATTTTCAGCAATAATATCCTTCTTACGTCTGGTAGGGAGAGGTGGTGCCATGTTATTAGGTTTGGGGCTGAGGAGGTCTAAGGTGGCAGAGAAATGTATTAAGTGATGATCTGTCCAAGATTGTGGGACATCTTCAGTAATATTGATGTTGCAGTTTAGGTCAGATACCCAGTCAAGGGTCCTTCCATTGATATGCGTTGGTGAGAGGACTTTTTGTATAAGGCCGTGGTCATTTAGTAAAGTTGCAATGGATTCAGCATGTTTGTTGCCAGTATCATTAAAGCCTAGATTGAAATCTCCCAACAATAGTGTTTGACAGTGATCTTTGGTATTGTCAGCTAGAAGACTAGTAGGTCATCCTCGAAGGTGCCTAGACGCCCAGGGGGTCTATATATCAAGTGGATAGTTACAGTACGGTTGTTGGAGGGGGCAATTTGGCGGTGAGTACTTCACAGGATGTGAAAGGAGCTGAGGTGGCAAGTCTAATAGGGTGGATTCTTTTGAAAATGATGGCTAGGCCACCACCTCTGGCATTAGGCCGGTCCACTCTAATGATTTGGTAGTTATTAGGTACTGCTAACATGAGAGTTGGTCCTGCGGCCTCATGTAGCCAGGTCTCAGATATGGCCAGTAGATCGAGATGATCATTGTTTAAAATATCTGCAATTTCAGTAGCATGGGCTACCACTGATCTAGCGTTTATAAGGGACCCTGTTAGCATTAGGATATTGTCAGAGTTGGCAATTGGCAAGGTTTTGTGAAATAGGGTATCTCGGAGGTGTGATTTTTAGGGGGTGTTTGGTCATTGGTGTTGGTAGTTTGCAGTGGTGTGGAGGGGGGGTTCTTAGACCTGGTAGTAGTTCGATTATTGGCGTTGTTAGGGGAGTTTCTATGAGGATCGTAGATAGGAGACAGTCTAGACTTGAGTCTCTGGTTTCTATCCTTAGGGGGGTATGTTATAGTGGCAGTGGCCATAATGGTTATAATAGCACAGGTGAGTAGTGTCGTCAGGGCTGGTTTAGACAAGTAGGCAGAAGTCATTGTAGCACTAAGCTAGGGTCATACTAACATCTAAGTAATTAATTTAGTTTAGATGAAAGGGGGCAGGACTTTGTGCTATACCTATCAGATGCTAGTTATGGTTAGATCACATCTAGACTAGTCAATGCCAGAGACACATTGGCTAAATGTAAATTATAAGTGCAGGGCACTTCATGGCTGGTCAATGCAAAAACACAAATGGGCTAGATGCAGTTATAAACGCAGGACCCTTCTTGCCTAATCAATGCAAAAACACAGATGGGCTAGATGCAGTTATAAACGCAGGACACATCTTGACTAATCAATGCAAAAACACAGATAGGCTGGATGTAATTATAAGCGCAGGGCACTTCTCGGCTAATCAAAGCAAAAACACAGATGGGCTGGATGCAATTATGAACGCAGGGCGCTTCTTGACTAATCAATGCAAAAACACAGATGGGCTAGATGCAGTTATAGGCGCAGGGCACTTCTTGACTAATCAATGCAAAAACACAGATATGCTGGATGTAATTATAAGCGCAGGGCACTTCTTGGCTAATCAATGCAAAAACACAGATGGGCTAGATGCAATTATGAACGCAGGGCGCTTCTTGGCTAATCAATGCACAAACACAAATGGGCTAGATGCAGTTATAAGCGCAGGGCACTTCTTGACTAATCAATGCAAAAACACAGATAGGCTGGATGCAATTATAAGAGCAGGACACTTCTTGGCTAATCAATGCAAAAACACAGATGGGCTAGATGCAATTATGAACACAGGGCACTTCATAGCTGGTCAATGCAAAAACACGGATAGGCTGCATGCAATTATAGGCACAGGACATTTCTAGGCTGGTCAGTGTAGCCTAGTAACAGCGGTATATACCGTATTGTCATGTGCAGACTCCCCCATTAACAGTCGCCCCTAACTACCTTTGAAGTCTGTCTTAGAACAGACAAACTACACATATGGATTGAAATGGAATATTGCAAGCCTTGTGGCAGAGACATTCTGTGATGTGGCTCATAGATCCCAAATGCCAGAACCCATAGGCTTATGCCTATCTTTCTGGCATAAATGAGTTTCCTGGAGACAAGGAACAGCAACACCGAGCTTCCACTTGTCATTACGTCAGTTTACGTTCAAGCTGTTTATTTACAGCAGTGTCTCAGTAAATTAATAGAAACATAATCCATTTTGACAACCCATGTATTTCCTCTGCTCCCCTCCCTTTCCCCCAAGACCCTACCTACTACTCCCATTGCCTGCTCCCTACCTATGCCTCCAGTTCGCTTTGTGGTCTCAGCAGCCTCTTCTAATTTCAGGGGAGACATAGGGAGTTCCAGAGTCTAGTAAAGAGAACGCCACGTCCTGTTCACAAGCAAAGCATCAAAAACATTACAGACCACATCATACATGTTTGATGCTTAAATCTCTACAGGCAGTGTGAGTTAGCAGTAAACACTTTAAGTGTTTCTTGTAAGTGTTCGCCATGGTAGCCCTCGACATAAATCACTTCAGAAAGTGATTCACAACCGTGTCAATTTGGACAGTATAGGTATTTTTTAAAAAATGTATTATATATCGCCTTTAAACAAATTGATTTCTTGTACATTGACCCAGTTCCTATAGTTTGAGGTTTTCAGATAAGCTACCTGATTTCCCCTATATGATTAGAAGTGCAGGGACCTTTGTTGAGTAACAAATATTATATGAATTCATCTGTGGTTAGGGGCTCTTCTAAAAAAGAAAGGGGCGGCAAACATTCTCTTGTTTGGAATGGGAGAACATTAATGAGGATAACTCTAGGATATTTAAGTCATTTGTCTGGAAAAAGATGGCCCACTGCTCTCTTTGTCATCTGCAATATGAAGGCACAAACTGGGATCAATGAGTCCCATTTTCAAAATCTAACAAAGGAGCAAAATCTCATAGCAGGTTCTTTTTCATTCTAAGGAGTCCTGTAAAATCTTATATTGTTTCAGCAGTTTTTTGATGCCTGCATCTCAAGCATCAGTTTGGGTTTGTTGACTCATTGGTGAGGCTGAGTGCAGTAGCAACCATTTTACCAAGTCTTTTTGACCTTTGTGATCATATCATCATAAGATGTGAACACTGATTGTATGTGAGAGAAGTGAGTAATGATCAAAGATAGACAGAGAGCTACAGACTTCCATGAATCTAGTCTAAGTTTCAGGATCATAGTTAGTAATTACATGTATCTCTTTAATCACAGATATTATCTGTGGTGAATTTCCTGTGTCCTATCCAGTGAATGTAGCTTGAGGATGCCCAGTGCCTGTATAATATAGGAGCTTCCCACATTCCTCTGCACTGAGATTATTAAATGTGTGGCTATTTTATTTTGTATTTATTTTATTGGACATTTGTATGGCACCTATACACAAGTGTTTCTCGCACCGCAAGACAAAAGGGGGGCGGCGGTCGATTAGGAATAACACCTTACTAGGCCTTGTGACATTCTTACCTTGCAAGTAAAGAGACAGATAAGTGCAGAGGGGAGTGGAAGTAGGGGAAGGGTTGGGAAGGGGGATGGTGGGAGAGAGTGAAGTGTAGGATTGGGGGGCCCAAGGGGCTGAGCAAGTGCTGAGGGGAGCCACAAGGGCAAGTGCTGGAGGAAAGTGGGAGATGGAAAACAAGTGGAGTGGATGGGGTGAACCAAATATAGGTTAGTCCGGAAAGGGTTAACCAAGGCAAGTGCTGGTTAGGGATGCTGGAGGGAGACTAGTCAGGGGGGGGGGGCTGGCCCCGGTAAGGCTCATGCTAATAAGGGACCAGGCACCAGTCTCAGCTGTAGATGGACATTAGCACGGGAGGGGGAGCGGAACAGAGGAGGAGAAAAGGAAAGTCTTGAGAAGTTTCTGGAACTTAAGGAGATCCGGCTCAAGTCTGAGGGGGCAGGGAGGCCATTCCAGAGGGAGACTCCTGCCGAGGAGAGGGATCTACCTCCCACTCCCTGGTTGGAGAAACATCTGACCTGAAGAGAGTTGGAGCTAGATGAACAAAGAACCCTAGCAGGGAGGTATTTCGGGAGAGAGAACTGGACATATAGGGGTCCCAGTCCCCAGACAGCCTTGTGGATGATGCAAAGGGTCTTCAATGTGATCCTTGTAGTCACCAACAGCCAGTGGAGAAATTTTAGGGCTGGAGAGATGTGGTCCCTGGGCTTGAGGCCAAGGATAAATCTCGCAGCCCTATTCAGGGTTAGTTGAAGTGGGCCAAGGGAAGAAAGAGGCAGATTGAGGAAGAGGCTGTTGCAGTAGTCCAGCCTAGAGATAACCAGACCTCTGGAGACATTGAGCTTTCTGGGAGAAGGTGAGGAAAGGGAGAATGCCTCTGAGGAGGTGAAGCTGCAAGTTGGACTTCTTAGAAAGGTCTGTGATGTGCGGGGATACATGCTTTCACATGAGCCCTCTTCTTGGAGCTGATGGCGAGACAAAAGGGCCTTTGGAGCAGGCGGCAGGCCAGTTTGTTAGTTTGTTTCTTTCTTTCTTTATTTGATAATGCACACCAAACCCTTAGCTAGCCGTGTGCAGCAGTACAAGTAGACTTATAGCTTAGTTACATTGCATATCACAGGCTTGTGCAAATATATACATACACACAAGCAATACAGAGTATATCATTAGTGTGTCAAAGGAACACGTACATATACATACCTACATACAATACAGTGCAAATCAATGCAGATGTTTTATGGGCATGTATGCACACAGTGTATAGTAGTGACGCCGGTCGGGTGCAGGGGATGCGGTTGTCGTGTTTGGTTGGGGCAGGTAGTAGGAAAAGGTGGATCTGATTATGAATCATTAGTGTGCAACCATTTGAGAACCTTGTGTCTAAATTTGGGGTATGGTTGTTCTAGTCTGAGGTGAAGTGGGAGCATATTCCAAGATTGCGCAGCTTTAACTGGGAAGCTGGTTCCTCCAGCTGTAGATCGTTTGAATCTGGGAATCTCAAGCATAGATGTGTTGGCAGATCTCGTGGGGCGGGTGGCTGTTCTCCCAGTGATTTTTTCCGATAAGAAGGGAGGTGCTAGATTGTTCAGGCATTTGGAGGTGAGAGAAACTGCTTTAAGGAAGATTCTATCCTTTATTTTTAACCAGTGAGCCTCTTTTCTGAATTTAGTGATGTGCTCTCTGTTGGGGATATTCAACGCTGCTCTCAAGGCGTTGTTTTGCAGTCTTTGAATTTTGTCTGTGATATACTTGTTGGCTCCTGAATACAGGTTGCAATAATCTAGTCTAGACATTATGAGAGCGTTGGCTAGGGTAATACAGCTAGCACTAGAGAGAAACGGTCTAGAGGCTCGGATTAGTTTGCAGGTATAGGCTTTTGTGGAGGCAAGGGAGTTGACTTGCTTCTTGAGGGTGAGAGAAGAATCCAGATAGAATCCTAAGGTTTTAACCACAGGCATCACCTTGATAATATTGTTATCAATGTTGAAGGATGCGTAGTTTGGGCTTAGTTTTTTAAGGTTAGCTTTAGAACCTAGGATCAGCATCTCAGTTTTATCGTCATTCAGGCAGAGGCCATGTGACGCCATCCATGCCTGAATTAGGATGTATATCTTGTTCACCAAGGCTGAGTCTGCTTCGAAGTTGCCCGAAAGGGGTATGAGGATCTGGGTGTCATCTGCCTAGTTAGTGTAGGTGACGCCCAGTCTATCCAATTTGTCAACCAACGGTTTGGTGAAAATGTTGTACATGGTCGGTGAGACACAGGATCCCTGTGGGACACAGCAGGTTATTTTGATGGGGTCAGCGGCAGCTGAAGTGGAGATGACTCTCATAGTACGGTTAGCTAGAAAGGATTGGACCCAGTCTATGGCGGTTTGTTGGAGGATGTACTTGGGGAGTGTCACTTCCGCTCAGAGGTGTTGCACTTGCGTTTCAAAGCTTCCAAGTCAGAATCATACCAAGAGTGGCATTTGGAGACAGGATTCATGCGGAACCTCTTGACAGGGACAACGGACAAGGATTTCCAGAGTGTTGGAGATGGAGAGATGAAGGTTAGCCAGAGCCAAGTCAGCAGGAGAGTTAAAGGTGGGGTGGTGAAGGTGGCAGCAAATGCAGTGACTGAGACTCGCGTCATCGGTTGAATGATGGAGAAGGAGACATGGGGCCTCATTGCGACCCAGGTGGAAAACCATGGTGCTAATAGCACCATGGTCCATGCCGGTAACTTACCAACTCTGCCAACTCTGCCATGGAGAAAGGTGTTAAGGTCGGGTCCCGCAAAGGGACCTCGTAATCAGGCGCTAATGGGTTAATGGCGCTGCCGCTGCCTTTTACGGCTCCGTTAACCCATTAGCGCCAGGGTCGTAATGAGGCCCATGGAGTGTGGGCAGAGGCATTGTCATGGGAAAGGGAGTCCAAGGTGGGAGGAGAGCAGAGAGTGATCAGATCAGGAGAGTGGAGTAGTTAGAGGGTTGGAGAGAGGGATGTCTGTCGAGATAAGAACGTTGCATCAATGACATTTTCCATGTTTGGAATGATTCAGCAGGGACTTTAACATAATTCCTAACGTATCTCAACATGATTGACAGCAGGATTCAATTCACTTCCGAGATGAGGGACCCTGGTCTTCACTTTCTTGATGTGCAAATCACCCCCAGAGCTCCTGGTTTTGAGACGTCTCTATATCATAAACTGACTGATCAAAATAAACTCCTTCACATGATGAGCATTCATCCACCCTGAACCATCAGAAATGTAACTTAAAATTAATTACTACGGGTAAAGCGCATAGTCAATACAGGGACAGAATGCAAGCAAGAACTGGACAGGATGATGATGAAGTTCAATGGCAGAGGATATACAGCAACTGAATTGACAGAAGCCAGAAATAAAGTTGAAATGAAAGAACAAACATCTCTTTTGACACACAAAGCCACAACCGCATCAATAGAAGGCCTGATGGTGTTTGTAAGCAAGTATAGCATACAATCCACCAAGATAAAATGAGCCATACTTAAACATTGGCCTTTACTAAGCTGTGACAGCAAATTAGAACATCTTTTCTTAGAGAAAACAATCTTTGCCTTCCAAATAAGCAACAACTTAAGAGGCCTTTTGGTAAAAGCACAATCCAAGAAAACTATACCACGGAAACCTAAAATATTGACAGATATCCATGTCTGTCATGCAATACATGTAATAATATCATCAAAGGAGATTCAGTCACACACCCAAGAACAGGAGAGAAAATCAAATTGCATAATTTTTCGACATGCAATACTCAAAATGTGATTTATTCTATCAAATGTGGTCTACTGTCTATAGGTCAAACTAATCACAAAGTCTGTATAGTTATATGGTGGAATGAACATAAGTCCAAAATTTGGACCAATAACCAAAAATCACCCGTAGCTAGGCACTTTCAGCAGCAAAAGCTTCAACTGTGGCAGATTCGATTTCAGGTTCTGGAGGTCGAATTAGCATTAGCAAGAAATTAGAACAACTGGAAGCATGTTGGATTGATAAACTGGACTCTGTCTTCCCGAATGGTCTAAATGAAGAGCTGGACTTTTTCTGTTATATGTAACTTTCTGACACCACTTTCCTTATAATGATTACCTTTGACAGCAGCACAGACACATCAAACACACACATACATGTATAACATTGTAGAGGAGGAGCCAAGTACCTCTACCGGAAGTTCCACACCCATTTGCCTATATGTTGGCAGCCGGAGATTGTGACATGTGCAGTACCAGTGAGAGTGCCTACATCACGAAAAGTCCTTGAAACAAGGTATCCATTGAGAAAACCCTATATGTATCCACGAAGAAATTATGATCTTCTGAAGGAAGTTCCGGAAGAAGTGTGAAAATGAATGAAGAAAGAACTGGTGACATCACATGAAGTTGAGGTAACACACACAGAAGAGATATAAATGAAGTTAAGAATATAGAATCTATAGAAACTTGATGGCGAAATAAAGAAGCATGTAACAGTTCACCCCTTAGGTGAAGATTGCATGTGGGGAGAGGCACCAGAGAAAATGCAAAATCAGTTTACAATTGTACAGACCCAGTAACGCAAGTAGACAAAGTAATCAAAAGGCTGGCTATGTAGTGAGTAGATTGCGCTGATGCCTCAATGTATATACATAGGAATATATGGAATTTGGATGTTCCACAAACACACTTTAGCAAACTTGGACCCTGTGAATGGACGAATTGGAAGTGTGGTGCAGCAGAATAATAGCTGACGGTGAAGGAAGATTGGAGAAAGGCTTGCCTGGCCCAGGGTCAAGTGACGGGGCCGCCGAGAGCCTTGCATTGTGCTCAAGAAAATACAAAAACGTGAGAAGCGAGCCCAGCTCCTGTTTGAGGTGTAATAAAAACCATTGAGGGTGCCAAGATTTCTTCATTTAATGGTATTAAAATACAACGAAGAGCTTGAAAACGTGGTCTCCAGTCACATGACCGGATGACAATAGACTTTGTGTTGAGCTACACCGAGACCAGAAGATGAGAACATGCTTCACTCCCTTTTATTCCCAGGCGCAGTGAGCCTCTGCAAGGCCAAGTTCAAAGGTATTAATTGAATGTCAGACTGCAGGAGTGATGATGGATGTTGTGTTAATTGGGTGGGGAGGCATGACCAGGCAAACCCCCCCAGCACCTGGAGTCCCAGTTGCGTGCTGCTAGCGTGTGGAATCTTCCAGAAGGGTATAAGTGTGCCAACCATTTATAGAGGGCCACGTAGCAAAGAGCCCTATAGTTTGATAAGTATGTTGTATATTTTCATGACATGGAAGATGACTTGCACTTGAGATGGGCTTAGATATCCACCTGACCTTAGAGATCCAATCACGTCCCTATATCTCATAGAAAGTATGTGTAGATGTTCCCTGTTACCCAATCACAACCCCCCATAGGTTGTTGTAGTTTGCCACGTATCTTGATGTCACTTATGGTGAACATTTAGTATAAATGCAATGTTTTTTATGAATTATGTCACAATAAGTCTGTGCAGCGTCCGTTGATGTCTGTTGTACTCCTTGTTTTAAAGACTTGTTATTAAAACAGCTTTGACATTTGCCAACATCTTGAGTCGGTCTGATTATTGATGTTTGAGTAACATTTGCATCCCCATCCATCTCAGATACTGTTACCTCGTCTTAAAGGACCCGTTGTCTGGGTTCACTACACTATGCACTTTTCTTTATGTTTGTGTCCTGTGCCATATGTACTGAGAAGCGACGATGAGACATGTCTCTCACTGTGATGGTAACATCTGACAGCATTATAGGTTGATTAAGCATGCACTAAGCTATATAACACATTATGTGTTCTCTTCGATTTGGTGTCTTGCAACATATGTATTGAAACAATCACTATGTCTCTGTCAGTCATTAACACCACAATCAGCATTAGAGACGCTAACTTTGATTGCACTAGGCATTTTCTTCATCTAGCACTTGGCTTTGTTAGGATACATGTTACATATTTTTGCCATAGACCAGTTATTGCCTCCTTTTATGGCTATTTTAGTACCTGTTGAGTCCATGTAGAACTTTAAGATCAATGAGTTTGCCTTGAGAAAGCCAGACCATTCTCCATATCTCAATGACATACAGTAACATGAGTACATATGAAATCAGTTTGAGGTAGAAATTCTCACAATTATGCTAGTGTGATTTTCTTTTTGTTTCAACTATCTTGATATAACTTGTCTGTAACACATGAATGATTTCTGTGAGCATTAGTGCATATGAGATCAATTTCAGGCAGAGACCATTACAATGATACCAGCATTTTGTTCCTTTTGTGTCAATTGTTTTGACATCATTAATCTGTAACACATGAAAACGTTTTTTCACGAGAGTGAGCACACGAAGACCATAATATAGGGTCTGGCGTTATATCCTTATTTCTCAATAGAAAAAGTTTATTTTTTTCTACACGGGAATCTTTTCACATGTGGGGATACAGAGTGAACACATTTTCTGACAGTGTAATTTATGTAAATTGTGTGCAAAGTTTGATATATAGTATGGCTGGACCCGTGAGTATGCACAGATAAATTAGCCTGGGTCATGACTTTTAAGCATATGATGTCTGAGCACTCACAACCTAACTGCCTCCATATGTGATCTTTAATGTCATACATATCCCTTTTGACTTACTTAGAATTACTTCCATGTTCATTTTATGATCATCCGTAAATTGCGGCTAGCCAATATTATTGTTCTAATTTAATGCGCTCACTACACATTGAGTACATTTAATTTACTAGAACATATTGGTAAAATGTACTTAAAGGAGACCAGACCACTCACAATGAGAACTAGGGCTTCCAGGAAGCAGTGCGCACTTACTTCCGGTGTTGCCGTTTTTGAAATCATGAGCCTTTCATTTATTACATTTGTTGCACACCCAGACCCTGGATTATCACGGCATGGTTAAGGACAACCTGGTAATTATTCATACATTTTAGGAAAAGGAGAGTTACAACAGATAAGTAGTAGACAGTAGGCGTAGATTACAAACAGTAGATCACACAAATTGAGGGACATAAGTACAGTTTTGGACAGATATGGGTTTCTCTAGTGCCTGTTTGGGAGCTACTAGGGTTCCATGTAATAATGTCCCCTCAAAAATATCGCCATGCAAAAATGTCGCCGAAAAATGGCAGTTTTTTGTGGGGACATTATTACATGGAACATGCGGGGAACACCCCCGCAACCCCCAAACCCTTTTTTTTTCTTCTGCCCCTGTCCCTATATATATGGTCACCCATATAATATCGCCACAACCTTTTCCCAGCGATATTATATACGGCAACCATATATATGGGGATAATATTACCTGATACCGCTACTCGTACTGATTGAACAGCCAGGTTTTCAATTGCTTTTTGAAACCTAGGAAGGAAGTCTCTTTTTTGATGTTGATTGGGAGGGTGTTCCAGTGTTTGGGAGCTAGAACGTGAAAGCTACCACCCCCTGCTCTGGGCCTGTTGTAGCGGGGTGGCACTAGATTAGGGTTTTCATTGGACCTAAGAGTTCTGATGTTTTCTTTTTTTCTGGATTGCGTTATTAAGATAGATTGGGGCTTTGTTGGCGACACTTGTATGTGTTATGCATAGTGTTTTAAAGATGATTCTGGCTTTGATAGGGAGCCAGTGTGCATCCTTCCTGCTCTTAGAGATATGGTCATGCTTTTTTATCCCTAGTGCAGCCCTTAAGGCTTTATTTTGCAGGAGTTGCAGTTTGCTGAGGTTAGTATGGGAGGTTCCTAATAGCAGTGCATTACAATAATCCAACTTGGATAGCATCAAAGCTCTGGCCAGAGTGAGGCAGTTTGTCAGTGACAAAAATTGTCGACTTAGAGCGATCAATTTGGAGGTGTAGGCCGTGGATGAGGAGAGTGTGCTGGTGTGTTTGGACATAGTGAGGTTGGCATATGCCTAGTGTTTTCACTTGCTTGAGAACAGGAATTGGTGTGCCGTCAATGTTAATGGATGAGTAGTCTGAGTGCAGGGCCGCTATTTTGATGGATGATCCCATGATGAGAACCTCTGTCTTCTCATCATTAAGGCAGAGGCTGTTCAACGCCATCCAATTTTGGATGATGGAGTATATTGTGTTGATGGTGATAGTGTCCTGTTTGTAGCTCCCTGTAATAGTTATGAGGATTTGGGTGTCGTCTGCAAAGTTGGTGTAGATGACACCCATATCGTCTAGAGCAGAGAAGAGGAGTTTAGTGTATGCGTTGTAGAGGGTGGGGGAGAGGCATGATCCCTGAGGTACTCCGATAGGTACTTCTATAGGATATGTCGCTTCTTTCCCTATAGCCACTCTGGATGTTGGGTCGGCAAGAAAGGATTTCACCCACAAGGTGGTGTTTGTTGAGAAATTGAAGTCATTGGCTAGTGAAGTACACAGTTTGTCGTGATCCACAAGGTCAAATGCTACGGATAGGTCTAGCAGCAGTAGTACACAGAGTTTTCCAGAGTCTCTAATATTGTCCATGTGATTTTTAAGGTCCAAGAGTGCTGTTCTGTTCAAGATGTGCTTGGATTTGTGTATATGCTATTTTGTCTATGATTTTGAGTAGGAAAGGGACCTTTGTTATTGGCCGATAATTTGTGGGTACTGAGGGGTCCAAGGTAGGCTTTTTCAGAAGTGGGGTGACCCAGGCTTCTTTGATGTTTGCTGGTACTATGTTTGTATTGAACGAGGAGTAAACAAAGTTGGTGATGGTGGGGGTTAGGATGGAGGCGCATGCTTTGACTAGTTTAGCTGGGATGCTATCTCCCTGGCAGTTTGACGCTTTTAGTTTGGAAATGGTATCGAGGACCAATTCTTGGGTAACTGGTGAGAATTGAAATAGAGGTTTCACAGTACCAGTGGAGGCGGTGTTGGTGATGGATATATTTTTGTCTGCTAGTAGTAATTTTTTTGTGAAATTTTATTCTGAAGCATGGCAATTTTTGTGGAGAGTGCGTCTTGAATGGTGGTGCACCATTCTTTACCAGAATCGGTGTGTGTTGTGATAGGGATAGGGTTCTCTAGCTCTCTAAGAATAGCAATCCTTTATAGAACAAACGCTACAGTTCCCAATGAGCAGGTTGCTCACATCTGCAGGATTGCTACAGTGCAAACTGCACCCACATCATGACGTTGGTACGAAACGACATTCTCTAGAATTGGTGAGGGACCCGTGTGCCTGCTACCATGGTAATAGTTCCACGGCGTGGCAGATGTGCGCATCCCTCGCTACACAGCACTTAGAGAGAGACTGACAGCTGTCCTCATGAACGCAGCAGTTACATGCTGCACTGTAAGAATTAGGTAAGAGGAAACACTAACACTACTACAAGAGATTTCCTAACATAGATATACTGCAAAGAGGCAGCCACACATGGCTCTATAAGTAAAACAACCCTGTGTCTCACTTCATTTGCAGCACACCTATTTACATTAGGGAAACCCATCAGCGCTTCCAGCCCAATCAAGAGATCACACATAACTTGAACCTTGTTCAAGGTAACAAGGAGAATCCTTAAAGTTTTACATTGACAGCAGATCTTGGTTTTTGGAGTCACACTAGATACATCTCAGTACTGAGAGCTTTTGTATATCCCGTTTTACAGGTTTTCCTGCGGCTGCACTCCTTGACCACTGTTCATTTCTTTAAACAAATGTATATGAAAGAGTGTGCTGTGCTGCTATACAACAGCTTCAATATCTATTTGATCATGGTTAGTTCTTTTTATGAACACAATCCTGAGTCACACTTTATTATGTTTCTGTTTTTTGTGATATTGGCTCAAGTCAATAACCAGAGCTTTTTCCACCTGAAGACCCCATCTGTATAGGTGACTACTTTAGAAATCCCCTCACTTCCCAGCCAGGAAACATGTAGCAGACCATACCATGCAGTTTTGAAACATTTGTGATTCAGTTTATTAGCAAAAATAGTGCTACAAGGGGCAAATATTCATTAATGTGAATGATGTCATATATTTACAGAACCGGCCCAGAAGAAGGAAGTTATATCTGAAATGCAACAGCAAGTGTCTCTGCACACAGACTATGATAATTAAAAAGAAGATTTCAATCATATGGAATATGAGAAGCAAGCTTGTATTTTTTTTATTCAACCAATTGTTCAATGATAAAGCAGAAGTGTGAATATGCAGTCGTTTTTACTAAATTTCAGATGCCGCCAGGTCTAGTGAATGCTTCACTAGAAACTTTCTGTTTCAGTAATTTTATCCTGATCTGTGCTGTCCAGTATCTTGGGCCATTCATTTCTACAATTGTACACTATCCTACTGTGGGGGAGAAGTTAATGCATATTTCCCAGTATATATTGCACGGTTTAATGGCTGATCCCACCTCTCCTAATCATAGCCCTCCAAATATTTCAGCAACTGAACGGGGGAACAGGGGAGGTCTGAACAATAATTGTAGAATTGCTTGCTTTCTCAGAATGTGAGCCCACGACAGGTTCAGATGCTCACTGTCTTTCCACATCTTTGATGTCGTTGTCCTATCCGGATGCAACATCCAGCATGTTGACTGGTTGGGGAAAATAGAGGAGGAATGGTTGCCATCCTAGAGCAAAACTTTCCTTATAAACTACACAATCAATCACCATTAGAGCCATAGGAAATTCTCATTTGATAATTCTCTCTATCACAGAAACATACTTCCCACCTCATCTGTAGACCACAGGTGCCCCATATTCTTAGATGAGATTACCAACTAACTTTCCACAGCTTTAGTCTCTCATGCAACCTACATCTTCCTTAGAGACCTCAATCTCCAGGTGACCCAATGGAGGATGTTTGAATTGGCTGATACCTAATTAGTGAATTTCTCAACCCATCCTAAATCAGGTGCACACAATTTTCATGTATTTCATCACGTTCTTTTTATGAATCTAGCAATATGTGGTTGATTGGACGTGATTTGTCTGTCAAAAATTTTTTAAAGGTTGAATAAACCGTATAAAAATTAAAAAAAAAACTAAAAAAAAAAGAATCTAGCAATATTTATTCCCTCAGCCCCCTTCCCCTTTTGATGCAAGACACAAGCAGGGTTTCACAGAAGGTCTATTTATTAATAAAATATAAGTCAGTAAATTAGTTTAATTATAAACAGGATATGCATCTATGAAATTCCCAAAAAATATTGACTTCAATGAAGAATAATTACTGCACTTTTCTATCCTACGTTTACATGAATGTTGACTTTTGTAACACACACACATCAGCTTCTAATCATTGTATTCACTCTGAGCGCACATGCACCATTGATTGAGAAATGCATGAGGGTCCAGCGAACCTATCATTGTTAAAAAACAACTTAAATCAGAGCATCCCAGACATTTTAATTCTCTCAGCATCGCCTTTATTGAAAGTATATACCTTCCCCCTTACTCAATGTACATGTGAGCATTTTAAACAATGTTCTAAAAAACTCAATCGAATTACTGCCTACTTAGGGCCTCATCACGAGTTGGGCGCTATTAGCCCTACCGCCAAACTCCGGCACTATTAGCGCTGGATCATGGGTTTGGCGGAACAGTAAGTCCCCATTCCCCATTTGGCCCATTCAGGAATTTCCCATTCCCCATTGGGCCCAATGGGGAATGTTTGGTGCTATAATAGCAGTAATAGCGCCGGAAATCAGCAAAATCATTGCAGATTTGCCTCCAGCTCAGAGCTAGGGGTAAATCCATCAAGCCCGTGATTTGGCGGACCCTTAAATGCAGCGGTAATAGCGTTACCGCCAAACTCGTGATGTTGCAGTCTGTATGCAAATCGCTGGTGAAAAGGATCATTTATGTTCAACGTGTATGTTTGCTAATTCCCTTCAGGTGTGTTTCTTTTGAAATAATGTTAAAAATGTACATTAGTCCTTTTTAATGGACAACCTAAAGGTGGGGAAATGGGTAGAACGTAATAACCCTTTCCCCTGATTCTTAAATGGTTCAATGCCAGTAACATAACTCATTTGTTTTCTATGGATGCATACAGTGAGATATCCCTTTAGTTGCCAGAATATTTCTCCTGCGATTAAATATTACACAGAGAAGGATTCACAGGATCTCCCAGCATACACACCATAGGATTTATTTAATCAAATCTATAATTCCTGAAACACATACGCTACTGAAATGTTACTTATATCTCAGGATACACATCAAATTATATATCTCCACCCCTCAATACCTATAAATGACAGGGGTCAGTGATAAATATATTTCCCTTTTAGAGTATCGCTCCACTCAGGATTATTTCCCCTTCATATTATACTTACATATTATTATTTTTGGGCCGTCTCACAGACAGGTGGGCACCATCTTAAGGACTGGTTCCCTTCTGCACCTCTAGGAACAGGGGGGCATTAGTCCTCAAGATGGGGTCAGTTTCCCTTCACAGCCTATCTGCTGTTTCTTCGACTTCCACTGAAGAAGGCCTCGGACTTTAACTCAAGGTAGGCCTCAATTATAGCGCTCCGTTGTAAATCCAAGATGGGTCCACAGGGAAGCAATATATTCCATTATTCTTTCTGTTGTCATCAATTCTCCTTTCTCTCCTTCCAATCAATCAGTGTGTCAGTGAGTGTGTCCAGAATCTATGGTTTGTAGTTTTTTACATTTAAAGAGCAGAAACCCCTCCCTTTTCAGGTGAGTATAATTTCTCTAATCTGATTGGTCAATGTATTTGATTGGACAGTAGTCCAAAAGTGACATCAGACTAAAACAACCCAGCCATAGCCATTGGGCATATTAATGAAGAGGGCAGTCTAACGGGAGTGACTTTGAAACCCAGTTTTCCCTCGCCTTTTAAGAGTTGTCATCTTGCGGATCTCTGCATTAAACAATTGTAAACTTCTAAAACAACATCTTCCACACATATAGTCATGTTGCTAATTAGTCCATCAGATTGTTCCCACCCAGACGAATCAAATCGTGTGACTTTCATCTCGACACAACATGTGGTGGGTATTAGATATTTTGGGCTTTTTCTAACTAATACGGGTTCTCCAGCAATAACACTAGGATATATAAGTCAGTGGTATACTCCATTAATTTGCAGAGATATCCATTTTCACCTAATTTGCATACTTGCATAATGGAAGCATATTTGAAACACATTTCTGATGTCCTAAACTCTTAGTTCAGAGCTGAAGCATTTATGACTCCTGTGAAATCTGTTGCCATGGTGCAAGTTCTTTGAAGTGTGGCTGCTTGGGCCATTTAGGATTTCGGTTTTGTCCTCTTTGAGGGATGCCAGTATCTGCCTGCTCCTTTTGTCAGACATCCAGTCTCGAAATGTGTGAAGACACATCTTCATGTGAAGACCTGGCTGACTGAAGGAGCAGAGTAGTTTAGAGGGACTGCTGCTCACCCCTTCTCATAGCAAATAAATTGAATTATTTTTAAGGGGGTTTAGCCTAAGCTCAGAAACAGGTGGCACTTTCAAAGAGGCATCCTTTGTTTTCATCTGAGTTCCTGAGGATCAACTAAAGGCAGTCATCAGCTTTCATGAGAAAAATGACAATGTTCACACTTTCCTCATGGGAAGGCAAAGCATCCCCCTTCTTGGGGTGCCAAGGGGGTGGAAGGCCATTTGGCAGTTCAGGCGTAGCTTGGTCTAATTCACAAAATTCAACTTTTAAAGATAACTTTGTTGCCATGTTGAACTTGTCACCTAAAACAGAAGGTAGGATGTCCTCTCATCGCGGTTTGTTTTTTTTGCGCAGTTTTTACTGTGGATTTTTTAACGAAAAAAACTCATCAACATCAACATGTTTAGGGGGGTAGAAAAAAAAAAAAATATATATATATATATGGGTTGTGGGTGTTTAGAAATATATACAAAAATTAAAGGGTATGGAGGTTTGGGGGGACCCCCAAAAATAAAAATAATGAAAATTTGATGAGTTTTTTTGTTAAAAATCCGTGGTAAATAACCCTGCAAAAAACATCCCACAGTGAAATGACATGGAACGAACAGAATAACATTATAACTTTTTCTTCATCATCAAAGTCCTGCCAAAACTAATTCTCAGTCCAGTAAAAGAAAATAGACACAGTGCAAGGCCCAATATGGTTTTTCATTTTACTAAAAACTGTTGTGCTTTTAATCTCAGCTTGGACTGTTTTTCCATTTAACAGAAATGACTGGATAACTTATGGTAAGTGGGAAGACTTATTTTCTTGGCTTTATCAGTTACTTTGGAGATATACATATATTATAGATGGGCCGCAAGCATTGCACATTGCCCCACACATGTCTGTTTCAAATGCTGTTTGGAGGCTGCAGCTCACATTTTTGTTTTCAAACTGGTGCATTTCTTTCTTTGCATACTTTTCTACGGAATAGATTTCCCTACACCAAGCAACCACTAATAACAGAGACACATACCTGTCCCTTACAGAATCAATGGACATACTCAAAACACACTAGCCCTTGCACAATTTAGAGGTAATACCCTACCACAGCCACGTGTAAGGTTATGCTATGGACTCTGGTTCACTGATGCCACTCCTTTACATCAAGTCACTCCCAGCGCCAACCATTGGGCTGGGCCTTAGCTCTCTTCAGAATCCTTCTAACAACCTTTTCCCTTGGGATGGACCTGGGCTCCCTTTTCTTCTCATCCTGGCTCCTCTCACTACCCCTACCCATTATTAGCCACTTTAATTACCAGCAAGTTCTTTGACCACTGGTTTATTTTATCTGTCCCCCCCTTCCTCTTCTTCCATATGTTAAGCACGCAGAAATTATATTGCTGTAATATTTGAATGGTTTTTTGTTCAAAATCGCTCTTGCTATGAACAATAACATACAAAATGCAAACGCAAAAGAAATATGATTACCCAACGTAAGGGTAACAGGCTTATGGTAAAATATTATGGGGCGTGTCCCGCTGTACAAAGGAAAACCAAGTAAGTGACAGTGGGCCTCATTACGAGTCCGGCGGTAACCGAGGAGGTAAAACCACCTGGTTACCGCCGGACTGATATTACCATTCCGCCTCCGTGATTCCCGGAATTACCGGGGCATTACAACCCTGGTGTCCCGGGAATTTCGGTGGCGGAATGGTGTAAATCCCCATTCCCATTCAGTCCTATCGGACTCAATGGGAATGGGGATCATGGAAACACCGGCACCATCACGAGATGGTGCCAGTGTTTCCTCGTCTGCCTGCAGGCGGCCGGTGGTAAACCTGTCAGGTCAGACCTGGCAGGAACGCCACCTCCCACCTGTAGGACTCGGGATCGGGCGGTCTGGAAATTAACAGTGGCGGCGCATATTGAGGCCCAGTGAGTTTGGTTTGAGAAAATATATATTTTAAAACAGTGAGACATCAACAGTTATTTGCGTTAACTAAAGTGGAAATAGTATTTAGAACCCAAACACAGAATCCTACAAATGAATAATAATCACCTTCTGAGCTACAACCTATTACCAATAGTTCTAATGGGTTTTACACTTCATGTTTGATTTCATTAGTCCAGCTAATGGAGTTAATATTTATCTGAAATCTAGGCAATGTTTTGTCAACTAAGGTATTCTAGTACATTTTTTCTTTAGAAATTACACAACCTTTCACTTTAACCTTCTTAACAAACAATGTTATTTGTCCTCCTATTTGGTCCAGGGTATACAGTTTAATTATTTTGCTAAGTCTCAAAAGTGTTTTGTTAAGTCATACATTTGAATAGACAGTGGCTTCCTTGGATTTACAAAACATTAAAGCAATTATGAAAATGGGTTCATAGTGACTGTTTCGACAGTCACAGGGGTTCATTCCGAGTCGGGCGTTAATGGATACCGGGCACCGGTAAGGAGACCGTTGCCAGTAATCCCCTACCGCCCGATTCCGAGGCCCCCTAACGGGACCCGTAAGGGACGTTTGGTCGGACCAAGCGTACCTTACGGGTCCCGTTAGGGGACCAGGGCGCAAATAACGAGCTTGCCATCAGTGAGCCTGTTATTTGCGCACTCCCCATTCCCATTGAGCCCTATGGGGGCTCAAATGAGAATGGTTTGGTCAATGGGGACTTACTGGTCCCTCCAGGGTCGGAATGGACTGGTAAATCCCCATTGTACCAACCCGGAGTCGGTACCGGTATGGGAGGCAGCCATGGAGATATTTGCTCCATGGCTACCACCATACTCGGAATGACCCCCACAGTTTCGAATGACAAAAGTTCTGACACAAAAGTGTCAAAAAAGAAGTTTCACATTTTTTTTATTTCTTTTTATGGAGGGTACCCTCCGAAGCCCCTGTTTTTTTTTAACACTCATTTTACTATATAAACTTAAAATAAACACTTAAATATTAAAAAGTATACATTTGAAACTTTTTTTTTGAAACTTATGTTTCTGAACTGTTGTCATTCGAAACTATTGTTTTGAAACTTTGACTGGACAACATTAAAGTGACCTCTCGTGGTTCTTTTGCTGAAATGGTACAAAGTCTGATGCATTCGTTCCATGAGATTGTGATCATGTACTCATAGGGCCTCATGAAGCATTTGGTGGTAATCCAGAGGTAAATTGGCATAATTACTTCCAAACTTGGATTCTTTACCACCAGTCAGTGACTCTGTCCTGTGGCATTACCAGAGGATCACAAGTGATGGCAAGGCAGTGTAAATCCCCATTTTTGCAGTCTGTAGGACTCAATGAGTATTTTTAAAATAAGTCCACCGAGTTGTGGTGTTGAGGTGAACGATTTAACTTCAGCTATTTGCTGGAGGTAAGACTTCCACATTACCGCCATTCCCCATACACCCAGGACTACGGTGCAGTACTTCAGCCGTGAAGTAGTGGTAAGAGAATTACTGCCATTTTACTGCTGTTTTTACTGCGCCTTTGTACTTGTAATGAGGCTATAGAAAGACAGAACATATTTTTCCCTTTAAACATTCTTGGATGAAGCAAGAGTATGAATGAAACGCAGGCTTTGGCCGGCCATGTTACCTACAGAGGCCTAAATCTGGCACCAAGGGATGTGCACACTGAAACCGACTCACAAGGCTAGTAGACTGAGGATGACACTTTAAGAAGGGACAGGTTTTTCATAACACACTGTTGCATATAATATGCTAAATAAACAGGCCCAAACAACCACAATGTGACACTCAGTAATGTAAATAAGCATTGGCAATGCTAACAGTTTGGTCTTTTGTATAGGCATGGGAAAGGCACTTGCCGGGCACCGCTATAGTGGTTTTAAGTGCCCATTGGGGGTAGCAGGTGGAAAATGGTGCGAGTACCTGGGCATCTAATAATAGTGGCTGGCAAATACCTAATACTTATATACAAGCCAAAACTGTTGTCTTTGCCAATGCTTGTTTTAAACAGGACTTCAGTGAAGGGCACGCATAGTGCTTATAAATCGAGTGGCTGAAGGCAGACCTGGTTAAGACTTTATTACAGCAGTAGCATATTTATAACTCCAATTAAGTCATTAAAAGTCAGAAGACAGCTTTGAAAAAACACTGACAGGTACTTCCAGTGCAATGTTTGATGGTAAGGCTTGACTAAAGCCCCTTAAAAGAGTTCCTATGAGAAAGAGTTTTGGGTGGGGGGGCAGGGACTGGTTGGGAATGGCATAGGGATTAGCATGGCTATGGGCAGTCAATGGGTGGGCAAATAACCTAACAGCACCTTCAAGCTGTGTGGCCCTTCTCGTATGCCATTTCTCCCTATCTGTACTCTAATGCAATAGTTTCGGCTTATATATGTCTCTGCCACCTAATAGCTGTAACTAAAATGGACTTATTCAAAGAAGGAATCAAAAACACAATTTTCATCCCATCTCCCTCACATGGAATCCAAAGATGGAAACAGGTCTCCCTATTTCCATTGCTGCAGCCAACCTTCACTTCTTCTAAATAAAGCATCTGTCTTTTCATCCGTTGCTGGCACACTAAATACAATCTGGAAGTGCGCACACATATCACTACTCTACTAGAGCTCCTACGCCATAGCTTGAATACATATTTTGAAGTTAAACACGCTGGCACACATTTATGTATGCAGAGCCACTTAACAAACTGGTGCATTTTCCAAATGCTGAACACCAGCGTCCTTCCATGTGACTCTTTAAATCTTGTGTTTGGCGGGGTGCGCGGGTCGAAGGCGTGTAGTTACCATGACTCATACGTTATTCTTCATAGTAGAGCCCACAGATCTTCCCCATGGTAGTTGCTCTATGATTCATAGTGATTTCTTCATGGGTTGCATGTCTCAGCACAGTTATCCTTCCTGGCATCACGCATTATCTTCTTCCGGTCAGCGCGCGCATTTTACACAGTGTTATATGCATTTTCTTCAATGAAAAATTCCAACATATGCACCTTATGATTCACAACTATAGGGGTTATGCGTTGAAATTGGTAAATTGTAAACCCACACGTTTTTTCAAAGAATCTCCGGGCAGTGGCATCGTAATATTGTAGATTTTCTCAAATTCATAAAGAAACTGCAAGCAGCCAGCATTCAAATTTCCAGGAAAATGTAATTCAAATATCACTGGCAACGTTTTAAAACCAGCATCCATAACCAAAGTGGAATCGAATATTGCACTGGATTTACACATCCCCTGAAGAGTACAATGGCTGCCATCCTTCCTCCTCCCTCAGAAGTCCATGATGTATTCAGTAGCGTCCCATAGCATTTTTTGAAACATGGTCCCTCTTTAAATAATTGTTCCAAATGGTTTTTTAATCCCAAAATGTGTGTGAGCCATGCATCATAGTGGCAAGGCACCCCAACAGGAGTTATTATTAGTACGAAATGACATTAATTTGTCGTAGCCAGGTTCATATTTTATTGTATGCAATCTTTGGCTCAGGTTTGATGGTATTTCGGTGGTAAATCTGCTGAAATACCACCAAATGGAATTTCTGTTGCCACCACTTGGTCCTGCTGATTTACCACCGGATTATAAATTGTGGAAGGCAGTGTAGGTCCCCATTTTGTGAAGTCCATAGGACTCCATGTGGATTTTGTCAGAACTACTGCTGGTGGTAATTCTGGCAGCGGTAATAGTGCAGATTGTTTTTTGTCTGTAAGGTGGAGAATTTACCTCCAACATTTTGCTGCATTAAAATTCTCCGCCTTACCATCAAAAGTGTAGTATGGTGGTGCAGTAATGCCACGGTAATGCAGTGGTAACAGAGCCACCAGTGCATTACCACCATTTTTCCCACACCACCACACTTGTAATGAGGCCCATATATATATATCTTGAGTATTTGACTTTAAACAGTTTTGCCTTGCATCGCAAGTGGCCTGTACCAGTCTGATTCATTTTTGTGGGAGTGCAGGGTGGAAAACATGAGGCTAGCTCACTTGATTATATTGCAGTCAATGTTGGTTGTGCAACCTTTGGCCAAATCTGCAGTGGATTACCTGAATCTTGGTCACGGTTCCCAAGCAGTAGGGCAGCTACCTTCTACCATCTGTTGAAAGTCATCACCTGAGCCACGTTTTTTCTAAAGGGTGGCTAAAGCCCCTTTTCTGCCGCATGGTCAGGGTGCCTACAATTTAATTATGTAAATAACAAAATGTCCACCATTAAGATATGCAGTAAAATAATGATCAGCGTCCAAAACCAACCAGCTCATTCACCACGCAATGAAAGATTATGAGGAGTGAAATATGTTCAGGGCCTGGAGAAAAAAAGCTACTAGCCAGTCGGCCTCATTACGACTATGGCGGTAGCCGTGTCGGTAATTCCTGGCACGGCTGCCGCTGGAGTCATTCTTTTTCCGGCACCCAGCAATGGGCAATTACCGGGGCATTTTGGTATTTATTACTCCCCATTCCCATTGAGCCCTGTATGGGAATGGGGAGGCCGGTAGCGCCGGCACCGTCAATTACGGTGCCAGCGTAACCGGGTAGGTGTGCTCACGGGTGCCATTCTGCACGACAGGTCGGACCTGCCGGGCTGACAGGCACCCGCGGGCAGACCTGGTAGTTTTCTATTCCGATAACTACGGTACTGGCAAGCTTACCGGTACTGTACTAACGAACCGGCAAACTTATAATGACCCCCAGTGTATTCATGAGTATTTCTTCACGAAGAAAAAGGCTTTCAAATATACATCTTGACAATTATTACAAAAAAAACATCGGGACATATTTGGTAGTTGAACCTACAACTATACCGGAAGGATACATATTGGTGATGTGGACAATGAAGAATTTATTTTTCCAGATGGTTATCCAATAGACTGCTGACCTATGGTATGCATGAAATAATACATCTCTCTCACCATAAGAAATACATAAGGAACAACCTTCATGCCCATGGATTTCAGGGTCTGGGGGTAGTTGAATGTTGGTTGCCAGAGGCAAGCCCTAACTTGCTGAAGTTAACACAGGGTCAAGTGCTGATTACGGAAACGGCTCATGGAGCCACTGGTCCTAACTCAGTCCCCATTTTGAGACCTGGAAGTTTTGTAATTCATTGCCTGTGGTTCCGTGTGAAAGAAATGCTATTAAGGACAGCAACGGAGCTGGGAGAGGGCACACGAGGAGGCAAACACAAAATCATTTTTCCACGAGCTTAGCAAAGAGGCAGCACCAACTTCAAACAGCAAATGATAAAGCGAGTCCGCCTGCAAATGCAAAGTCCACAGAGGCACAGCAACAAAGTCACCTATCATGCCTGCACCAGCTTCCAGACCGAAAGCATGCCTTTTCTGGTATATGCCGCTCAAATATTGGGGCAAATACCACACAGATGCTGTGCGCTTTTTTGTCAGCAATGTTCCTGGATAATTCTGCTCGTACTGCCTTCTTCCAAACAGAACTGTTTGAATATGATTTTGGTGGCAAGTTAAGTTGATCATGTACAGCTGGAATATTAGAGGATCAAAAGATAAGCATGAACGCGATCAGCTGCCTGGACAAACGCCTCATTTTACAAGCATGAAAAAAGAGGGCAGAGTTTGGGAAGAAATCAAAATATCCAAAGAAGCAGAGGAAAATAGCCTACGACTGATGTCTGGATGAGATGATCTTTGCCAAAACAGGAGAAGTCAACCAAGGACAAACCTATAAAATAAAGACACGGACAAGGAAGAAACGCACAACTGTGAAAATATCTAGCAGTTGTTTTGAAATAACCCTGGAAGGATATTTACCCTATATTTACTTTTTTTCATAAGCCCTCTTATGTTTGATCAGCCCCAGGATAAGAAGTGGTTCAGACTTGCAAGAGGTAATGTGATACTGATCCCGAATGTCTTGGCAAGAACAGTGATGTCCTTGCCAAGGAGCTGACCTTACTCCCGTGAGGGCATTGAAACTCTACATTTAATGCTACTAACCACGGTGCTTACCACTTAGGCAACACATGTGTATAGCCCTAATAAGAAACACAATGAGGGGCCCCAAGACATCAATACATTTTATTTTATATGATGTATGCACAAACATATCTCAAATCAGCGTACAATGGGCCTCATTACGAGTCTAGCGGTAACCGTGCCGGTGCTACTGGCGGGTTGCCACCAGACTCGTAATATTTTACAGGCATCTGACATCCCGGTACCACCGGGACATTACAATTCCGGCGGCCCGGCAAGTCAGGTGCCGGTAAATGTTAGTCCACATTCCCATAGTGACTATCAGTGGCAGCGCTTCCGTGAAGAGTCTGGTTACTGTGGCCGCTGCTCCTGCAAGGGTCAGAAACTTTTGGGCGCAGCAGCTCCGGCAGGCAAACTCGAAGTTTGCCAGTCAGGAAACAAGGGTGCCGGTGAACTTACCGGCACCCTTGTTTCTGGACTGGAAAACTTGTTAGGAGGTCCAATGTCTTGTTGTTGCTTGGAAGGAGAGAGAAGTATGTCCTGAAGCTGACAACTTAGGTACAGGTTTGTTGCATCCTTGTGGTGTGATAAGCACAGTCTTTGCATTATGCTTTTCAGTAAGGAGCTAATTTCATGAAGTAAACTCGGCGTACACTTTTCATTGCCCTCTTCACTTCATGATTGAAAGGCAGAATGCAACGATAGCGCTTGTCATGACACAGACCCTTTGGCTATGTTGTGACAAGCACTGGCTTTGCATAATGCATCTACCCATCTGCTTGAGCAGAGATTCACAGGCAAACATTTGTTTGCACTGTGTAGGAAAGCAACTTCAGCTACACTGCGCCATGTAATTGTTATACAGTTCAAGGACTCACATACTGTACTTTGGTGTACTTTACCTGTGGTCCAATATTGTCTAAAACCATTGTTAATGACTCCAATCAAGCATTCCCATTAAGTCAGTGCCTTGTCTGGGATTGCTCAATGGAAGCCCTTATTTATATATTTTTATGACAAGTTATAATCTGGATGATGAACCCTTGTATAACGCCCCTCTCTTAGAATCCCCCTGATCCCACTGAGCCAAGAAGTAGGTTTGTTTTGCAAATTAAAAAGGTTTATTTGAAAAATTAAACAATAGATATATATCACACTTTTATAATAAATTAATATTTGATATCACACTTAGACCTATGACAGTGATCAACAATGGATGATGTTATACTAGCACACTGGTTTAATTATTTAGGAGTAGTATAGAGGATAAGGTAGCTGAGAATGCTTTATGGTTTCAAGGAGATACAAAGATGAATAAAAGGCAGTACAGAAATAAACTTGATACGATTTCAGCAAAAGATAATATGATCACTTTTTCTCTGACAATTCACTCCCCCCCTATGCAATGTAAGGAGATGGAAGTAACACACACAGTCTTCAGGAATACAATCACAGTACAATACGAATTCAGTTCCCCCCTAGCAAGCTTATAGCACTAGGGATGATTTAGAAACACAGGCGAAAAGACTTTTAGGTGATTTGCAAGGGAGTGAAATATGCTAAAATTGATTTTAATTCCCTCTAGAGGTTTAGGGTGAGTGAG
Source organism: Ambystoma mexicanum (assembly GCF_040938575.1). NCBI lineage: Eukaryota > Metazoa > Chordata > Amphibia > Caudata > Ambystomatidae > Ambystoma > Ambystoma mexicanum. Next base: position 322,158,618 of record NC_090941.1, read on the forward strand.
AGATACTTTAAATCAGTTCAGGTCCACACTAACAATGAATAATGAGGGGTTATCAGGTTGAAAACGGATTTCAGTAATGGAAGCAAAGGAATGATCTTTCTACACATGGTTGAAATGAAGCAAAATGCCAAATCGCGGCACTTTTTTTCGAGTGCGTCGAGCGCAATTACGGAGACACTATAAGGAGTAGCAAGTCGGTTTAGAGCTTGTTGGAAAGCTGGGAATCTTACAATAAAAGTTAAATTTCGTTCCTAGGATGCACGGTTCAAAAGATACGGACGATTTTGTGAAGGTAGTTTTTCAGAAATGAAATTACAGTTTCGGAATGACAGATGCGCTTTGAAAGGTTTGAATCGACAGGAGGAACACACGATTTCTTATGATGCAGTTCTAAACAGGTTCAAATGTTTTGAATCAGATTATTTTAAGCTAAGAGATGGGTTCCGCACAGTTCTAGCTGGGTACTCACACTATAAATTTGAAAGGAATGGCCTTGTCACGGATCTGGTCAACAAGTTTAGCTGCGGTTCTATCTGCTCAGCGGGTCAATCAGGCACCGGTTCTGATCACAGCGGTCTGGTCTGGGTCTCTGGTTCTGCTGGCCTGGATCAAGTAGATTCTGGATACCACACTGCTTTCTGGGTACTGGTTCTGTTCTGGATACACAAGATTCTTAGCAAGCAGCAAACCGCACAGCCCGGCGGTTGAATAGTTTGGTTTGGTTGCTCGGTTCTGATGGCCTGCTGATAGGAGTTCAGCTGTTGGGATCTAGAGTTCTTTGGAGTTTTGTTCTGGAGTCAGTCTGGATCTCTGGAGTTCTGGTTTCTGGAGTTCTCCGTCAGAGTGCTGCGCAGGAATTCAGTTGAAGGTTGGAAAATGAATGTCCTTACCTGGATTTCAGTGGTCCTTTTTATGTGTTTTGAAAATGGGTGTGGATGCTAACTTTCTATGCCCAACCCACTCATGATATGATAGGTCAATGATTTTGCTTTGACCTGATTTGAGAAGGGAGCAGTGAGTCATCCTATGTCATCAGGTGTCATGTTTATGGCTCCAAAGAAAGAACACTCCCCTTTGCTTTTACCTTAGAAAATAATTTTCCTAACTAAACATATTTCCCAAATACACAAGTGGTTGACATTACATATACACATCATATATTACTTCGGGTAGGCCTCTGTTCCAACTCTGATGTTTCTAAAGGCTTGGATTAAGAAATGACAACATTTTGCGCTTTTTGGTTGGATTTCCAATATTGGATTTTTACCAAAAATTACACAGATGTACACCATCTCTCTGCACATATTCCAGTAATGTACTGTGTCTCTAGCATAAACACAGTGTCTGTAGTATTAATAATTAGTGGGGTTTTGCCTCAGAACATCAAAGGGCGACCAGCTGAGCCTTGAACCATGAGTAAAATTGTCATTTTAAGAATCTCAAAGTTGTACATTTCTGTCATCTGGTTACAATTAGTTATCAGTATTTTTATAAAACATATATTTGCCTTCAATTCAATTCACAAAGTGTCTGGGTCCGCCCCCAGAAGCTTGGGGAGTCAGATGGTCACATGTCTCTCCTTTCAGGCAGAGCTCTGTTTACAGTCCACACCCAAATCAGCATACTCCATTCAATTGAAAGGGTCTATTGTGTTAGGTCCAGCAGGCTGCAGGGAAGTCCCCTCCCTCTCAATCAACAGGGCCATGTGATATCCTGCCTCCTGGTGTGGGTCTCTGGGGTGTTAAGTGTTCTCAGGAAAGGCATGTCTTTGAACTTTTAATTAAATAAGACTCCCTCTGATCAATGCACAGTTCTGCAAGACAGCTTTCCTGTCAGAGTTTAGACCGCTAGCGCCGGTTAGTGTCCAATGCCGCTACTGCACCTATTTTTTTTAGGAGTTGTCTTGAATTAATTCCATTTCAAAAAGGGGATTTTACTTGATAGTATATGATCCTTGTTTAACATTGTTTTGATGGGAATCCTTACAGTAGAGTGGTGATGTGGAACACCCCACAAGAAGGTTGAATCTTTAGAGTGGTCTTGTGAGCCATGATTTTAGCAAATTTTTGACATCAAGAAAATTAATTCCCAACAGCTCTGGGTTGCTTTTGGCAATCAGCATTGCCATTCCCAATGGTTTCAGGCTACTGTGTGTGTAGCCCAATGGTGGTTTTAGGCAGTGCCCTCCTGTGCTCACAACATAGGCAAAAATGGGTGGCAGCCTATTCTTCATGTTTCCCTGTGCACTTTCTGGGGAGTTCTGGCCATCATGATGTTTTCAATGCCAGTAATGCACAGTTTTGTGGTAGGGCTTGGATGCATGGGTAAAAACATCCCACACCATGTTATGGGCATGTGAGTATTGTGCATAATGGGATTGGGTGAAGGTGGAAGTATGGTTAAAGCCTGCAGAATTTTGGACATTTGTAATGGTTCTGTTATCATTAAACATATTTGAAAATGAAAAATTGAAATATTGTGGAACACGGTTGAATACTTACGGAAAATATGCCCAATTGAAACAAGGATGGATAGATATAGATCGTGCAAAACTGCAGGCCCATGTCCTAATGGTGCTCTCCTGATTGAATTTACGTTGTTCAAATTGAGTTTAATCAAATTCAGAAATGCACCAATAAGCGGTGTGTGCTCTGATCAGCACATAGCCAACATTTTCCTCTCCAGCACTAATTGCAAATTGCAAACTGTTTGGCTTTTTATGCATTTTTTTTAAAAATGTGCTCTAAAATGCTACATTTTAACCCATTATTTAAAAAGAATTACTGGGGGAAAACCCTCTGAACCCTTCTTGATTGGTTTGGGCTCCCTCGCTGCACTTGGTCGCTATGAAATATCTGGGGGAAATATTTATGCTACTCCACTTAAATATTCACCAGCCGCCACTGGCATTGGGACTGGGAGTAGGGTGTGGGGAGCACAGGGACTGTGGACTGTGGTGGGAGCAGGATGGGGGAGAATGGTTGGGGAGTCATGGGAAAGTGGTGGGAGCAGGGTGGGAAGAGCCCAGGGACTTTGGTGGGAGCAGGGTGGGGAGAGTCCAGGGTCTTTTGTTGGGTGGGGAGAGCCCAGGGACTGTGCTAGGAGTTGTATGAGGGAGTCAAAAGACTGTGATGGGAGCAAGTGGGGGAGCCCAGGGACTATACTGGGTACAGGGTGCGGTGACAACGAGTGATAGTTCATAGCCATTTGATTTTATTGTCCATTTGGCATTTCTTTTGGGGGACCCAGCTTGCCCACATTTTGCTCTGGAGGGGCCCATGCCACAAAATGTTGAAGACCACTGATTTAGAATCATTGTATGCAAATCTATTTCATGAATATTAATGAGGGATATCCTGAAAACCTAAAGACAATTTCTAGGGCAACCAATTGTCTTAAGTGCTGAGGTATAGGAGTGATAGAGAATTGCTAGAGTTTGTTGCTGCGTATTGTGGTGTTCTAGAGGAAATGTTCTAACCTCTGAAGGAAATAGTGTAAGGCCGGTGTGAACACAAATCATACTGCGCTTATCCCAATGTTCTTTTTTAGAATGTATTATTCAAGTGTCATTACAGTTTTCCAGTGCTCCCAAAATCATGGAGTGTCATGACTTAAACCAACACGTGTTTCGACCATAAGGTCTTTTTCAAGGCTGAACATTTGTAAACGCAGAGTTCATTGTAAATTACAAGCAATAGTGATAGTATCAAGGTATAGTATATCACAATAAAATCAAAAGGAAAATAATTTGAGCAAAGGTCAAAATATCATAAAGGGGGTAGAGTAAGTAAGATTGTTTGGGTATACAGAGTTGTTAGGACATGCACCAATGGTGTAATTGGTGACGAACACACATACAGCCTCTAAAAAAGCAGTTCCCCATCTGGCTAAATCATACAATAAGGGCCTATGTGATTATTGGTAACATTCAGGGTCAGTCATGGTGTATGTGAGACATAGGGCCTCATTATGACCCAAGCGGTAACCATGTCACTATTAACGCCATGGTTGCCGCCGGAACCTTACCAATTCCGCCATGGTGAATGGAGCAATTACCGCCCCATTCCAAGGTTGGCAGGGGCTGTAATTCCCAATTCACCATGGCCCTTCCCCATTCCCCCCATAGGGCTCAATGGGAATGGGGAAGGCGGTAATAACGGTACCGCAAATTGCGGTACTGTTATTACCTCCAAAGTCCCTTTGCGGGTCCTGTCCTTAACGCCTGGTAAAACCAGGCGTTAAGGGAGGACCCGCAAAGGGACTTCAGAATAGGGTGGTAAGGGATTACCGGCACCAGTTCCCTTACCCATACCGGTAATCCCTTACCGCCCGGGTCGTAATGAGGCCCATAGGGTAAATAGGTATCCTGTTAAGATTTACTCATTGGTTCAAACAAGGTCATCATTTGTAGTCTGACCTATTATCTCTAAAAGTTAGCTAGTTATTGTTGTGCTAGCATGCACAGTGCATAGTGGGCTCCTGATTAAACATGGTGTTCTAATTCGGTAGTGGTAGACAGGTGGTCGCTAAAACAATATATATAATCCTTATTTGCATGCATGCCTAGGATATTGCAAACAAAATGGTTTAATATGTTCAACTAATAAGTATCTTGTTAAAGTGTCACTTTTATATGAGCTGTCCTAAATTAGCTCTAGTAGAGAGAAGCCTCTACTTCAGATAATGAACCTTAAGAGAAATATGTCCCATTGCATGTAAGTATGCCGCTGCCCCTCTTGTTGCTGGCATTTAAGAACTCCAATTGATGGGTTGCTGCCCCATGACATAATCACAAAATGCCCTTTTTGCCTCACTTGACATTTCCTCTGCTGGCACCCACGGCTGAGCAAGGTCAGTTTTCCAAGTTTCGTGAGGCCATGGGTTCACGAAACAAGCACATGCCCACTGTGTGAGCCAGAACGCCTGCGCATGTGCTTTCTTCTAATGCAGCACTCGTTCTGCGTTAACCCTGTGAGCCGAATGCTTCCCGCTACATGGACAGCATTTCTGATGAAGGCTCCGGGAATACAGCAGCAATTATGCTAATTTAATGATCAAGAGCACCAGGGAGCAGTCGCTTGCTTGTAGATCGAGAGCCTAGGCAGAGCAACAGACCAAGGCACCTGCAGCTGGGCACTATTAAAGCAGGCCTAACAGAACATTGGCCTGCTAAAATAAGCTCCAGCTCCTGGAGGAGAACAGTGAAGGAGAGTCATCAGCCAAAGACCATAATAAAGTACTGGGCAGTACAGAAGCATAGCCCTGCAAGCTCAGACCCAGCTCCAGAAAGGGAGCAATAAGCAGCCAACTGCAAATAGGCTGTGGACATTAAATAACTACTGAACCCAATAAGGAACCAACCAAACCCCCTTGCAAAGGATGTGCCATTCGACATTCTCAGTCCAGGCACCCAGGCACTAGTGAAATTGGCTCAGAGAATGGAAATCTGGTCACAGGAGTGTGGGGAGCCAAGAGTAAGGGGGTCATTCTGACCCTGGCAGTAGGGGGTTAACGGCACCCGTATGGATGCCGATGCAGTTAACCCCCACCGCCCCATTCCGAGGTCCCTTAGCGGGTCCCACCAGGAACAGCTGGTCTGACCAGCCATCCTTAGCGGGACCCGTTAAGGGACCATGGAGCTAATGACGGGCCGGCAATTTGCGGGCCCGTTATTAGCTCCTTCCTCATTCCCATTGAACCGTATGGGGGCTCAAATGGGAATGGGGAATGGTTTTCTGAATGGGGATTTACCGGGTCCTCCAAGGTTGGAATGACCCGGTAAATCCCCATTCAGAGACACCGGTCCTGGACCCGGGTTTGGAGGCAGCCATGGTGCTAATAGCACCATGGCTGCCTCCAAACTTGGAATGACCCCGTAAGTGTTTTCCGAGGAGGATTCAGAGCTGATGCTCAGTTTTAAAAGAGTATTTGGAGACTCCCTGGTCAATGCAGGAAGCACTGCAGTACTTGATTGGGGATCCAGGCCCAGAAGTTGATACAAGCAGGTCCTCTGAACTGCATATCAGTAAGGCAACAGATAAGGAGAGAGAACAGACACGTAAGAGAAAAAGCTCTTAGACTCACCCGGGTCCTCACAAGGAGGGAAAAAGAAACGCTTATGAGGCTGTCAACACATTCAAAAAACTGAAAGGAGCCTTCGAGAAGCAGTCGACCATGCCGAGCCTCCTACCTTCTCCCCAGGGGCGCACAATATAGGTGATGATGATGACTACTCTGTAATATCAGACTCTAAGTCCTCTCAGAAAATAAAAAGTGGGAAGAGGAAATGCAAATAGAAGCATTTGGAGTAGTCGCTTATTTTATTTATTAATTTTATTGAACATTTGTTAAGCACCTTATACAACAGAATTGTGTTTCAAAGCACCAGATAATGCACATGTTTGACCTTGTGTCGATCGTACACCCATTGTACACCCTACATCAAATGACTGATTGCCATCACCAAGAGTAGCAACATATATGACCCAATGACTGCGTAATCCGATCAAAAAAGAGGTGAGACTGCAGATGTGCTCAGAGTGTCTCAGGCCAGAATTATCCAGGAAAGTAGCGGAAACACAGGAATTAGACCCGCAGTTGATTACTTATATATCCAAGGCCTACAGAGATCTGAGAAAGAGCATGGACCGAGCCTGGAAAGGTAGCCAATAGAAGGTTTTAGACATGGCAGGCCGCAAAGCTAAAACAATGAACCTATCAGAAAGAGCCAAGGACAACAGGGAGCCAGTAGATCCCAACACCCTAGCCAACTAGGCGCAAAGAGCAGTGTGCCTCCTAGGGAATGCGAATTGCACCCTGTCATCTGAAAGAAGGAAGGCCTACTATTGAAAATAGACTCGAAACTGGGGGATATAGCCTCTTACGAGGCAGCCAAAGCAGCTCAGGGTCTTTTCTTTGGTGAGGCCTTCACCAAAGAAATGGGAACATTTATCGGCACATATATGGTTCTTGAGAAAGCACAATCAATTAAAAATATTTTCTCAGTGAGAGTTTTTTCCAGGACCGGTCGCAGCAGAAGCTGTTCGTCCGGTCGGCTCCAATTACAGAGAAGGCCTCAGAATGCAAGAGCCCTTTATTGGCAGTCCATCAACAAGATGCTTTCTTCCGAGCAGGAAGGTGCAGCAACTGTAGGTGCAGAGGACCAGGATATTACATCAACCAGGAGCACAATCAGGTGAGAAGTGCAGTAACCTCTCCCCCGGTGACAAAGAGTTACAGCAATTAGGGTGCAAGGAAACGAGAGAACTCTGCTACGAAGCAGAAACGACCTTCATAAGCAACATGTTTCTGGTGTACAGGAGAGAGAAAGTAAAGCTGCTTATCAACCTAAAGGAACTCAATGGGTAGCTGGTTTACAGGCACTTCAAGATGGAGGGAGTTCACCTCCTACGGGACAACCTCCAAAAGGGAGACTGGCTAGTGCGGTTGAATCTAAAGGATACCTATCTGATGATTCTGATTGCCATGGAAAACTGCAGGCACCTTGGCTTCCTGTGGAACAACCAGATATGGCAATTCAAATGCCTTTGGTCTTGCCTCAGCACCCTGGGCCTTCATGAAAGTAATGAGACCGGTAGCAGTGGCCATGAGGGAAAGGGGTATCCGCATGATAGTTTACTTGGACGATATCCTCATGCTAGCCAACGACAGGCAAATACTTGTCAACTAGATACAGTGGGAAGCCCAGTTGATTTCATCCCTAGGATTCCTAAGAAATCAGGAGAAATCTAAGCTGATCCCCAGACATAGCTGGGAATTACTGGGGTTTATAGTAGACGCAACAAGGGCAACTCTGGGACTTACATCTCTCAAAATCAGAGCGATAAAGAAAGAGTTGAGGGCAGTGCTGTCAAAGTCCTTAATATCTCTTTGAGCACTGTCGAGGATTCTCGGGGTGCTAGCAGCCTCCATCCAAGCCATCTTTCCAGGCCCTCTGCATTAGAGAGTCCTTCAGAGGCTGAAGATCCATCATCTGCAAGAAGGTCTCTGATATCATCAGCTCGTACCCTTAGATCAGAAAGGGAGATTAGAGCTAGAATGGTGACTCCAGAACATGGAAGCCTGAAACAGACGGGCCATCTTCGGAGATGTCCCAGAACGCATCATAGAGTCTGAAGCCAGCAGAGCAGGCTGGGGAGCGAGGTGCAGCCACGTGGAAACGGGTGGTAGATGGTCGCAGAAGGAGCTGTCCCGCCACATAAACTGCTTAAAGCTGCTCACAGGCTCTTTTGCGATAAAAGCTTTTATGAGCGGCAAAGTGGAGTGATGCATTCTGCTCAGCATGGACACCATATCTGCAGTCCGATACATCAAACAACTATGGGGCACCCGATCACGAATGTTAGTGGAGCTAACAAAGGACTTCTGGCATTACTGCTTTGACCAGAAGATCTCTGTGACAGCGGAGTATCTCTCAGGTGTGCAGAACGTAGTGGCGGACTGGAACTCTCTCTACTGGCATGACTCCAGCGACTGGATGCTGCACCGAGAGGTGTTCATGCGGATAGCAGGCCTTTGGGGTCCCCTAGACCCCGACCTATTCCCGTCTAGGTTGAACAAACAGTTACCAACGTTTTTCTGCTGGGGATGCTATTATTCCAATTTAATGGTACCTTGGTACCATGAAGGGCAGTCAGCCATTTCGAGATTAAAAATCATGCCCTCTAGGTTGAGCATAGATGGCTCGGAGTAGCACTTGATTGGCTGAGCTATCTTTCATTTGTTGCCCAGCATCTGGGAAGTAAGGAGTCTGGATAATCTAAAACATGAAGCCAGTGAAGCAAAGACAAAGTTACCAAACAGGTGACTTTAAAAACGTCACAAAAACAAAAATGAATCATTCATAGTCGTGCAGGTTTAGCGAGGAACCCACTGAGAAAAAGTCTGGCACATAATGACCTTGCAGAGTCAATACGCAAAAGTTGTTATGTGTTGCATGCAAATGTGTGAACATACCTTCAAAGGCAACACGTCTTGCATACATGAATTACACAACAGTACAATGCCTAAACCTGCGTTGAGGTCTGGCAAAACAGCCAACATGATAAACATACTTAGCATGTGTTTAGAGTAATTCAGCTGCTGAGCTTCACCATATATACATAGTCGCACTCCATCTGCAAGATGTGGAACGTTGTTATTGACTCGCACGTATGCCAAAACATTCCTGTGCACAGTTGTAGATGATTAATGTCCATGGCATTGTTATTTGTTCACTTAATATTTAAGTTGTATTGTATTTGTCTTACACAGACCCACTAATGTGGACAGAAGAGTGCCTTGCATTCCTTTGTTGCAGAATGAAATTTTAACGAGGCAGGTTCTAAGGCGGGCCCAACATTTAGGAATGTGTTTCTTTATTTAGCCTGCAGATAGCATACAGCACTCCTAGAGGTGTCCACACAATGATCCTATTACTGCATCTTGTGCTCCAAATAGCAACTCTTTGAGCGTTTGTTCGAATTTTCATCAGATCCTGAAATACCTGAGTGAAGTAAGGTACTGAGGCCATACCTTGCCACCTGATTATAAAGTATCTGGTGCACTTTGATTCAGTGAGAGCAGGTTATCAGGCATTGCCCCGAGAGCATTAGCTTCGCTATGGTGAGATGACTCCTTGGATCCTACTATGACCAAATGCTTCTCATCACGAAATAGTGAAAACGTTTCTTCCAGCAGCAGTGGACCCTTCTTTAATGTCTATGTATACCTTTTTTCTCATTCAAACAATTTAGGCCCTGATTCATGGAAATATTTGCGTGGAAAATCTGGGATTTGCGTGCCAATCTACATACAAATCCCCGTTTGGCGATTCATGGAACCAAATGTGCTGGACTTTTCTGGGATTTGCGTGGATTCCGTGCAGGCCCGGCACGTCTCTGTGAGCGGACGAGTGCCTTGCGCGAGACTACAGGCAGATTGTGGAACAGGCCTGCGCAGTGACCGCAATAGGCGGGGGAACATGTACCATGAGGAAGAACACGTGAAAAGGTGGGCTTGTTGAGGGACGGTCCACGGCCAAGCAATTGCACGCCCATACCAATGCAAATACAACCGTATTCATGGATTTGAACTCGGAACGTTGCATCATGGAAATTCACATGCAAACCCCAGTACCCATACGCTACATGATAGCAGGTGTAAATTCCAAAGGCCCATAGGAAACAAAGAGTGTGCAAAACGCTGATCATACAGGTGACCGAACGTACAATAACAGGGGTGCACTCATAACTTGCATGCCCTTTGTAAAATACAATAAGAACCTCATAACTTGGGTACACGCAAGTTGAGTGATGCCGATCATAAGTTGAGTGATACTAATTGTAATTTGAGTGATGGTAATCGTAAGTTGAGTGGTGCTGATTGTAACTTGGGTGCACGCAAATTAATTGGTGATTGCAAACAGTTCTCAGGAGTGCTGAATGGTCGGGCAAAGGAAGGCGCAAAGGTTGTTTTCTGGTTTGCATGGGTGCATGTTGTGGGCATTCTGTCCACAACTTGTGCATACGGTTACATTGCGTGACCAATTCCATGAATACGTGAAGCATGCAGAAAAGCGTCTGTGCGCAGGCTTGCACAAAGTCGTTCTCGGCACACAGGATCTGCACGATCGATGCACCCTTTTCCATGAATCAAGACCATAATGTGTATTTTGCCTGCATTTAGCTGACTTGCATCCATTAGTTTAGGTGAACCACTTCCTTAACCTAAAGGCCCAAAGAAGCAATGCTTCAAAGATACCCAGAGGAGAAGCTACAGTCCATTTGCATGAAATTTCATTGAGAAACCCAGCCGACTGGTCTTGAACATTCGGGAAAGATGTATCTTTACAAACACTTGAACGGTGGATCCTTGATGTACCTGACAATCTATTGCTGCCATTTTGAGTAGGTTGCAATGTAGCAAAAAGGCTTTTGCTCTGGTGAACTTCAAGGCTGCGCATGTACAAGTAAAGACTACACAACGACATTTAACTCTGGAAAATGATATAGCTTTAATTTATGGGTCAAATCAAATCAGAGAAAACGATAATGCTCTCAAAAGTTAATTTCGTCTGTGATGTTCTTCAGGCTTATGTCCCTGGTGATATTTTGTCAAAACTTTCACAGGCTAAGCATTTGATTTGTTTGGGCATCTTGTGTGGTTGTATATGTTTTAGTACCATTTAGAGATCTTTAACAAAAGGAGGATGGGTTGTCCTCTAATTTAGTTTCATTTTACTCCTGTCAGCCACATAGCTTAGACATATGATTACATCTGAATGGGTTGCCAGGTCCCACAATGTATTTAGCATACAGAACCGGATGAACTTAGTGAATAATGTGCTTTTTTATAATAAGATCAAATTCAAGTGTCTGCCCTATATACATATTCTGAAGTACAGTGATTTTTTTGTTGTTGTTAATTTCACACATGTAAAATAGCAATCATTCTGACATTAAACAGAATTCCCCTCCTACTGAATTGTTTGTGATGTCCATTGCAAACCATTTAAAAAGCAAAATTTTTAAGCTTGGTATGGAAAGCTGACATCTTTCAACAAATTATTTTGAAATCAAATCATATTTTATGCAGCTGAATTATATTCAGTTGTTAGCTTTCCAACTACAAAATGAATGGCTTTCAATCTAAGCGATTTAAATGTGTGAGACAGATTTTCATCTAATGTGTCAATTTGGGCCACATTATAAGTTTGCCGGTCCGATAACAACAGTACCTGTAAGCTACCGGTACTGTTGTTATCGGACCGGCAAACTACGAGTTCTGCTCGTGGGTGCCTTCCTGCCCGCCAGGTCTGACCTGGCGGGAGTACCGGCACCCGAGAGCAGAGCATGTCAAATGCACCGGCACCATTCTGAATGATGCCGGTGCATCCGACCTCCCCATTCCAATTGAGCCCTGTGGTGCCCTGTGGGGCTCAATGGGAATGGGGAGCATTTTTATCCGCCGCCCGAGAATGGGCAATTACCGGGTCCGGCAAGGCCGTAATGACCCGGTAATTGCCCATTCGCGGGTGCTGGAAAAAATATGACACTGGCACGGCTACTGCGGTATCGTAATGAGGCCATGGTCCTGACATGAAGAAAAACATATAATTTTATACAAAGACAACGATCTTTACAACAACAAATGCTCCATTGATTTTCAAATAGAGTATTGTTTGAATGTTTACAGTCCCACGTTTCGTTATAGACACAGGTGGAATAAACTAGCAAAGTACAAAAAACTAAATATTTTCACTCCTATGAGAAAATGAAATGTACCTAAAAATTATTGACAGAAATGTGGGTACATTTGTGGAGATGATTACACACGATTTTCAGTTGCCTACTCCCAAGATCTTACTGTACGAAGTTTGCATTTTTGTATTTTAAAAAGCAACATCAAGCTAAGTCCATCTATGATTATCTGTGGAGTTTATGGCAAATATGTGATTTATTCTGCTTATCAAAAAAACTTTTCTTTTAATTGATCTTGCTGACAAGATAAATTACGATCCAAGACCAGAGAGAAGAAGATACTCCATAAATTGATTCAGTGATACAACAGGGGATTAAAGCACTGAGGCTGTAATGGGCAATTGTAGTCTAATGATGTCATGACAGAGTCAATGAGGGAGCATCTTGAACTCCATTGTATGTCATTTGTTGTAGAGGACAGCTAATTGTCATGAGCTATGAACTAAGTTATATCAAAATTAATCACAGGAAACAAAATCTGAAATATTTAGAAAATTGAGAAAGCTTAGAGAACTATTCAATAAACACGGCATGTATGGTAAATAATAATCAAAATACCAAAATATGATTTGAAAATCAATCTGTTATACAAGTGCCATAATACACATGCATGCTATTTCTGACATCAGATCAGGAAAGTTAAATCGATTTGATTGATTTCAGTCTCGTATGATTAGCTATCTTCATGTAGAAACATATATGAGACAACAAATCTGTAGGACAGACATCTAAGTTACGTAGTCCCAACACCTTATATATTTCAAAATGTCCATTGGGTTCATCTGTTTTCTTATTTTTTAATCTAAGTTGCTCTTTGGTATACAAATTAATCTCGGCAGCCAGACCAACTTTTATCAGTATTCTTTGCCTTGTCTTCCAGCTGCATCTAGCAGTTGGCTTGCTCAATCAACCCACACTTTAAAAAGAAGCTCAAAAAATGTGTAGAAACTTGTCAGAAAAGGTTTATTTCTGTTGTTTCGTTTGGTTTAGCAATCTTGCAAATTTGGCTGTTTTTGATTCAGTGGGGTCATGGATTAGACTTAACTACTTGTCTGTTTGGCTTTTCCACTCTGTCTGCCGCAATGATTGGTTTACGCCAGCATGATTGCTTCCACTGGTCTACTACCAATGTATTACTATGGTACATACTGGTATTAGGAGGATTTTGCCCGTTTTAACATTTTTGCACTACTACTTGCAAATGAAGGGGCCCCAAATGCCTGGAATTGCATGTGTTGCTGGTCCCATCTTTTCAATTAAAAATTTATTTAAAATGAGGCCATAGTCTTTTCAGATTCAATAAAAGAAATTGTATGATATGCGAAGGATAGTACACATTTCTTAAAATAAACTAAAATGTAATATGGCTCAATGCAGACCATTTATACATTTTGAAAAGTAATTGAAAAGTTTGTTTAATTCTGAGGATTATTTCATGGTTTATACTTCATTTGAAAAGAAAAGATCACTTAAAGAATATTTAACAACGTTACAGCTGAATGGTTAGAGGCAACATCTACAATCTTACTTAAAGTTCATATGAAGCCCCGATAAGAGATGGCTATTCTATATGTTTTTACTTTTAAATGTTAACTGGAGGGTTAGTGTTGTATGGGATAAAATTCCAAAATACTCCTGCACCTGGAATGTGACGGTAGTAGCGCAGAGTCTCCTAGAACACCTGTCCCAATTAAACCAGACTGACCTCTAGGCATTTTAGCAGCACTTGAGGAGGAAACTGACCCGGGGACGAAAGGGAATAGGGAGGGAGCACTTCAGCTTGTGGGTGTGGGTTGTGGGTTGTACACCAAAGGTACAGATTCTCCTAATTCCCAAGCTGCCCTTGACTACCAACCTTCCTGGGCAGAGAACATCTACCTCTGGTAATCCCTTAATGTTCATCTTCCCAAGCTCTTCTACTTATCCCATAACTTGTCAACTAAAAATAAAGCAATTAACTATAAACTATTTTCTTCTATTATCAAAGTCCAAGCCCTTTCTCTGATCGTGTACGTACATGAATGTCTTACATTGGCTCATAAATTGTCAAAGCTGGTCCTACATGCTGCTTTAAGTACAGAACATTCAGCAGAGTTCCACACATTGCTTTTACCTACTTGCCAACCTCCAAAATAGTGCTGCACTTATCTTCGCTGTGGATCCCAAAGAGCTTTCTCAATATGTGTTGTGAACTTGTATGCAGGTGTTCATCCTGGAAATCCAGTTTGCCTTCTTTGCATACTCATAGAGACATGGAGTTACTTGCTTTCTACAGGTCCATAGAATTATCATGAGTGTGGAGGTGGGACCTGGTTTTAATTTCAATTACCTAGGACAGCTTGCTGCTTGAGCTTGTGGGAACATAGTCCACTCAGCTCCTAACATTGCTTCCACTTACCTCAAATTATACCTCACCCCAAATACCTCTTGACACACAAACCCTGCACAGGTGGACTAACAGTACCCTACAACAGTGTGAGGATGTTGTGTGAAACTAGGGTCACTGACAGCCAACAAAGCTTGGGGATTGGGTTATGTGGCTATCATGAATTGTGGCCTGGGCTGCAACGGGAAGGTGTCGGTGCAGTCCTGACAATAAGAATAACCATTTCTGTTACGAGTTGATTGCTAATGAATTTTTCAATTTTCTGTCATTCATTCATTCTGCATTTACCTCTTTTAGAACCTTCCCATTGAATATACCTTTTATTGAACAATCTAAACATGCCTTGTATTGCATATCTTAAGTTAAAATATAAGCAGTAGCAAGAGCAGTAAGACAATAAAAGAAATAACAATATAATACAGTCACTGTATAGTGCAAACATGTACTAAAACATAAGTATATTTAGGATGCTTTAATATATTAATATGCACCCTGCTAATATAGTTAGGAAGCCCCAACAAACATGTCTACATACTTATACTACCTGTGGTTGGTAAGCATATGTTTCTCCACATAATGAGTCTGAACTATCACTTGGTAACACTGATCAACCTATGGGGCAGACCTTTGACTTTAGGTCCGAGCTAGACCGTTCTTGCCTAGTTAATTTAGTTGTGATTACAAAAAAGGGAGGTGTATGTCCCGATAATAACACAATCATGTCCAGTTATAATTAGGCATGGGCCAAACGTTATTGGATGACAAATGCTGTCCACAAATAGGTTGTGAATGTCATTCCCCTACTGAACTAGAGTTGGGTAAGTGCACAACTATGTGTTAGGTTTTCCAATAGTGGAATTCAATAAATGTTGATGACGAGCTCAAATTTGATTGATTGAAAAGTCAAAATAATGCATAGTATGCTTAACAACATTTTGTATGCTGGAATTTTCAAATAAGTTATCTTTGTGTCATCTTAACGGCATGGCTGCCTCCAAACTCGTGTCCGGGTCCCAAAAAAAGGGAATTACCGGGCCATCCTGACTTTTGCGGTAATTCCCTTTTTTCGGGACCCGGACCCGGTTCATCCCCATTCCCATTTGAGCCCCCATAGGGCTCAATAGGAATGGGAAGGATGCTAACAACGGACCCGTTAATGACAGTTCCGTTGTTAGCATCCTGGTCTGCTCGTGGGTGACGGTATGCACGTCTGTCCTGGCCCAAAAGTGCATACCGCCACCCACGAGCTAACTCGTAATGTGGCGGTCCGGAATGAACGGTGCCGGTACCTTACTGGCACCGTCCATTCCGCGGTGGCCAGGCTCATAATGAGGCCCATAGTTTTAGTTCTTTTACCTCAGATTTTCTCTTGATCATTAGGCAAATTTTGGACCCAGTTAATAATAATACAATGTTATTTTGTTGGCTTGAAGGTACGTTTCAGTACAGGGTCTAGGTAGTGCTAATTTTGGTTTACAGTTTAGGGAAAAGAAGAAAGATCTAAACTCTAGGTGTTTGAAAAAAGTATTTAGGGAATGTGTTTGCTTTTGACTTCAGTACTTAATTTCAACCATTCCTATACTGAGCCACGTATCAATATCCAATCTTATCTTGAAAGTGTACCATCTTTAGAGACACTATTTGTTCGTGAAGTTGGAAGTACATGATTGTCACATAAAGGAGTCTATTTTGAAAATAAAGGTATAAAAGTACATTTAACCATGTCATGCTATATCTATACGATAGGTCTTAATACAACACGTTCTATAGTAGCTTCTTTTGTTAATCTTGAATTTATTATTAAAGCATTTATTTCTCACATACATATTCATATGTTGAGTAGCTGTAGAATGTGTATTCATTCCATGAGCATTTTTGTACTAAAGCAGATCAGCAGTGTAGCTGGAAATCTGGCATTTTTAGTCCAACTTTGATAATTGACTGCAAGACTTGCCCTTTGCCTCAAGCCCAAGGACCATATCTCTCCAACTCTGAAATCTCTTCACCGTTTCCCTGTGGCTGCAAGGATCCACTTCAAGACCCTTTGCATTGTCCACAAGGCTTTCTTGGGCCTGGCACCGCTCTACCTCCAAATTTCTCTTCCAAAACATCTTGCTTCTCGAGGTCTCTGCACATCCACCGCCAACTCTCTAAGTGTCAGCTGCTTCTCCAAGCAGGGAGTTGGGGGCAAATCTATCTCCTCAGCTGGTGCCTCCCTCTGGAGCAGTCTCCCTGCCTCTCTCAAACTTGAGCAGAACCACCTCCAGTTTCGGAAGCAACTCGAGACCTTCCTTTTCGCTTTCGCTTTCTCTCTTCCTCTCCCCTGCTGATGCACCTGACTGATCCACGCACTGGTCACCTGGTCACCCTCTGATCTCGGGCCCAGGTTCCTGCATGTCCAGTTGCCCTCACACTGCCTCCGGGCGCACCAGCACCTAAGGGTCTGTATCTGCAACCCTACAGTCCCTTCTCTCTGCACTTATGAGCCACCTGCTAGCCACACCATAATGATGTAACATCAAAGACAAGTGTCTGTTTACCAAATGAATAAAAGATCAGAATTGATCCCTCGTAGAATTAGACTATGTTTGAGATCCTGTGTCTAATCGAATTATGAGGCATATGGAAACAGAGAATAAAAATAGGAAATATGAGAGTCCAATGAGAGAAGGAAGATGCAGCCATGATACTGATCCTAACTAAGAACTGGGAAGAATGACAACACAGCACTATAGATGCCAGTAGGGTCGAGTAATGTCTTAGCTGATAGGCATGGCATTAATCAATCTCCAAATTTGTGTATAATGGCTCGAACGGTCATTTATGACTGTTGGAACCGTGCACAGAATTCAAATGAAATACACAAGGTAGCATCTATATTCAAGAATCTGGGGAATAAAAACTACATTACCCAGGACTCTGTACAAGCCTGCAATCTGAAACTCAAATAACCAATAGATGCACTGGTGTAGAACTAGTGCATTCAGGTGATTGTACATACTGGTAAATATTATAACCATGAGCACCGTATGAGACAAGGAGGGAATAAGAGCCCAGAGTTACAACAGAGACGAGAGTCCCAGAAAGGTCGCTCGTTAGACTACAATATCCAGGAAGCCGGGTGAAAGAACGTTTTTACCCAGAACAGCAATTCCGTGATACAAACTATGTAAAATGAAAACCACCCCACTCTGTAAACTATATAAAGGAGTATCGAAATCCAACAATCTGGGAAACAAAAACTACATTACCCAGGAAGCTATAAAATAACAGCACTCTGAAACTCAAACAACAAACAGATGCACGGATGTGGAATTATTGCATTCCGGTGATTGTATACACTGGTAAACTTAATAACCATGAGTATCATGTGTGTTAAGGAGGGAACAAGAGTGCGGAGTAACATCAGAGACGAGATCCCCAAATAATCATGTGTTAGAACTGCAACACCCAGAAAGCCGGGTGAAGCAGCACGTCTAGCGCGAACAGAAATTCAGTGACACTAACTATGAAAGATGGAAACCACTTAATTCTCTTGTGACTATGAAGTAGGTAAACGTGAATAGTTGATCTAGATGCACTCAGAGTGAAAAAAAATAGATGCTATAGATGATCGAGTAGATGATCACGCGCGCACTGGATCACGTGACCATACATATATAAAGAATGACTCACAAAATGGCAAAAGCCAACAGAAATTGGGAGAAAAGAAGGAGAGTGCATCCAAAAACACCACGACAGGTATGAATTAGGCCTGGAGAGCGCAGTTGCTTTGATATAGATGCGGGCTGATGTAGAAAATCTAACTATTGGCCCGGACTTGATGGGTTAAGACCAAATTGGGGGAACTGAAATGCCTCATGATAATATCTTTTCGTGTAGGTCACTATATTGAGAAGATTACGTAGAGGGAAGAGATAAATCCCACACCGTGCCACTACAAGCGGAACCCACAGTAGAAAACAACGCAGGGGGACCAATATTGAAAACGGGTAAGAACTGTAGAGGCAGAGTGGCAGGGGGCCTATCCCGGGACACATAAAAATCACAAATATCAAGAAACACACTGACTCGAACCCATTTATCAATATAGGTAGATGTGACGAAGAGTCCAACAGGAAGACCATAGTGCATGAACAATGAACATGCCCAAGATTCCAAAGAAGGCGGGTAAGGATTTCCCAAGTGAAGAACCTACCTGGTAATATAGAGATGTCTTAAGTGTAGAACTGATGAGCGAGCGACACTGATGGTGCCCCTTTATGTGTATTCCCCTTTTAGGGTTTTCGGAAACAAAATAAGACGTCCGTTAGAGGATAAAATGAAACGCTCTCCCTCGAAAAAATTAGAGACCAAGACAAGAAACAAGGAGATTGTCTTTTTTTATTGTGATATGTATATGATGATCTATTGTCATAGAAATTGTCCTGAAGAAAGCGGAATGGATATAAGATCTGCTGAAACCGGTAGACAACATTATGGTTCAGGGTGATTACCTGACCTTCGAGATGCACAATAGTTGTAAGCGAGCTCGACATTAATAAATCATCTTTTAGAAAAGTGTAAAATCCAGATAGACACTATATAACCAAAGAATAAGGTTGAGTTTTAACACAATTGCTGTGGCAAATTAACTGACTAAGAAACTGATAAGTTGCACAGATTGGAAGTGATATAAATAAAAAGGTGACTAATTGACTTCCAAAGGGTGTGCACTGATTTTTAGTACCTAGTGAAGCAGTGAGAGAGGATAGGGAGAGTATTTTGGTCTATCCCTACCGCTAGATAGGCATTACATCAGAGCTCTCTAGGGATAGTACAAAGGTTGGAGGGACAGTAAGATTCTCTTTGTAGGGCGTCTAAATTAGTTCTAGGGACTTTAGCAGCAGGAATAAATAGTTCTTTTAAATTAAGTGGCTCTGTCTTAGTTGTGTTTTAATGCATCCGGGTGGAGACAGAACATGCTAACTCTGTGACTCCAGTTGAAAGTAAATGCACTTGTGAGTTAACTGCATTCTTCCCGCGCACTGAACTACACTATATTACTACGAATACAACACCGAAGCACTGCGCCTTTAACGCTGCCCTATCTATGACCTCTGCAACCGAGACAATAATATATTTTGTTGCTCTTTCTGTGTTGCTATATGTGAGTAGCTAATATATGTCAAACCTAACTAAAACAACATATGTGCCTTCTGCAGCACCAACTTCAGTCTGTTCCCATGAGGGTACATTCTAATTGGTTTTCCTCAACGGACATCATTTTACCTGACTGGTACACTGTACGTGCATCCCAACTTTCCCCTCTTTAGTTAATACTCCCTTAACTAACCCTGCTGCCTCCTTCATCCTACAATCATCATCCTTAGGTACCCAAGCTTTGCACACATGAAGTAAACCCCTCGTTTTTTCATACTCGTCTAGGGTACCTGTCATAAAATAGCACCCCCATCTCCTGCTTAATCAACTCAGCACTCAATATAATTCTCTGTGTCTGCTTGTGGTGTGGTCAAATTTCCTGGGGGTCCCAATGCCTGCTCTATTTTCAGCATCCTGGCCTCACAACCCCATCCCATCTATCAGTCTGGGTTTACTTGTTTTTTGTGAGAAGAGGAGCTCTGCTTGTCCTTATCAACACCATCATCAGGGCGCTCTTCAGAATGTCTTCATGCAGCACCTCAAGATCATCTGGCACGAATAAAAGAGCACCAGCAGAAAAGCTACAATGGGAACCCGCATTTTTACACTATTTCTAACCATGATGAGGCCCAAGAAAACAGTCATACCAGTCATCAGCGTTCACTCTGGCTTCTTTCTCCATGGCAATCCACAAATTGTAAAGGGCCCCTATTGCATGAGACAAGGATCCATTATACACATAATTTGGGGGGCTATATGTGTGACAGGACAGTCCAATTGTCTTACATACACCTTCCTTCCATAGCCTTGGGAAAATCCAGAACATACTTGTTCTGGGTGTCATAAGCATTATTGCCCTCAGCTCACTCTTTATCGTCTGTCTGGTTCACCATCTGAATCATCTCCCATCCACTTCTCTGCAGCCACTTGGCTTTTGCTGCAGTCTGGATACCTGGCACCAGGAATGAGGTAAAAAAGGTATCAGTTTTTGGAAATAATCTATGTTGGTCCGGGATTGCCTTTTGTTTATCGGCAGTGTCTTTTGGACAGGTAATTCGATCTCTTCTGATAATGACCTCTGAGTGAGCGCAGTGCACTCCTATCGGATAGGGGCTTAGTTGGTTCTTGGGCCGGCACATTTATCGGTGAAAGGAACTACCAAAACTTCTGAGTACAGGGTGGTCAATGAACATACACCCATCCATGATGGTGGGAGGTGTAGATATCTGTATAGTCCACACACCCAGTACACATCCATTAATGCAGCTGAACCTTCACTCAGGTCAGGAATAAATCAAATTACAATCTCTGTTTGTCCCTATGGGTATAGTCCCATTTCCTCAAAAGCAAAAGGAATACTCTGGCAGGTACTCGCGTAATTCAATCCATGTCAATTTTCGCATGTATGTTCTCCATATCCTACCACAGTTCTGATTCATGCGTGCCACCATGTCATCAGAAAAGCTAAGTAAGCCCCCCCACTGCATGCACAGCTCACTACTCTTGCCACCCATTTATTCTTGGAAAACAACGCTCCCTCCATCTTCAGCAATGGTTATGCCTTGCACTGAGCTTGTTCTTTCTTCTCGGCACATTCTTCATCATCTCTGTCCGTTATTACAGCTTGGTCAAGATATTTCAAGATATTTCATACTCTACACAGGGCCACATGTACCAAACACTGGGCTATAAGAGGCAGAATTTCTTGAAGTATAAACAACTTTGGTACGCCTGTCGCATGAGGTATCAAAGAGCATACATAGCAGCTCTCGTTTGATCACTTCCTCCCCACTTCACGCATGTTATTGTACCACATGGTGTCCAATTCGGGGTGGTGCAACTCCACCACAGTGTCAAATATTACTCCCTTGTATTGGTTATACTCTATCTCTTCCTCAGTTTCCCTCCTAATTTGTGTTATCCCCAAATATGTATCATTGAGGCATCCCTAAACACCCCCTTTGTATGCCCCACCATATAAAATAATCACAAAGAAACAATATACAATACAAGGAAAAAACAGCATATACAAAATAACATATATATTACATGGCATCTATAGTTTTGAGCCTGAAGAGGAAGAGAAAAACATAAATCCATGCAAGCAAATGCAAATCCTTCATCATGGTAACGGGATTGACCAGCTGCAAAATCAAGAAGAAAATGTGCTACAAAATATACTTTAATCTTAGGCAGCAATTAAGTCAGTCACATGAGATGGTGGAGCGGTGTCCGGGGCCTTCTGAACGGCCGGATCGGTGACCCCAATACTCAACTTCTTCATCCGAACACCAAAGGGGGTGGCAAGCACCTCAGTGAATAGGTTGTGGAACTTCTGATCGTTCAAGGGACGTACAAAATTCTGAATGTAGATCTTGTCTCCAGGAAACAGCTGCAACGTGGCAAGTTCAGTGCACCTGTCACTGCATACAAAATGTTTATACACTTTGTTAATTCCCACAAATACCCCTGAAACACTTCCCCTGTGAGCATCTGATGCTGTGTGCGTAGGAGTAAGAGGTGTGTGCATCCTTCTCTATGTCACTATTTCGTGGTGGGACAAGTGGTGATCTTCACTGGATTGTGTTCTCAAGCTAAACAAAGCCAGGGGGAAAGCACCCAGTTCCTCCCTAATATAGCACATATCTACAACAGCTTGTTCCTTAATAGGCCCTTCATTTTTCCAACTATCCCATTGGCCTCTGGATGGTAGATCGAGCACAGTTTATGCTGGAACCCCAATAGGGAAGTTATTTCCTTAAATAGTTCATTGAAAAAGTGAGTGCCATTATCAAATTGTAAGACCTCCCATACCCCCCCAGCAAGGAAATACCTATCGTACCAGGAATTTGGCATCTGGTTGTATGCAAGGCCCAGCCTCCACCCAAAGGGAGAACAGACACACAACAACAATAAGGTTACTGTAATTACTAGACATGTTAAGCAGATCCATGTCGTTGATGTTAAATTCCAGGAAAGGCCCAGTGGGATGGCCAGTACTGTAAAGATGGCACAATTTGTCACAAACGTGTTGACGAATTCCTGCAGGTTGGGAACAACCCAGTCTTGCAGGATATTTGCAGCAATTATGCTGTTTCAAAGCATTTATTGGGTAGCGCAGCTGCTCAAAAGCAATTATTAACAACTCCTGTGGCATTTCTACCTTACCTGTAATGTTTTGCCTCCAAATTAAATCTGCTGAGCACTGCGAGCACCCCTGTTTCACTCATAGGTCCTTCTCTTGTGGTACCTGTCCTTGATATTCAATTATTTGAGTAAGCAATACTGCAGGATATGGGATTGCTAACTGCAACCTCAGGGTAGGCAATAACATCTGGGTCCCCTAATGCCCAGCGTCTTTGGCAGAATTATCTGCGGCATCATTGCTGAGTGAGATCAGGTCTGTATTTTGAGGGTGGGTGGTGCATTTAACCACTGCTACTATTGTTGGGCGGGACAAGGCATAAATCAGTCTTTCCTGCAAGGCCGCATGCTGTACAGGTGTGCGTTCTGACCTGCAAAACCCCTTTCTTTTCCATCTGGACAACCCTGAATGTACAGTGGTGATCACATACGCAAAATCCAAACAAATGGTCACCAAGTATCCATGGGATGCTTCTAGTGCTTCAGTTAATGCAATGAACTCTGCTGCTTGAACAGTGTAATGTGTTGGTAATACTGTTTTTTTATTGTAACATATAGTTTAGCTAAACTTTTATTACAATCTACATCTATCACATTTATCACATTTAACATTAGCAGAATCATTTCACCTCATCCATCTTTAAACTTAAGTCGGACAACTTCAATTTCATCAAGAATTCACTCTTTGTGCAGCTCAAGTCCTTAACTACTACATATTAGGACATTGTTAGAATCTTATCCATGTAGTTAATTGCTGCACAAATTAGATTGGTGTTATTTCCAGATAACAGTGTAAACCACCACTCTTCGATATTTCCGGTTAACGGGATGAATTTACTTAGGAAGAGAGACCTTGTGTCTTTTAATTCAGTACATTCAATTATCAAATGTTTGGAGGATTCAATGTGTGTCTTACAAAATCTGCATAGATTGGAATCAGTTTCCATATCGCGTTTCAGCCATAACATCTCCTTTGTTTTATAAAGATTCAGTCTTAATCTTAAAAACTGATCTCGATGGTACCGTGAAGGAAATAATTTTAGATATTTTGATGTTAGATCGATTCCATGGGTCACTGGTCCATTATACAAGGAAGAAACAAGGCAATTTCGTTTGTCTTCATTTTGAATCCAATTCCACAATTTTAGCTTTTTCTTAGCTATTTGCGGTAGCTTTAAAAACATTTCCAACTTAATATCAGCTTGATAAAGAATCGCTCTGACTTTGTCAGCCCAGCTCTTGATCAGACCATCGTGAGGGAATTCTTTTGTTGATGCCAAGATGTGATATGGAAGGGATGATGTGGATAAGTACATTTTCCTCAATAATGCTACCGATCTCCACAGAACTGTTCCATACAAGGATTCTATAGATAACTCATAACGAATAGCTGATACTGAGATGTTTGACGGTAGCTTTAGTATTTCCCGCCAAAAAATTCCTTATAATCGTGGCCAAATGTCTTGATTCAAATTCCAGGCAGCTTCACTTCCAAAAGTTATCGTCGGCACTACTTTTTGTAAATAGAATGTCAAGACTGGAGTTAGCGAAAATTTCCCATATTCAGCATGTAATTTTGTTCCTTTTTGTAGGACTTCCAATTTTAATATATTTAATAGGGTTAGATTTAATTATGTGCCGACTCCTTGGTAAAGCCCGTCTGACGGGGGTCCACAATCCCGGCATTAGATGCCCACTTGGTCAATTTTCTTTGTAAAAAGGTTGCAAAGATGTTTCCGATAGTACCAAGTAGGGCAATCGGGCGATAGTTGGCAGGGTCGTCCCGATTGCCCTTTTTGAAAATCGGAACTACAATTGCAGTGCTCCATGATTTTGGCAGTTCTCTTATGCTGGCAATTCTTACAAAGAGCTCTTCAATAAATTGAGACCAAGATTCCTTGTTTTCTTTAAGCATGATATTAGTGAGGCCATCTGGGCCAGCTGCTCTTGAATTTTTTAATCTTTCAATTGCAGACAGGATATCTTCGGATGATTCACAAACATTACATTTAGTGTTCTTCACTGTTGCAATTGGTGCTGCAATTTTAGATGATTTTTTGAATACCGATGTGAAATGGTTCTCCCACATATTTGAGTTGATTCCATTTGCCATCATTGCATTTTGATTTAACAATCCTTGATTTAAAATTGTCCATATCTCTCTGGTGTTATGTTTCTTAATGAGACTTAGTATCGTTTCTGCTCTTTCTTGATCTTTCTTGATACTTTTTGAACAACAACTTCATATTCTCCATCTACAAGGTGTACCACTGATGCACTTGTTTATCTCTGACCCTTACACTGATCAATCATCAATGAACCATCAACAAAAAGGACCTCCCCTTCCTCAAGTGTGTCTTTCTGCATTCGTACTAAATGTATTTATTTTTATTTATTGGATATTTGTATGGCACCTATACACAAGTGTTTCCAGGCGCAACAAGACAAGTTGGGGGGGCATGGGAACTACAAAAGTAGAGAAACAAAAACAGTTATTTTGGCCTTGTGACAATCCTACCGTGCAAGTGCATGACAAGGTGGTAAGTGCAGGGGGCAGGGGGTAGAGAAGTGCAGTAGTGCGTGAGTGGGTTGCCAAAAGGGAGGGGGTGGGCAAGTGCCGGGGGGCCAAGGTGGCAAGTGCCAGGGGAAAGGGGGGGACAAGGATGAGTGTGGTGGAGAGGGAGCACCAGGTTGGGCTAATCTGTTCTGGCAAGGTATGCTGGGGGGACTCGTAGAGGGGACTGCCCCATGCATGACTCAGTGTCAGAAGCAGAGGGAAAGTTAGCACAGCAGGGGGAGAGGTAAGGAAGAGGAGAAAAGGAAAGTCTTGAGAAGTTTCCAGAATTTAGGAAGATCCAGATCAGGTCTGAGGGTCTTAGGGGGGCCATTCCAGAGAGAGGAACCATACAAGGAAAAGGATATTCCTCCCACTCTCTACTTGGATAAATGTTTGACCTGAAGAGAGTTGGACCCAGAAGACCGAAGGACTCTGGCCAGGAGGTATTTAGTGAGGGAAAGCTTAATCTAGAGAGTTCCCAGGCCTCAGACAGCCTTGTAGATGATGCAAAGGGTCTTGGATTTGATCCTTGCGGTCACTGGGAGCCGTTGGAGAGATTTTAGGGCTGAAAGATGCAGCCCCTCGGCTTGAGGCCAAGGATAAGTCTTGCAGTCCTATTCTGGATTGGTTTAAAGGGGCGAAGGGAGGAAAGAGACATAATGAGGAAGAGGCTGATGCAGTAGTCCAGCCAGCAGAGAACCAGTGATCTGGAGGCGTTGAGCTTCTGGGGGAAGGTGAGGAAAGGTAGAATGTCCCTAAGGAGGTGGAGTTGAAAGTTGGACTTCTTGGCAAGGCCTGTGATGTGAGGTGAGAAAGCGAGAGAAGAGACAAAGATGATCCAAAGGTTTTTTGCCTCACATGTGGGTGAGGGGAGGAACCCAAAGAGGCTGGCCAGAGATCAGGGGGAAACAAGGAGCAGGCGCCACAATGAGAAGGATCTCCATCTGATTAGCATTAAGGCAGAGATCAAGAGATCATTGGCAAATCACAATGCCTGAATGGCATTCAGGCAGTCAGGTATGAGGGAGGAGGGGTATGAGGTAGAGGATGACAGGTCGAAAGAGACTTGTGTGTCATCTGCATGGCACTTGAAATGAGGGGAGAAGGTGGAGATCAGGTGGGCCAGAGGGGCCACGTAGATGTTGAAGAGCCATCGCAATAAGGATAGAGCCCTGAGGGACGCCACAGGTAGAGTGAGGTGAAGTAAAGAAAAGCACCCATTTGAGCTTGGGATGGTCTCTTTGAAAGGAAACAGGTCAGCCACGCCATTGCCCTGTCTGTGATGCCTAGGGTATTATGGAGACGGTTTATGAGGATGGTGCTGTTGTCTATGTCAAAGGCAGTAGAAGGATCAAGGAGGATCAGAACAGCGGGAGTGTTTGAGTCCTGATTAGAGAGTAGGTCTTCACTGGTTTTCAGGAGAGCAGTTTCCATGCCTCCGGATGGCCTGACACCAACCTGGCGGTCATGGAGGCAGCTTGCCATTTCGGTGTGGAGCGTCAGTTGGGGGATGACCACCTTCTCCATGAGTCTGCCCAAAAAAGGCGTGATAGAGCTAGGGCGATAGTTAGCCGGGCAAGAAGGGTCAGCAGCAAAGGAGTGGTTCCAGAGGTCAGCCAGGTCTGAGGCGGGAGATGGTTCTGGAGGAGCAGGGGGGCACCTGTTTAGAGGAGACTTTCATAGAGCTGACAACTCTTGAAATCTAGTTTGGTGCAATGGGAGAGAAGGAGGAGAGAATGGGGATAAGGGGGTCCAAGGGAGGCAAGAGAAGTGGGGTATGGGGAAGCAGATGACAGAGAGGACAGGATGTCCAGAGTTCTGAAGGAGAAGTGGATGGCCAGTGTGGTGCAGAAGGATTGGGAGGGAGGGAAGGAGGGATGGAAGGAGGGAGGGGGAGAGAAAGGGACTGCAGTAGGATTGCCAAGTTCCTTGCAGATTCAGATGTGTTATTGGTGGCTTGGACATGAACCCTCTTCTTGGAGCAGATGGCGAGACAATAGTGCCTTTGGAGTAGGCGGCACGCCATTTTCTGTCAGAGGATGAGCTAGATGCCTGCCACTTCCGCTCGGCAGCTTTTCACTTGCATTTCAGAGCTGCCAAGTCAGAGTCATACCAACAGTTGCATTTGGAGGTGGGCTTCATGCGGATCCTCATGATGGCGGCAAGGATGTCCAGGGTGTTAGAGGGTTTTAGAGGGTGTTAGAGGGGGTGGGGGAGGGATGAAGAACGAGGCAAATGCAGCAACTGACACAAGCTTCATCAGTCGAATGACGGAGAAGGACGCTGGTAGTGCAGGTGGAGGTATCATCAGAGGGCAGGGTAGGTCAAGGTGGATAGAGAGTAGAGAGTGGCCAACCCAGGAGAGAGGGGTAGTAAAGGATTGGAGGGAAGGATGTCTGTTCAGATGAGAGCAACCAAGGTTGGTCCAGCAGTGTGGGTGGGCCACAGGGAAGGATAGTGAGGGAAAGAGAGTTGCAGAAGTCACGAAAGAGAACAGTAACCACATCTGGAGAGTAGAGATGGCTGTTAAAATCCCCAAGGAAAATACGTTTGGGGAAGGGGGCGAGAAGGGAGGAGGATAGGTCTGTCCTTTCTGAGAGGAAGAGGGAGGTTGGTCCGGGGGGCTGTAGATGGTAGCGAGAGTAAAAGAGAAGGTAAGCGAGACAGATAGGCTGCAAACAAGGCTTTCAAAGGAGAAGTGGGTTTGAGTGGGGATGATGGAGACAGAAACCCACACAGGGAAGATTAGAGCCACTCTGCCACCAGGCTGAGAGGGCCTGGGATTGGATAGGATATTGTAGCCCTCAGGGAGAAGAATGTCAAAAGCAGTGATGGAGCTGGCCTTGAATCACGTCTCGTAAGAGCAAGGACGTCAAGGTCAAGGACTTCAAGGAGGTGACAGATGTCAGAGTATTTATTGATAGCAGAGCAAGAATTGAGGTTAGCTAAGTGAAGCTGGTTGCCCCTTTAAAAGATTTGCTTGGGGGGGACACAGGGGTTTGGTGCCAACACTGGGGGTGTGGAAAAGGGGGTGAGGGATGGAGGGGTGGCAGGATACAGGCAGAAGTTGAAGAGAAATGGATGATGCCTATCAAGAAGGAGAAGGCTGGGCTGAGAGCCCTTGGCCATAATAATGCCATTGTGATAGACAGAAATGGTGCATTTGGAAGATGCAAAGCGAGCCAAGAGTGCTTCCCATCTGATGCCCCCAATAATGGGTAAGGAGTAGAAAGGGAATATGGTAGAAACCATATGGGGAGTCCATAAATCAGAAGAAGGGATAGTAAAGAGAATGTCAATGATAGTCTGTCTGTAGGAAGCATTGATGTAGGTGTCAGGGTTGGAGCTCAGTGCCTTTTTAAGTTTCGTCCTTCCAGACTTCGTGAGAGAGCGAGGACAGGTGATGGATAAGTAATTAGAGTAGCTAGGAGAGACGGCAGCCATGATGGAACAAGAAAGGCCACACAGAAAATAGCCCCTACTGGGCCACAAGGAGAGTTAAAATGCAATGAAAACTGCAAGCATCACCTGGATTACACACAGATTTGTCAAAAACACAATTATTTTAATCAGACACACAATTGCGAATGGAGGTAGTGCACATTGGAAATTGTCAAATAAATCAAGTAGAGCCCCACTGGGCTTACCTAGTTATTTTGTGCTGTCCAGATGAAATTCTGGAGCCTCATGGGCTCTGGGGAGGTGAGAGGGCCCCTGCAACGATGGCAGGCAGTGAAGAAATGAGGAAGAAGCAGAGTCCAGGCCAGACAGGGGCTTTAGAGAGGGCCTTAGGTTGATGGGCCGGCTCTTGGGAAATTCATAAGTAATGCAATCATGCACTTTTTCCCCTTCCTCAATGGGTATTGCAATGAACAGTGCAGGGTTTACTTACTGCATCTTACAATGTGAATGGATGGGCTGGACAAAATCACTTCATACGCAGCGGCCATTTGTGTAGTTAATGTGGATTTGGATCTTTCAAGAATTATGAACACAGTATGCTGTATTTTAAAAAAAACACTGAGCACTTCCTAGTGATAGTTGAGGAATTCTCAATGGCAAAGGTTGCAGTGGCCAACACCTGCTCATAAGGGAAGAGGCCCTGCATCACTTAATCTAAAATGCCACTGTAATATACAAGGGGTTTGTGTCCCAGTGATGTTTGCTGGGCCAAGACAGCGGTCATTACATGTCCGTTAGAAGGTGAGAATAGACCAAATTCTTTTGCATGATCAAGGGGTTGCTAGTAGTGGAGCATTGCTTGTAGCATTTTTTAATTCCTCAAATCATGTTACCATTTCGCCTGTCCATGTCAGGAGAGTGTTTGTGTAACTAAAATAGTTGAAAATCCATGCTCTACTATAGTTACACACCCCCAATAATTGTTACATATTTTTACACATCGTAGGTTGTGGTGTATTCTGTACTGCAGCTGTTCTTTCCGGGGTTACTCTTTTCCCTACTGCTGATATTATTGTCCTAAATACACAACCTCTGCCTGACAATATTGCATTTTGTCATTGTCTACTTTATATCCTTTGTCTGCAAGCAATGATATGATATGATTGGTTATTTATAACACGCTTAATACCCAGATGTCAGTAGTATAATGAAATCTGATCTATACATCTTTTCTGTGGTGCTTCATATTAGGAGGCATCTACATACTGAAAGATCATGCTTGGTGCATGTGTATTGCCCAAATCCATGTGTAGTATTCTGTTAAGAAAACTAGGAGACTCACAATACCCCTGAGGAAGTATGGTGTGTTGGGACCTTTGTCCGGGTAGGTAAACACAGTGAGATATTGATTATTCAAATTAATGACAGTAAAATGTGGGTCCTCTGTTGGTATGTTGCAAATAATTGTGGTGGGGTTCGGTACAAGTGGGAACTGAGCTCCACTATATTATTCAATGGACATAATCCTGTATCATCCTCCAACTTGACCCCTTTGCTTTTTTTGACAGGGTATATCACTGTGTTACATGGGGATTCTGAGGGCATTATAATACCCTGGAGCCATAATGCAACAATTGTTTCATGTATTCCCTAATCTGCCTCTCTTGACTATGGGTACTGTCTCACTCTAGGCAAAACTGCTCCTAGTTTCAACTTAATGTGTTCTGTGCCTACATTCATTATTATTATTATTATTATTATTATTATTATTATTATTATTATTATTATTATTATTATTATTATTACTATTATTTTTATTGTGCATTGACCTAGCAACAGAGCGCTTTACAGAGATATACACTAATACACATATATAACGGAGCACTTTCCATAAGTGTACAACATTACAGATGCATAACGGAGCGCATTTCAGTGGTAACAGAACAGATGCAGAGCGGGGTAGGATACAGAGAGGGACAGAGGAAAGGAAGAGTACAGATATAACGTGTGGTGGGGAGTAGAGGAGTGGGCGATGTCTAGATAATCAGGTGGCACGAGGGGCGATGTCATGGCCTAGGTGTTGAGGAGGGGTGACTCCTTCAAGAGGTGGGTCTTGAGTTCTTTTCTGAATTGTAGGAGCGTGGGGGTGAGTCTGATGCAGATGGGGGTGGAGGTTCCATAGTCTTGGGGCGTAAGCAGAGAAGGCTTGTTTATGGTCCTTTCCTTTTTTCAGTGGCGGATTTCAAGTCTGCATGTGTCCTTGCTTCTGGTGGTGCGTTGTCTGCCGGAGATGCAGAGTTTTTCTGCGAGGTAGCAGAGTGACTTGAGGGTGACTGCCTTATAGATGATACAGCAAGACTTGAAGGTGATTCGTGCATCCAGGGTGATGTGGTCATACCTGCCTAGACCCTTGATGAGGCGTGCAGCCGTGTGTAGGAAACTTCTCAGGGGCCCAAGGGAGGATGACGGGAGGGATTCGAGGAGTGCACTGCCCCATTCAGGTGGACTAGAACCAGTGCTTGAACAGTGGAGCTAAAGCTGTCCGGAGGGAGGAAAGACTTTACTTTTCACAGGAGGGAGAGCTGATATCAAGATGTATGAGTTTTCTTAGCTATGTGTGTCTTGAAGAAGAGGTTTTTGTCGATGTGGAACGCGAGGGACTTGGTTCAGGAGGTGAGCTTGGGTGTGAAGCCCTCAGAGTTCATGGATGATAGCCAGATCTGTATGTCTGGGTGTTCATTGTTGTTGGTGAGGAGTAGGAATTTGTTCTAAGAGGGATTAAGCTTCATGTATGACCTTGACATTCAAGATTGGATCAGCAAGAGGCAAGTTTTGAGCCTATGGACATCCCTGGTGGAGTTGCTCTTGATGTATAGCTGTGTGTCGGTGGCGTATTATTGCATGTGAATATTGTGTGTGGCTATACTCTTCAAAAGCCCTAAGTCATGGGGGTTGTCCATCCACAAAGTGCTTAGGACCAGTAGCAGATCTTTCTGTAAGTGTACACGCATGCTTTTAGAAATAAGTATAGGACATGGGACATTCCTATTGTGAATAATTTTTGACATGAAACACAGACTTCTAAAATCATCTTGCCATCATTATCAGCATCTTCAAACAACTGTCCATTCGACACTCCACTCAATGTTTGAGCACGGTCAATACAAAAAACTGTACGCCACTTATCTCCCTCTTTGTTAGTCGCTATGAGCACTGTTTTGTATTCCACAATCAACACCTCCAAATCTAACATAATAAGGGTACCTGCAGCATGGTCGTGGGGCACTGCTGGTCTAAACAAAAATTCTGACAATATCCTCCAAGGCTTGTTGCAGATGCCAGTCACCCAACTCAACAACACAGTTGCTCCATACATAAACAAATGCGGGTGCAGGGGTATTGCCCTACTAGCCCCATCAATGTACAATGCTCTGGTCATCCCTAGGACCCTGGCATACCAAATTCCTGATGTAGAATGCACTACTCACTCTTCAAAAAATGAAATTGTCATATTCAATTTACTTAACAAATCCCTTCCCAACAAGTTTACTGGCATCACCTTTGAAATCAATAGTGAGGCTAATACCTCTTGGTTACCTACCTTGATGGCCAAATCTTCTGTAAATGGAACCAAATGTATTCCCCCCAGAGAGTCCCTGCATGTCCATTACTTTAGCTGATATGGGAAAGCTCCCTTCCTCTATGCATGATGTTGTTGCACCTGTGTCAACTATAAAAACAAATGATTTGTTGCCACACTACCAGGGGTTCATTTTCCAGGTCGGATGTGACTGACAGGGCTGGGCACATCAGGGATCTATCTGGGCTATCCTAACTTGGATATGTATTTGACCATGCGAATACAAAGGGATTACTGCCCAACACACTGGCCCCTGTGTATGGTGTCACTGTGCCGTATGACAAAGCACTTTTTTCCCAAACTTGTGGGGTTGGTTGTTGTGTCTGCTGCTGTGAATATACTGGTGCAATACTGAATGCTGGAGGTTGAATCTGCTGTGGCGCAGGTGCTTGATAGTGGTACTGGGACTGCTGTACCTGCTTGGGCACTTACGCAGGCATTGCTCCATACAAGGCACCAAGGGGCATAACCCTGTACTGCTATTGATCTGTAATAGGGGCTGCAGGTTCGCTAAGATACGCATCAGGATTATATGCATACATTTACCTGCTCCTGCACTCTCATGTAAAATGGTGCATTCTCCCAAATGTCGCCTGCTTGATCCCCTTAGACTGCAGCAAACAAGCTTTTAATGTCTCCTACTGCCAATGTAATGCTTGCAGTCTGTTTCTCAAGCACATAAATCCACTTTCCTGCTCCTGTGCCGAGTGAGGGCAATGCCTTAATTAATTTGTTTCTATCCTGTGCAGCCAGGGCACATACTGTGTTCTGCGGGGACCTTTACTCATCAATGGAAATTGTGTTCCCACTTGTTTTGCTTGCAAAAAATACTCCTCCTCGCTTCCCTTTCACCACTGGCATACTGCCGGGTCACGCGCTTAGCTCGGGCCCCACAAACTCTTCGTGTCACTCTGTGTGTTACCTTATCCGCCTGATCCTCATCCATTCCCCATTCTTCCTCTTCCTCTGCTACTCCTGCATCAACATCTGATCTAATAGATTCATAATCTACACTTCCTGCTCACGGTTGCCCTTCCCCATATCTCTCTTACTTAGGGCCATCAGTCCTTGTTCAACATGTACATCCCAAATTGCAGTGCTGTCAGTTCTGAATAAAATGTCACCCACTCTCCATTCATCAGTATCTACTGGTGGTCTCTGGCCTTCTCCCAGCTACTGCATTACTCATGCAAGCTCTGCCTCTGTCCTTCAAAGCGCGGTTTCCAAATCTCTTCGAGCCCTAGTCTCTGTTTCCCTAACTAATGGGTCGCACATGGTATTCGCTGCTGGGGGCTGCAGGAAATTTGTATAGTTTGTGGGGGTTGGCTGTCGCAGGACTGCAAGAGGCATATACTCAGGGTTAGTATACCATGCAGCTGCTTGCATGGGGTAACACACCTGTAGGGGTGGCAGGGCTGTGGTGTTTGTTGGGGTTGTGGGTGGTTTGCAGGTCACGGGTGCTACACTAGTTGCAGCGGTGACAAAGGATGCTTGAATGACTATTTCTCCCTTTTTGGGATCCTTGCAGACATCTTCCAAATCTTCTACCATTCTCCAAAGCTCAAAGACGCCCTTCCTATTTATTAACTACTTCCCCTTATATTTTGCTGCCAAATAAGTATACATGTGGCCTAGAACATCTTTGTTATTCGTTCCTTCTTCGGTACAGGGTTTGCGCATCCCTCCTCTAGGATCAGCGACCCACTCCTTGTGATTTTTCATGATATTTTCCTGCCACAGCGGGAGTACTCTACACATTTATTCAAATGGCGTTGAGGAATTCATTTTAAGTCTGAGCCTACTCTTGTAATGCTCTCTCGCTTCCTGAACACTGATGCAATGCTATCAAACTTCCATGCCCTCCGAACACTGCCTGCACTTCCTGTTACCCCTCCTAACCAACTTCACCCTACACACCACACTCTTAATACCACACATAGGGCCTCATTACACGGACGGCGGTGGACCAAGGTGCTATTAGCACCTTGGTCCATGCCAGTAAAATACCGGCACTGCCTTGGTGGAAAGGGGAATTACCGCCCTATTCCAAGGTTGGTGGGGCGGTAATTCCCCCTTCCCCCATTGCCCTTCCCCATTCCCATTTTTGCCCCATAGGGCATAATGGGAATGGGGAAGGTGCTAATTACGGCACCGCAAATTGCGGTACCGTAATTAGCTCCCTGGTCCCTTTGCGGGTTGGTTTTTAATGCCTGCAAAAAGCAGGCGTTAAATTCTCCAACCCGCAAAGGGACCTCATAGTAAGGCGGTAAGGATTTACTGGTACTGGTAAAATACCGGTACCGGTAAACACTTACCGCCTACCGTGTAATGAGGCCCATAGTCTTCTTCGCAACTCAACAACTATCACTCCACACTAAACAATTAAAAAAACCTCCTCAACCCACAAATCAATAAAACACAATTTTATATGCAATAATTTACACTTTTACTCAGTCCCCCACTTTGAGGCAAGGAAATTGACCTCCTTACACCCCCTTCTACCGGTCGAAGGGATCCCAGACTCACCATATAATGGGGCTGCTCAATACAAATCACCCTCATTTAAACAATGGTTTAGACACTTCCTCTATGCCCTTGCCTCGGGTAGAAGGAATTTAGCTCCACACGCTCCCGTATCCCGAGTGGGGGTATCCCAAGTCATCCAAATACTGGACTTCACCTCTTCTTTTACATGCAGCACTGTCTTTCCTATTCAGTGGAGGAAGTCCTGTTCCCCTCTCTTCTCTTTTATGCATGCAATTATATTGTGATGTCACCTTTTCTCTCACTGAGAAAATCCCTCTGGCCACCTTTATATATATACAAAGCCACTATACATTGCCACATGGTCTTTTCAGTTCGAACACTGACCATCACCTCACTCCACACACGCTTCTGTTGTTCTTTTTCTCCTGCAAAGGTGGACTTACATCTATACGTTCTGTCAAGTTCCTACAAAACTGGGGTCCCGCCACCGGCACAATCTGGGAGCAGCACTCCACTCCAAGGAGCAGGCAGGCCTTCAGGTCGACATGGCACCTGCAAAACTCTTCAGATCATGCATGGGGGACTGGTCACTGCAGATGAGCACCACACCTCAGGATGCATGGTTGAGACATCCCCGACCTCAGGGAGAGGCTTGGATCACATCGGTGTCATCAAATTGAAAGGAAAGTAACCCAAAAACTGGAAGATCAAAACAATCCAGAAGCAAAATAACCACTGTACCTCTTTTCAAGGAAAAACAAAGTTTATTACATGCAAAAAGTTCCCAGATGGTGCCGTAGGTCCGAACTGACATATAGATTGTCCTATCTCAAAGAGGTACAGCTTTTATAGCAGAGAAACTGCAAATTAACAATACTATGCATAATAATAAATACAACATAATCCCACTGCCCTCATTGGCCACCACCTATGGAAAATGCTAATCCATCCCTATTGTCTCTGGACCAATTGGCCACATCTAATCTAAACCCATTCCCCTAAGCACATGGTCCCCTACTTCATCACTGCCAAATCCAGGTACACGATTGGTGGCTTCTCATTATTAATATGTTCATAAATAGACACCATCATGTGATGCACACCCCTCTGTTTTGGATGCAGTCAAAGTAAACTGGTGAGGTGAACTCTGCTTTGATAAGACAATAGTATTCCTCATTAACCCAGACGCCACAGCGCACATAAGCTGTACCCCCAAATTTATACTAAATGTATTGGCATCACCTCTGCTTCCCCTATCCACAATCACAGGATGTTACAGACATGGCTCCCCCTTATCTCCTTTCAACCCCAGGTGCCTGGTAATCACATGACCAGGGCACCACTCTTGAGTCTGAATTTCATGGATTTATTTGTGTTTTGTTATACGTGAACTGGTAATTCATATGGGATGACCGCTCACAGGTGAGAGCAGAAGTTCTCTAAAACTCCTCCTTGGCCATTGGCATCACACAACCTCATGTCCTATTCTCCTACATTTGTCCTTCAAAGGGCGCATGCCTTCCTGCTCTTCCTTCCAGTAACATTCCTTCTCCACCACGTTCAGACCATGCAGCTGGATACAATGAATGTGTATCTATGTATCATGTGTGCCTCTGACCTTGGCTTCTCTCCTAAGGAACGGGAAAAGGGATTTGTTTTTGGAGCTAAATTAACAGAGCTGCAGGTTCACATTATGGCCTGCATTCTATCCTATTCATTGTGTGCCAGGCCTTGACATCCAAAGTGGTGACACTTCTGCCATATTACCACACCAATCTCACTCTTAGCATGATACCTTGCTGACTCCATCTTCCACCAATTCTATTCTTCCCTCACACCAAACCACACTGTGTTACTACGAATACAACACCTAAACACTGGGCCTATAATGCTGCCCTATCTATGACCTCTGCAACCAGAACAGTAATACATTTTGTTGCTCTTTCTGTGTTGCTATATGTGAGTACCTAATATATGTCAAACCTAATTAAAACAACATATGTCCTTCTGCAGCGCCAACTTCAGTCTGCTCCCACAAGGGTACATTTTAATAGGTTTTCCTCAACCTGAATTTTTTGCCTGGCTGGGACACTGTACATGCATCCCAACACACCTGTGGGGACCTACCAGAACTCTTTACATTTCTCCGGGAATTAGAATCTCCAGCACCTACCCAAGGCCATACGGTGAAAGATGAGCAATGGTGCTCTAACATTCAAAATGCTCTAGCCAACAAAATCTCCCTACTTCAATCAAAAATGGAACAAAAAAAAAACAAACTTGTCCTCGCACAATCTCAGTCTTCCACGACACCTCTAGCAGAGACAAACAAATGTTCATTTTTTCCTCTCACCATCCTCAACATCATCAATATTATCAATAGCCTAAAACCATCTAGATGCAAAAGTGATATCTGCCCAGTTACACTGATAAAAGAAGGAAGAGCAGACTTTGCACCATTCATCACTAGTCTTATTAATAACTTGTTTGCCTTGCATTCAGTACCTAGCGACCTAAAAACATCCTTGGTTCTACCCTTACTCAAGAAACCCACTTTAGACCCTAATATTCCCACTAACATCCGTCCCATCACCACCGTACCGTTCCTACTTACAATAATCGATCGCACAGCCTATCTGCACATCCAAAACCATCTAGAAGATAATAACCTTTTGGGCCTAAGACAATCAGGCTTTAGGCCAGGTCATGGCACTTAGACTGCCTTATTAGACCTGAAAACTCAAATGTATCAATACAAGGATAAAGGAGAACTGTGCATCCTTCTTCTCCTAGATCTCTCTGCAGATTTCGACTTATTCAATCACGACATACTTTGCCAACACCTAGAGAACGCCTCCCAATTTTTAACTGACTCGATCAAATGGATCAAATCATTCCTTACTAACCGGACTATGAGGGTTTTTTCTGACAAATCGGCTGCCCCTCCTGTTCCCGTTATGTGCGGCATACTGCAAGGTTCCTGTGTGTTACCAAAACTTTATAATGCCTTCACCAAGCTTCTGTTCAATAAATTAGGCAATATGGGTATCGAAAATACTAATTACGCGGATGATATGCAAATATTAATATCTATTAATGGATGCCATGACACTGACTCAAAAAACATTAACAAGATCTATCTAGCCATCGAAGCATGGATGGCTTTCATTGAATTATGTCTCAGCGATGAAAAGACTAAGTTAATAATAATTGGCAATAAAACCAAACTCAGTAACCTCCCACAGACCCACAAATCCTTCAACATTGATGGCAACACCATTACAGTTGCCAAAGAAATCAAAACATTGGGAGTGTATATCAACTCCTCGCTGACCTTAAACTGGCACGTTAATGCGGTTGTCTCATCAGCCGCCTAAACCTCTTAACTGATAAGAGCTAGTAGACCATTGCTTTCTGTTGACAACACCATCACACTTGCCAGAGCTTTAATACTATCCAGGATAGTTTACTGCAACTCACTATTTGCAGGTATGAGTTCACATAATATCAAAAAACTCCAGGTAGGTTAGAACAACGCCATCCGAGCTGCCTTAAACATCCCCAAAAATTACCACATCTCCACTATCAGGAGCAAAATCCACTGGCTTCCTGTCCAGGACAGAATTTATTTCAAAATATTGACACTTACTCATAAATGTATCTCCAAAAATGCTACTCCCTACCTTAGCAATCTCATCTGCAAAGCTCAATCCATCAGACCAACCAGATCACAGTACACCAATCTTCTCATCATACCTAAATTCAACAGACTGAAAGCAGGAGGTTCCAGCTTCCCCTCTATAGTGCCCAAATTGTGAAATGCTCTCCCGACTAACCTCACAAAAAACACTTCCTTCTGGTCTTTTAGAAAAAACGTAAAAACACTACTTTTCAGAACGGAGTAGCTTTTTCACCTTACTGAACCTGTTACTATCCACAATCTAAATTGTATATAACTGTATCTTAACACTGTGTGTAAATATGCTCTTCCTTGTAAATATGTACTTTACTATTTGTACCTTTGCAGCTATAAAGCCTTGTAACTAAGATGTAACCACCTTTTTAAGTATGCAACTGTGCCTAGTTGCCTTCAGGCTCTGAGTGCAATACAAGTGAATACAAAAAAATAAAACAAATGCCATTCGGTCTGGCCTCAGTGAATACCATTTTTCAAAGAGTCATGAAGTGTTTGTTTAAAAGAAACAAGAGCATTCGTTGTTTCCAGGATTACATTGTAGTGTGCATGGGAAGCAGAGGAACATGACCAATTGCTGGCACATGTGTTGGAGACCTTGAGAGAGGCAGAATGGTGTTATACCAGGACTTACCTTCATAACATTGCTGGCAAATTCTTTGCACTAATCTGATAATTTAATGCAATCCTGGTGATTTCTGATCTGCACCTCTAAATCCATCTGGACAGTATTCTCTATAATTGGCTGCATCCCTCTCTCCCTTCCATGTGTGCAGTACTTAGCAACTTTGAAGCCATGCCGCTTGGGCAGCCCCCCTTCAATTGGATGTGCCTCTTTTACGTTGTGTCAGGCTGCGGCTCTATTCTTGATACAATGTCTACCATCAACATTTTTGAAAACATAGCCTTTGACAATAAGTCTGATATCTTGGTGACGCTGAATATAAAAGCACTATACACCAGCATCCCACAAACTGCAGCTTTGAATTGCATTCGGAACCATCTCACCCAACAAATGGAACATGAGAGAGTCCCAGTCAATTTCATCTTGGAATTGTTAGAAATAGCTCTCACCAAGAATGTCTTCATGTTTGACGATACTTTCTATCTCCAAATATCTGGCACAGCTATGGGAGCTGCCTTTGCCTCGAGCCTTGCAATAATCTTCATGGCAGAATTTGAATCCATCCATGTACAAAACCATCATAACCCATTTTGGAACAACATTACTCGATGGTTCAGATACATTGACGATATCATCTTTATTTGGAAAGGTTCTACCA
Source organism: Ambystoma mexicanum (assembly GCF_040938575.1). Classification (NCBI taxonomy): domain Eukaryota; kingdom Metazoa; phylum Chordata; class Amphibia; order Caudata; family Ambystomatidae; genus Ambystoma; species Ambystoma mexicanum. Next base: position 322,198,613 of record NC_090941.1, read on the forward strand.
CTGCACTCACAGACTTCCATGAATGGCTGAACACACGGTCCACCGTTCTACAATTCACCATTAATAGCAGTATGACAGCAATCAATTTTCTGGATTTAACAATCAAAGTTGAGGAAGGCAAACTCACCTGCACCCTCTTCAGAAAAGAAACTGATAGAAACACACTACTTCACTACTTCAGCAACCTTCCGCAGAGCCTGAAGAACAATCTTCCTTTTGGCCAATTTCTGAGACTCAGGTGCAACTGTGCTGATACTCACCAATGCCGGTACCATGCAGAAATTCTGGTATCCAAACAAATAGCTCGTGGTTACCCAAATAAATTGCTCAAAAACACCAGAAAAAGAGTCCTTTGCATCCCCCGAGATACAATGCTCCAGCCCAAAATCAGAGACACTGAGAACAACAGAATTACCTGTGTTACCACCTTTGGACCTAACACCAACAGGATAAAGAGCATCATTAAACAATTCTGGCCACTGATTCACCAGACACTACCCGATGAACCACCACCCAGAATGGCCCTTAAGAGGTCCAAGAACATAAGCGAGTGGATTACACATGCGAGACTCACAAAAAGAAAACTCAGAACAGGACTGTGGAACCTAAGAGAGATCACGGGCCACCACCCATGCGGCCCCTGCACTGTATGCCGTTTTACCAACAAAATAAAAACTTTCCAAATTGAAGGCAAGGACTGGACTCTATGTCAATTTACCAATTGTAAGACACTGAATGTTGTCTATGCAATAGAATGCCCTTGCGGCTTGCGTTACGTAGGCCAGACCAGTAGACTGGTACACAAAAGCATCGTGGAATATCGGTCCAGAATCAGATGCCAGACAACAACAGCCCCACTAGTTTCCCACTTTTCGGAATTACAACAACACCAGGACCAAATAAACTGGTGGGTCCTCGAGAAAATACAAAGCAAAGTGAATGTGAAAAATGCCCTGAACTATAAAGAAGCTTGGTGGGTTTTCAAACTGCGCTCCATTGAAACAGGTCTCAATGAAGCAATGGACAATCAACACTATTAAGGGACTGCCCTGGCCCACAACACTCTGCCACTGGACCCCTAGTACACACCACCAACATACACTCTCTTTTTTTATACATATCCTGCCCAAGTGACTAGTACCTACATATAGTGCTTCTCTGTTTAACACTATTACTGATCCAATATCTCTTTTTAATTTAATCATATCTTCCTTCACAGCCTCCTGGCACCTCTACTCCTATTTCTGCAATATGTTTCCTATATATTGGTCGGACCCCGTGGAGCCTTTGGACTAGTTCACTTCGCAATGCACTTTAGCTTGGTGACATGCCATCACTATGGCCTTTCTCACCTGACTCCATCGGCGCATTACATAACCCTTTTTTTGTGTCCCGGTATGAGTCATGGCCGCTGTGGGTGCTTGCCAGTACGTCACCACACTGGCGGGTCTGTGCAGCTGCCCTACACGTTGCCCGGGCAACATTTCCATTATATCGTATACAGGCTCTGAGCCGAGTGCCTACTGCTTCTGAGCATGCGCCCTGGAGCAGTAGTCTGCCTAGTGAGCATGCGCAGCCTGCCCCCAGCACATACACAGCTCTCTCCAAGGATTTGGAATCAACAGCATCCATTAACTCTACTTCGCTCCTGAGAAAGGTAAACAGCACGCTATACCTTGCGTGCGGCTCCCCTTTCTGGATTGCTACTTGCTACGATCTCCATGCGCACACATTCCATTTCTTGTGCCTCACCCGCCGGGCATGTGTGTGTTTTTTACAGCATTGTCTGTTTCCCTTTATCCCCATAGTGCCTACATCTTGGTCACATGACAGAGGTTTCATTCCCCAGCTGCTCTTTCACAACCAGACTCATCTGGGTCTCTACACTCTGTCCTCAACTCGATTGGGGGCCACAAGTGCAATTGTTTTGCTCGTGACCTGCGCAGGACTACCCCCCTGAAGGCTCCTTCCACCGATGCAGGGCATTTAGGAAAGCAGACCAGCTACACCGTTTGTTTTACTTTGCACATTAAGGCTGAGCCCGGCGCACGCTAATTACTGACATAGGGATACTGCTGTCTTACAGATGGACCCACTTGAATTAATTTCCAGCCTTTCACGTTAGATCTGCGGATAACACCTGTTCCCTGCTGATTGAACATGGCTCAAGCAGAGTGAAATATTACTAAAAAATCTCTCCCCCCCTGGACCCAAGCTCAAGGTTGGCTTGCATTTGTTTTTAATGAGAATGTTTTTCTCTTTTAGTTACATAGTGCTGTGCTCGTGTAGACATCATTGGCACCACTTGTTGGTACATTCCACCTTGTGAAAGTCTAATACTCCCTCGTTTTGTGTTTACTACCCATAAGGAGACACAATCCTTTTGCCCAGAAGAAGCCACCAAATCCTGAAAGCCGAAACGTCCTAGGGCCCAGCCTCACCCCTGCTGGTCCTATTTACACCTCTGGGAATTTCATGTTCCCGACGTAGACCGAGGATTGGTCACCAACGGATCACAAACAAATGTATAAATACAAGGGGCATGTCCTGACTTTGCAAGTCTAAGTTGTTGAAAATGTACTCACTTCTATGTTTTTCTTTTTTTCCCCTACACTCTTCATTTTACTATTTTCCTTTATGATGTTGTGCAAATGTATGTGAACAATTTGTCACTACAATTTATGTTTTTGAAATTCCTTAGTTGCAGAATACATCTGAGACACATGCTCTAATGATATCTGCCTGTTTATAAAGGTACCAGGATGTTCTACCTTGATTGTTGTTGGTCCGGTATCAGAAGCTTTATGTAATAAATTTGCACGAAAAAAAAACTCTTTTCCTGATAATACTGTGTATACATGTAGTAATTAATGTGCCTGTAGTCTATACCCCATAGGGTCCCTTAGACTATATCACAAGTATGGACCATCAGTGATTCTTGTAACACCATAATTACCCGGTTTCACTTGTCTGGCGGCTAGCCCTTTTTGTGATATTTTGGAGACCTTGAGAGAGGCAGAGTGGTGTTATACCAGAACTTACCTTCATAACATTTCTGGCAAATGTTTTGCAATAATCTGCTAATTTAATGCAATCCTGGTGATTTCTGATCTGCACCTCTCAATCCATCTGGACAGAATTCTCTACAATTGGCTGCATCCCTCTCTCCCTTCCATGTGTGCAGTACTTTGCAACTTTGAAGACATGCCGCTTGGGCAGTCCCCCCCTCAATTGGATGTGCCTCTTTTACGTCGCTTCCGTCATTACCTGCATTCATCCCATTTAGTCATTTCTTTAACTTTAGATGCGCTCCTCTTTGCCTGCCACATAATAAACCATCTCTTTTCTGCTCTTTCCCCTTCCAGAATTCATCACTCTCCAGGCTGTTCGCACTGGCTTGGCGCTGTGGCTTTGGACAACAGCTCATACAACCAGCTTTGGCTCCATGTTCCAGCTCCTTCTTCTCCCACTCGTTGCCAATATAATGATGAGAGAGGCCACACATGGTTATAGAGTTATGTGTTTAAATAGGTACTAAAGTACAGTGCCCCGCACAGGGTACCGTCCCTTTTCATCTCAATCAGCCCTCACTCTTCCCCAAGTTCAAGAACCTCATCACATCATTTGGAACTTGACAGCTGTCAAGTTCCACAGTACGACTATGTGCTATCAAAATCCTATTTATTATTACCTGGGTGTACAGAACAAAGTTTTCAAGTGGCTTTTCTGATTTTTAATTTTGAAATCTTTTTTAAAGACTAATGCCTTTCTTTCTTTGTATAGAGTATTGCAGTCTTGTATTAGGCCTAGGCACACAGTACACTTAACCAATGCAGGATGTTCCCCTTATGCACTTCAGATATGTATTGTCTAACTGTCTGTGTTGTGGTACTGCAATGCATGCTGACAGTGTGTACCAGATACTTTACAAGTTGTGACAACTTAACAATACCTCATGTGATCATATCTATACAATTTCAGTTGTTATTATGACACAAATTACAAAAGCGGCAACTGTGGCTCTGAGTCTAGGGGTGGCTCCTATACACTCACCCTCAAACTAAAATGGGGCTCCGCAACACTAACCCCGGCTTGATATTCCCAAAAGTCTTGATACTGTATTTGTTCACTTTAGGCTGGGTACCCCTATTATATAGGCTGGCCCTAATATTGGGAGGCCTAAAGGTCATAGCCTTATCACTCTATCTTCTGAGTGGACCTCAGCAGGGGTAGACTGATGGTCTTGTTATGCCCTTCTTCTTGTGAAAATCTTCCAGTACGTATTCTCACGGTCTCCTAATATTCCTCTTCTCAATTCCACCTCTGTCTCTCACTCCACCTCCCAAGCTGCCTCTCTACCCTCCTTCTCCCTGTTGGTAGTACCACTTCTCTCACTTCTCCTGTCTTCACTCTCAAACTCCTAAATGATCTGTCTCTACTTCTCACCCCTCCTTTCTCCACTCCCTCCTAACTCTCCTGATCCTACTCATTTATCTTCCTCTCTCTCACACCTTCTCTGTTCTTCCTTTCCCCCTCTCTCACTTTATTCTCACCGAAAATAAGATTGGTACCGGCCTCACAATCTCAAGACCTTATGTTCACTCCCTCCAAACACACTAATACTCTCCTCCAGCTCCTCCATCACCTGCTGCACACTCCTCACTGGTCTCCTGGTACTTCTTCACCTCCTCCACCCTCACAGAATATCTTTAACTGCTGACTGACTGTCATAGGTTTATTAATCCTTCCCCTTCCTGCATGGAAACTTATCTGAGCCTCCATTGAGCACTCAAGTAAACTGTCTTTACCGTATTATCTCTCCTTGTCTCTCTATCCAATTTCAGTATCTATTCCCATCTCCTTTCACTTTTGGGAATGCCTTCGTATGGGCCTTTAGCCCTGCCCCCATTCAGCCCCCAGTTCCTTCCAGTCTGCCAGGCAGCCTCTGCTATTGTTTGCTGTCTGTTTTGCTACTGTGTCGGGTAAATCACTGTCCACCCATGCGTTTGGGTTTCTGATTTCCCTCATTGCTAGGTAGTTCATTACTTGTTCCCGCGCCACCACTGCTGATGCTTATCTGCTCCTCTGTAGCATGCCTGGGTATTTGGTGGTAGGTGTTGGGTCTCCCGCTTGGCTCCTGAATGGGGGAGGATTGTCTATTTCTATTAGGGCTACTATTTATTTTCCTCTGATCTGGGCTGACTCTTGGCCGTTAGACCCAGGTGCATTTTGGTACTCATATTCCTTGTTGCTTGCCTTTGGTTGGGCATCATCCCAGGATCTTTTATCCATTCCAATGATATGAGAAATATGGTGGATACAGGTAGTTGTATTTTCTAGCATTGGGATACCAGGCCGTTCTGATAGCAATGCCTCTGGAAAACGTCCTAGATGACCTGCCCAAGACAGAGGCTTAAAGGCCCTGCTATAGGGTAAGAGGTATCAAGCAATCCACTTGCATAACTACACAATCTGGGCAGCTAGGGACGGGCACCCCTCGGAACTCCTTCACACCACCTCTGGGGTAGGAGTGGCCATGGCATTGCCATGGTAGACAGTTGACCCCAGGCTGCAAGTTGACCTAGTGACACCTAGTACTGTAATACCCATGGCACTGTCACAAAGTGCATTGATGGAAGGGATACGCATAAGCATGTTGACTTCAGAGGAACAAGCCTCTTTTTGCCCACAGATGAACACATTCTCCTGATTCTGCAACTCTGACAAGACAACCTTTACCCTGGATGTAACAGTAATCTAGGTGAGTGGCCTTTTTCTTTACTGTAGAGGGGCTTCACAGGCAAGCGGTGCATGGTATGTACATGCTAGCAGACATTAGTAATACACTTAGAATGTGTTTAGTAATGTTTACCACCGTTCATGGAGGTGACCTTTCATCATTTCCCATTTACCCCTGAGCTGCATGCATTCAGATCAGCAATGGCTGTCTTCTCTGCTACTCACAAAATGTTTTAGGCTTGCACTTTCATCAGCCTTATGCGGGAAAAGTAATGGCACGGGGGATGCCATAGCCTGCCTCAGAGAAATGTGCATTCATGACTCTGTGAAGAAGAGGTTGTGAAAAGCCTAGAAGTAAATTCAGGTGTGACCTTCTTTATGGCGATGTCTAGACCAATCAGAAAGATACGTAGTGTTTGCTCATTGGTCAATTTAAAACGTTAACAGTTGATTGGAATGTTTGGGTCATTTGACTTGGCATTCCAGTAAGCCTAAGCAGTGGGGGTTCGCCCATAGGGGACACTAGGGTGGTGCCCCCCATTTAACAGTTGTGATTATCCATGTCCCTAGAAGATACCCAGCCCAAAAAGCAACAACAATTACATGTGCATTATGTAGTGAGTGATTTTAACTCACTCCATCAAAATGCAAATGTAGTTTTTGCATTTGCAAAGAATCTCAAAACATGTAACATGAGTGTGGCTGTGAGTGTGCAGTCTTTGGCAGTCACTCTACAGTTTCTACAGCTTCAGTGCGAGGTGGCTTGCTTGCCTACATTCTACTAAACCCTCGTCCTCCCGCGGAGAGGGCCGCGTAGTGTGGCTGCGAGTGTGCAGTCTTTGGCAGTCACTCTACAGTTTCTACAGCTTCAGTGGGAGGTGGCTCGCTTGCCTACATTCTACTAAAAATACTAGAACACACCATGATTAGGCTAACAGGCTGAGGGTCCCACCCTGTGTAGCTACTGTGATTTCAACTATCAACTTCTTTTGTAAAGTTCTTTTTTGAACATACACAAATAAAAAAAAACAGAAACAAAAAAAAACATGTAAATTCTTTGTAAATGCAAAGACTGATGGTGCCCCTTGTTCCCTGCACAGTGCATTACAGGTTTGAAGGGCATCAAATAAAACACACAAGCCTTCGCTCATGTATATCTCTGTGAAAGGTATTAGGGTGACCATGGGAGACGTCACGGCATCCAGGGTGCTTCAGGGACACTGGAACATCTGGCGCATGAAGCATACTGAAGGCCTTTTCACTGCTCCAATTGCCTGTCTGTCTCAGGCTGGGGTCAAAATGCTGATCCTGCCATCTGCCTGATCCAAAGGTAGGTAGAGAGAAGGGTGATAGCATCGACAGAATGTCCAAAAGAGGTCACTAAGGATGTGATTACCTCTCTAGAAAATCCAGAGCCCAATAAAAACATTATTAGTGATCCAAAAGCGAATTACAAACAAGTAGTTGCTGCAAGAAAAGAAGAACTTGATAGGGCTGCTTGGGCGGATTTGATCCAGGCTGCAAAGTCTAATAACAGTAAGACACCTTGGGAGCTAGTAGTACTGGGACAGAAAAACAAAAGATTATGCGATGGGCAAGAAACCAACGTGGTGAATGGTATGGATATCCCATTTTGCTGAACTACCCAATCTGGTTCTTGTTGGGGATGGAAGGGATGGAAGGGAGCCGTTTTCCTTTATAGAGACACAGGAGGTTATTGAAGTGAATCAGCCAATGCACAAAGGGCAAATGGTTTAATTCTCTTTTAGAGAAATCAGGAATGCAATTGGGTACCAAAATTGTGCCCCTTCCCCTGGCTCGGATGGTATTCCTGCCAACCTATCTAAATAAGATGTTGATTGATGGGCACCATCACTTAAATCTTGTGTTGACGCTGTGTGCTAGGTTATGCAATTCTCTTGCAATTCCAAAGTGTCTTGGAAAACTGTGGTAATTCAGTCAATATATGAATACGGCTCAAGGGATGTCCTTGCCTCTTATAGGCCGATTTTGCTCCTTGATTCTTCATTTGACCTATCTAGGCGAGCACTCTTGGGCAAAATTGAATCCTAGGTTAATATTAATGGCATTCTTAGAGCTGGGGTTCCGCCCGGGTTTGGCTACTAGTGAACAAACCTTGAATCTCTACCTAAGTGTGGCCAACTCTATGTATGTAACGTGTGAACCAATATATCTCGCCTATATGGATGTGAGCACAGCCTTTGAAAAGGTGAATAGAAATAAACTTTGGGCTGTGCTCAGGTGCCACGGCTGTCCGATAGAGATTGTTGACCTGTTGGCCACCTTTCAAGAGAATCGCCAATGCTCTTTGCGAAGCGGGGCCAATGGGATTTGCATAACCTATTTTCAAGTAAAGACAGGAGTACTCAAGAGATGTGTAATGGCCCCTTTATTGTTTTCATTATATATCAATGGGCTGTGTAACATCCTGATGGAGGTTACACCCGATGTTCCAAAAATTGGAGGAAGATCATTCTCACTTCTAGCATATGCTGAAGATGTGGTCCAGATCACTCATACCCCATAACCCCTACAGGCAATTATTATGGCATAAACAGACTCCAAGACATTGCGTGACCTAAAAATTAACACCTCAAAATCGGCAGTCATAGTCGTATCCCGTTGTTTTGCTGGCAGGAATTCCTTCGAAGTAATTTACTTTGAAGAAATTCTGCTGAAAAACTCATTGGGGGTCATTATAAGTTTGGAGGTAGCCATGCCGCTATTAGCTATTAGCGGCATGGCTAGCCCCTTACCGGGCACCGTGTCTGGGTTTCCTGAATGGGAACTCAGACCCGGTACATCCCCATTCCCATTTGAGCCCCCATATGGCTCAATGGGAATGGGGAGCATGCTAACAACGGGCCTGTTAAGAACAGGCCCGTTGTTAGCATGCTGGTCTGCTCGTGGGACCCGCTAAGGCTGCCTGGTAAAACCAGGCATCCCTTCCGGGTCCTGCGAGCAAACCTCGTAATGCGGCTGTAGGGGTTTAAAGGGGCTGGCAGCTTTACCGGCCCCGTTAAAGCCCTACTGCCAACCTGGTAATGACCCCCATTGAATTATATAGGCGGTGGTGGTAAGGGGTTAAAAGGTGTAGGTAGGGGCATGAGGTAGGGGGACAAGTGTAGGGAAAAAACCCAAAAAACTAAACAAAATGATGAGTTTTCTTTGGCAGAAATCCTTTGAAGTAAATTACTTCGAAGGGATTCCTGTCAGTAAAATGGCATGGAACCAATATGGCCTGTCATAATTCGATAATCCTGAGAGTCTATGCATTTGACTACCTGGGGATATGCATCACCTCAAACTTGAAACCTGCGGTACACATAACTAAACAAGCTACCAGGTTCAAACAAGAATTAGGTGGTGTTCAGAGATTCATGGCCATGTATAAAACAAAGTCAGTGGATCTGATCAAAAATGGTCTACAATAGCAAAGCTGGGGCAGTAGCCATATATGGAGTGCAATATGGGGCTCATTGACACATTTCCTAATATTGCATATATTCACGTTTGATATCCCTTGGCTATCCCATATTAGAAAGCTGTTGCGAAAATTGAATGGGGTACTTTATCTGACAGACCCTACTCACTTAAAAACACAGTTGCTGCTGAACCACAAGGAGCACTGAGAGTCTTGCCAAATCCAAAATGGTACAAACAGAGGCTTGGCCATTACCTCATCTGATTCTATCCAAAACTACCCCTTGTGGCCAAATAACCCATCTGAAAGAATTATTTTAAACCGGGCAAGATGCAATTGTCTCCCACTAAAAACAACATTGTCTCACTGGTCAAATGGCAGTGAAGAGAAGGGCTGCCCCTTCAGTTGAAAGGCAATAAAGGACCTTTTGCCCTTTGCACTGTTTTGCCCAGTTTATCGACACATTGGAGCAAGGACGTTGGTACCCATCTTGAGAGATAGAGAGTTTAAACAATGTCGCTCGGCCCTGCTGTATCTACCGTGGGAAGAGACTCCGTTAGTGTGTTGGTCTCTCTTACAGTTCTTAAGGAGAGGCCAGGCTGGAATTGCATTTGTCCTGTATCGATAAATCATGCTAGGCTCTGGTATCGAGTCGCATCTTTGATACCAAAAGGTTCATAGGGTGCGTGTGTCATTGAGATCATGTGATCACTTCTGTGTTTGATTATATATCATTCTTGAATTTTCTGGAACTTTTTTATATAGTGAATTATTTATTTATTGTGGTACATGATGTGATTGCGTGGAAATTGTGATAATGTTCTTGTGTTTTAATGTATTGTGGTGTGTTTTATGGAATCAAGTTTCTGGAATAAACATATTGATTGATCACTTTTAAGAAGAAATGGCATTTTTGTTCTGGGCATCTATGATAAAGCAAACATAACAAGCGCTATTACATGGCTAGCGTGGCATATGTTGTTGCGGCTAGTCTACCTATAATTTCACGTTGTGGCATGACGTTATTTTTTGGGCATCTATGGTAAAGGAATCAAATGTTATTTCCCGTGCCTAGACTGGCTTACATGTATTTATTTATCTATTTATTTATGTATTGTTTGCTTGTTAGGTGCTTATACATCAAGAACAATACTGTTTCAAAGCACCCACAGGGCGAAGGGAGGGAACAAGGGATTGCAATACATCACAAAACACAATATTTGTTAAGAGCAGCGATGGGTAAAAGGAAGAAAGGACAAAGCTACAATGCCTTGTGAGTATTCAGAACGTTCAAGTGCAGCAAGGAAGAGGGCAGAGGGCGTAAGTGTTTGAGAGTCCAAGCCCATGTGTGAGCCACAGTAGAAGTGCTTGGGTTATTGAGTGCTACACGTGCTGAGGGTAGACAGTAGATCGGCCGATTGGGTGTGACAGGTCAAGATGCCCCGAAGATGCAAAAGGGCCCCGGACACCAATCACAGCAACTGAGGGATTAGCAGAGGAGAGAAGAAGGGAAGGAGGAGGTAAAGAGGAAAGTCTTGAGAAGCTTCCGGAATTCAAGAAAGTCCTGCTGAAGGCACAGAGGCAGGGGAGGCTGATCCATAGGAGGGAGCCAGCAGAGGAAAGCAATCAACCACCTACCCTCTGTTTAGCTAAATGGCTTACACACAAAGAGTTGGTGCCAGAGGAACGTAGTGGCCTAGAGGGAGAGAATTTAGTAAGATAACGTTGAAGATAGTGTGGTCCCTGGAGCCAGACCGCCTTTTGGATGATGCAGAGGGATTTGAATTTAATCCGTGCAGCAACTGGGAGCCAGTGAAGACTTTTGTGGGCAGGAGGGATGCGGTCCCTGGGCTCAAGGTAACCAGTTTGAACGTTGTTTTTTTTTTGTCATGCCATTTTTAATAGCAAGGCTAACAGGAGTTAACCTACGAGGGGCCCTATACAATCAGTAACACATCATACAAGGATGGGGATGCAGAATAACTCTGACACCAAATAATAAGACAGACTCAGGAAGTTGGCAAAATGTTTCTATCAGCTGTTTTATTTTCAATTGTCTAAAACAGGGAGCTGCAACGAACATCAATTGACATCACACAGCATAGTCTCGAAGCATTTCAGAGAAAATCACATTTATATCGAAAAAACGTGTCATACGTGACATCATACTATGTGGCAAACTAAGAAAACCTTTGTCGGATTGTTGTTGGCTTAAGGGGAATATTTAAGTATATTTTCTATAAGGGGTTGGGTTGTGATTGGGTCTCTACAGTCAGGTGGACAATTTATGCCCACCCCTAGTGCAAGTCATCTTCATCAGTTATTAAGTACACAGTACATCATGGCTCTTTAACTATAAGGCCCTTTGTTATATGGCCATCTACAATTGGTTGGCACGCTTGTGACCTTCTGGAACATTCGGCTCACTAGCAGCACGTAAGCTGGTTCCCCAGGTGCTGTCACGACCCTCGCCCAAAAACCCTCTCTGGCAAACCCATTGGCCAGGTGGAGTCAGGACTCGGGCCTCTAGAGCCTGGCATCCTCTTCAAAAGCCCTCATGGGGCCAGTCCTGGCGCCTATAACGCCAGGCTCATACACCATGAAAAACAATGTGCTTGGGAACTACTTTATTGTATTGTCAGGCAACATGGATGCATCCACATAGATTGGTTCCTAAGAACCAAGCTATGCGGTCTAGTGTTTTGGGTGTGGCAGCCTAGGGACTACTTTACCTGGACTATTTTGCTGGGGCTATTTAAACCACACCCGAACATGACAAAAAGCTTCGCGTTACTTTGCAGCTTGTAATGTGACGCTCACCGTGTCCAGCTATTCCCTAGAACCTCAGAGAAGCAGAACCTGCAAGGAGACAAAAGGAAAACATCTTTAGCAGCAGCATCTTACCTGCAGTCTTCATCTTTAAACACTTGCAGCTACTGAGAACAGCTTCCTCGAATCTGCACGCCTCCCGGACAGAATGACCTGAAAGAGGAAGATAGAGGCAACATTAAAGAAAGCAATAGAGACATTTACAAATTACGACCTGCTCAAAAGGCTTACCTGGCTGGTCGCCTCTCGGCTGGCACCACCCTGGATATTCCACTTGCGCTAAAGAACACCGCGACCTACAGGGAAGGAAAACACAGGTTAGCAAAGGCAAGACTTCACAGTGCTGCGCATCGCGCTTACTTACCGCATCATAGCGCTCTTAATGCGCCATCATTTACCAGCGGGGCTCAACCAAGCCAGTTCACCGCGCTGAAGCTCTGCATACCTAAGGGCGAAAAAAGAGACATTTTAAACAAAGAAAGGCATGCAGGATAGCAACAAAACTAAAGAACAGCAATAGACCTACCTGAACAATATCAAACGTGCCAGCGTCAGTGAAGTAACTGGACCGCACTCGCCCATGAAAGACAACGCACCCCTGCAAAGAAGGCAGGACAGAGAGCACGCCTAATTCTACCACAAGGTGAGGAGAGGGCGCCAGAGGGACTGAAATCATACGGGGGTGGAGGGAGGATACTTACCCCAGTCGGTCAGTCTTGAACACAGTCCTCTTGTATTTTCAGGCAGAACCTTCCCCGCAGACCACATCAGGGCAAAGCTGAGAAGCATACCAGCGAGTAACCCGGCTGGGTGGCGTCCCTGTGGATACCAGGTGAGCGTAACAGGTGCTGGTGGTTGGACTTGACTGTGTCTGCCCACCCAATTAGCCCATCATCTCTTGTCACTCATGCCGCCTGCCATCGAGTTTGTCTTTGAACTTGGCCTTGCAAAGTATCATTGCTCCTGAGAATAAAAGGGGGTATGGGCACATCCTTATCGGATTCTTCCCCAACAGGAACCCCATCTGGGACTTCAGAGCACGCTTACTTATACCATAGGTAAGCCCATTACAATACCATGACCCTAATTCTACACCCCAGTTGATTACTCAAGCTAATCCATCCCTTTTCTTCTTTTCGCCCCCTCTTTTTCTTCACTCATTATCACTGCACATATCAATGTCAACATATAATGTATATTTTATTAACTATGATGAATCTTGTGATCCACACTGAAAAATGAAACTATGTACAATATGAATGAATGTATAAATTGATTCACTAATTCACGCCTTACGCATACACGTGTCACTCACTTCACAATTGTCACTCATATTGTATAACTGCTGGATATGTGCATTTTAAAATATCAGCCTTGATAAAGACCCTAGAGGTCGAAACACGTGTCGGCTGACCACTACTAAGACTAAATGTCTTCACCTAAATAAATGTACACCAAATCTACCCAATACTGTGTGAATACTTATCCTTTTCAATATACCAGTGTGAGGTAGCCAGGATCTTCTCTCTAACTATACCAAGGAGGTGTGGGCGTCACCTCCAACTAACTATGACCTTGCAGCATACAATCACCAGAGCACCAGAAATTAGAGAGAAGTGCAGGAGTGTTCACAGCCTGGGGTCCATCTACCTTCCATCACTCCTATTTCTAGCCTCGACTCACGTGACAGGAGACTGTATTTTGGCCTGTTTTACAGCATTTAATTGTCTTGAATTAATAAACTTGGCACTCATGGTGTTCTTTACTCACACCTTAACAAGGGCTTATTCAGCTTCTCACGCCCACTGTTCATCAAGGATAGATAACCAGTTCTTGGCTGCTCCATCCTTTGACACCTGGCCAGACTACTATTCCAGGCCTTTCATCGATCTTCAGTTGTTTTCTTACTGTGACACACATCCCTTCGATCCTTCTTCTCTGCGTGTCTGAGCTTAATAAATATGTGACGCTGATGTCCAGAATTCTATATAAAAGCGGCATGGCTTACAGTATATTAACTACGTATAGTTAGCCTTTATGATTACGTAGTCTACTTGCGTCACAGCATCTGTACAGTTATAAAACGGTTTGCATTTTCTGAAGTACTCTTAACATGTGCAATCTTCATTCCACATATGAAAGTCTATTTGATTCTTCACTTCGTCATCAAATTCTATAAGGTCTATGCATTCTCTTCTTCAGCCAGTCTTCTCAGTGCGTCACGATTGCTTCTTGTGACGTCACCAGGCTCTCTTTCTCTCATTTTCATTTTCCTTTGCGGATCTCCTCCAAGAGATTGTCATCTCTACGGGGGTGCATAATATAGGGTTTTCTCAAAGGATACCTGTCTCAAAGGCTCTTTGTGGAATAGGCACCATCACTGGTGTTGTGTATGTCGCGATCTCTGGCTTCCAACATATAGGCAAAATGGGGGCGGGACTTCCTGCAGAGGCATTCAGCTGGAGTACGTCCTAAGGAAGCGATACTGGCATTATGTTGAAAGCAAATGTGTATGTTCTTAACTTGGAAAACTGGCATACATTACTACAGCCTGCTTGTAAATGTATGGGCACAGCCCGGTTGAAAATGTTTTTTATACTGGCATATATTGTGGGCGAAAGCAAGATATAAATGCATTGTAAAATGTTCCTGTGCACTGTTTTTGTGAATTACCATTCAAAATTGATGTCAAACTGTCTTTCGTTCTGCAAAGTTTTTCACAAAAGGTGTGCTGTATAATGCATCATTTCAACCCATTACCCAAAACATTTTCTTGGGAAGTGAACCCTCAAACCAACCTTTGTTGGTCCAAGCTCCCTCATTACACTCAACCGATTTCTTGAATATTTATCGGCAACATATACGCCCATCAGGTTAAAAAGAGAAGGGGAAGAAGGAGGCCAAGACTTGACCTTGCTCAATGACATACTATGTTATACAGATTACACATTCGAACCTAAGACCACCTATATAGGACAGAAAGATGTCAATGTAGCAAATAGTCATATGTCAAATGGTCATCCTACTTATTTTCTTCTTTCACTTCTACTTTTATTCCAATGTTACTCATTGCTTGAGCTACTTCGCATTCTTATACATTCTGACAGGGTATCGCTATGTCACCACTGGAATCATTATGTTTGCTGGATAATTGTCAGTCATTTATTTGGCCACACCTCAGCAGAGCCTGAACCATCGCTATTGCTATGGCTGTATTCTGGCCTGAGATCATATTATTCTAGAAGTTTTCAGAGAGAAACCAGTCCTCTCTTTCCACCAATTTGGAGAAGTGATTTAGTCTTATTTCCCACGTGCCCTCGCACTCCATCAATAGGTGCCTCTGACTCTGCCTACCTGGATTCTCGCATACGTTGCATAGTTTGATTGCTGTGTCCCCCTGTCCTCTTATACTCAATATTTCCCCATTATGAAGGACATTGAGGCGGGCTCTCATGAAATTACCTCTGATTTCCCAATCTGGAAATTTCAACAAGTAATTTTGTAAGGAGCCCAGGTTCTTATCCACCACCAGAAAGCTGTTGAAAGAATGGCTTGATCAGATGCAGACTTTCAGTGGTTTGCACCCTGAAGTAAACTACACAGAGAATGGCCATGTGTGGCTGGCTGACATACCCCAGAGCAGACGTCAGAGGGGAGGCGAGAGTTGGTGTTCTGCTGCATACTGGGACATTCTTTGCTCTCTCCCCACCTGTCGCCTCACCCTGGCGTGGTGCAGTTTGTTGTGGTGCATCGCAGTACAAATATCTTGAAAACCGTGCATCCTAGAGTCTGGACCTCGGGTTTTGCTCCTCCTTTCGGGACCGATACTTCTACGACCGCATTGATGTTTTGCTGATTTCAGGAAACCATGCAGAGATCCGGGGAAAGGGTGGGTTGTCCAGATGTCATTTAGCTAGTAATGTCTAAAAGGGTACTAAGAGGTAACTATGCAACATTTGGTGCAGATTGGTGAAACAGTGTGGAATTGTATAAGGATAAACACTTTGCACAAACCCACAAACACATTTTGACTTTTGCTGAAATCTGGGAAAGGTGTGGGGATGTTCCAATGTCATGTAGCCAGTAATGTTGGTCCTAACAGGCAACTGTGCAAATATTTGTGCAGATTGGTGAAACAGTGTGGAATTGTATAAGTAACAATGCTTCACCACAAATCCCGGCCACAAACAAACACATTTTGGGCCTCATTACGACCTTGACGGTAGCCATGCTGCTATTGGCGGCATGGATGCCGCCGAAACCGTGTCTGGGTTCGGGTCCTCAGAATGAGGAATTACCGGGCCATTCCGAGTTCGGAAGGACCGGTAATTCCTGCCTCCAAGGACCCGGACCCGGTCCTTCCCCATTCCCATTTCAGCCCCCATAGGGCTGAATGGGAATGGGAGAGGGAGCAAACAACGGGCCATTACGAGTTGGCCCGTTGTTTGCTCCCTCTTCCCCTCGCGGGACCAGGTAAGCACGGCTGGTTTGACCAGGCGTTGCTTCCTGGGTCCCGCGAGGGGACCTCGTAATGAGGCAGTACGGGATAAACGGCGCCGGCACCTTTTACGGCGCCGTTTACCCCGTACCGCCGGGGTCGTAATGAGGCCCTTTGACTTTTATATATATAGATTGATTTTATTTGTTTGTTGTTAACATGAATCATTTTTGGAAACATAAGGCAAACCCCCTCAAGGCCTGACAATGATTCAATCATTCACTGATGAATTTAAATTGGAAAAGTTGGAAAACCATTTACACAGTGCTGCCACTAGCACTGATTGGAATTGCGCATGGTGGTCTTCAAGCAATATTTACAAGTATGATAGCTTTCTGTTTGGTTAAGAGGTTATGATGAATACAATGCTTTGGGTTGCTTATCTGGTCAAATTCTATGAGTGGGTGAAGAGGACCTAACAAAGTAGAACATTTACTGCACCTATGATTCGTTCAGTGTTAAGTTTCCATTTGAAACTGTAAAAAAGGAAAGATTGCCTGAAAAATTGAGAACTATAGCAGATGTGCAAAGAGCAAAATATATATATACATATATATATATATATATATATATATATATATATATATATATATATATATATATATATATATATATATATTGGGCTATGATGAATAAGAAAAGGGGGCATTGTGACACCTCAAGTCAATCCAATTAATACTTCCATGTGGGAGCTTATTATTTATCTCTAACTTGAATTCACCAAAAATAATATCATATGACCCGAGGGGCCCTGAGGATCAATGAAGCTAGTTAAGAAGCTTTGATGAGACCACAATTGAAAGACGGATATGATGCTCAAAGCCTTTCAGTGCTTCTAGTCTCGTCAGCAAGCAAAGATGGTCATTAAGGAAGACTCTGAATGATGGGCGGTGATCCTGAATGAGCTATTCAAAAAAGTAGCACAACCAAGCCGGATTTCAGAATTCTGAACGAAAAGCACAATAATTCTGAAACATAAAAAGGGAAGAGAGAGTTTTATACTAAATATCATTTAATTCAATTCTAGACACATCAAGTAAAATCTTTGGTGTTATTTATTTTTTAATTAAAATGTTTTCACTACACATGGTACTTTTTACATTATATTACATGTCACTTTTATTACAATCCCAGTAAAAGGAGCAACAAGAGAAATAAAAATCAATAGATATATACAGCATTAGAAACAACAGCGGGGATGGAAACTGAACAGAAAAACAAAAGACGCAGAATAAATAGAAAGAAAAAAAGAAGAAAGGCAACAGCCAAGAGGAGGAAATACATCTCGAACTTCAACATACAATACTGGACCCCCTAAACTCGGTCTAACCGACCAAATTAAGTTAAATAAAACTCACTCCAGTAAAATAGCACTAAGTAAATAAAATTAGTTCATTCTAACCCCCTCCTAATAATTCAGTGAATCATTTTCCACACCAATCATATAGTCCACAAAATATAGTGTATAATGTCATTTTGCAGGAGCCATACGCCCTCCTGGGTTAGATTCCTCCCCAACCCCCCCCCCAGTTTCTCCAGTTCTGCTTCTGCTACCGTCATTACACCATTAATGCTTTCAAAAATCACACTAAAACATTTCACTAAGGCCAGCGTGAGTGAGAGCTGAGGGCTATGAGGTGCCTAAGCCACAGATCAGCTGTTATGATGCCCGCTAGTGTATTTAAGGGACCCAGTAAATCATCCTTCTATTCATTAGCCTTTGACAATCCATTACTAGATGTTTTAGTGACTCTTACTCATGCCCACACAATCTAAAGGCTCTCATCTCCAATGGAATCCTCCACTTGAGCCTCATTACCTCAAGCACTGGGAGACAATTGAGTCTAAACCTTAGGTACCAATTTCGAAATTTAGCTGAGGGTAACCTTTTCACATATAATCGAGGTTCCCTCGATGATAGGAACACTGCCCTGTATCCCTTATAGCTTTTCAGTTGACTTATATACCTCAGGTCCACAATGTTATCCAATCTTTTTAACACTGTCTTTAATATGAAATCCCAAACAGGCCCCGATGTTCTAACTCATCCATGAAATGTGCACATTTTTAAATAAAATTTTGACAGGAAGGCATTTGATCCGTTCTCCATCAAGGCATTTAAGTAGAAATCTAACTGGAGATATTCTGCTTTTTTTAACTTAAAGAACACAGTGAGGCAACGCTTCATTAATTGCGCCCACCAAGACACCAGCCCCAGCTCGAGTCTAATCAGGCTGACAGGGACCGAGATTGGGAGCCCAAGCACCCTCTTCAGGATCCTTCCTTCCTTCCATAGCATCATAGAACTTTCTATTCCTGTTGGTGGATAGCTTACACCTATAGAGCACCACTGCAGAAATATTGGCCCAATAGAACTCTATGAACAGAAGTAGCGCAAATTCACATAGAGTGCTCTTGACTCTCTTGGCAATGGATAAACATGCCCGACCCTTCCTTCCGTTTACTTTTAAAGCATACAGAGAATCCTTAGTATTGGAGGCAGTCAACCTTCCTAATCAGTCTGTCATCAATTCTCCATGTATAGCTAGTTTTCTTCTTCCTTCTGCTGCATGTCATTACAAGGGATTTGGCTGGATTCACCATGAGGTGGTTCTTCTGCAGATATTTTCTGAGCCCAGTCAAGCAGCCGGAGTCTAGTCCAACAGACTACATCATCAGCATAGGCAATACAGCTCACCCAAAAATCCCCCCATTTCAGTGCACAGCTCCCTCAAGTCAGTGCTTCCCTCCATAGGACAGCCATATATGAAATGATATGATATGGCATTTATAATGTGCCTATACACAAGTGTTTCAAGGTGCCAGTTATATACAGGTTAAAGAGGGTCGGTGCCACTATGCAGCCTTCACAAACCCCTTTTGTGATCTTGATATCTCTGGAGAGATGCCCCGCACCCCCCTGTGATTGAGCCTGACTTTGGTCTTGCTGCCGGAATACAGTATCTGGATGATTGCCAGGAAGCCTCTGTCGATATCCCAATCTGATAACTTCTTCCACAGGCGTTGCAGATCAACATTGACAAAGGCTGCTCAGAGGTCGACAATAGCTACATACACATTTGCATGCATAGAGTCCCGGCATCGGAAAGGCAGGCATGGAGAATCATATAACTTTGCAGGATACCTACTCCTCTTCTAAAGCCTGTCTGTAATGGGTGTACCCAGTTAGCCTTCTCTGACCATGTTCTCAATTCCCTAAGAATCATTGTCGCAAATACCTTAGAAGTAGTATCTAATAGAGAAATGGGCCTATAGCTTCCCAGGGACCCTCTGTCATATTTTTTCAAGATGGGGATCAAAATAGAGTTGTGCCATGAATCTGGGCACTCCCCTTTTTGAGCTATCTGCCTCAATAAGTTAACCTGGATGTCGGCCCATAACAGCGGGTTGTTTTCCAGCATTTGGTTTGTTAGTCCATCTCGTCCACTAGCCCTGGAATTATTAAGATTCATAATAATTAATTCCAGGTCATCCTTCTCAAACTTGGCATCACATACCTGAAACTGTACCTCCTCTGCAGACCCCACCATATATTGGGAAGGATCTTCACTGAACTTTGCCAAAAAGAAATGTACCCAATCTTCCTGCGCCACCCTCGATGTCTACAGCCTTGCTTGGGAACTATTCTTTTGATTTAGTCTCCACCATATTCCCCGGGTATCTTTCTTTACCAGATTTACAAGTGTGACCTGATTATTGTGGATATAATTCGGTATCTTGTGGTGTTTGTTCCATGACCTGTATTTTTGTTTTAGCGAGGTGACAACCCTTATCTCCTCTAAACTATTCTGCCCCTTAGACTTTTTCACCAACCTGATTTCTTTGGTTAAATATAGCTTTTTCTCACTCACTTCCTTTTCAAACATATGACAGTGACCTTCACGATTTAGACTAGAGGAACGACCCTGCACCCTAACCACCCCAAGCCCTAGCTTCCTCAGCAGGTTCGAGAAGGATGCCAGCACACACATCACCCTTTTATCCTCTGGACCTAGTCCTTCCCACCATGCTGCCAACTTTGTATTTACTAATCCCACGTTGGAGCAACGATGGATCAATCTTGCAAAACATGTAAAATACAAACCTTTGAATCTTCCAATGTATAATCAAGAACTCATGGTTTGAACTAAAAAAAACTAAATAAAATTCAAAAGTTACTTTCCATTTAACATGATCATAAATAGATTAATCAAATTAAATGATCAATCAGTCTGTCTACTAGAAATGACAGTATGTTAGTGTATGCCTTCTATGACGAGCTCTGAAAGGGGCGTCTCCTGATCATCCCTATTCTAGTTTCAACCATGTGCCCATTATTGGGCTGGTTTTTACATGTTTTGCAATTCATTTATTTTGTATCTCTCAAATTTAAAGAGATTATTCTTTGTGATGATGGTATGTACTTTATGTAAAAAAAAGTGTTATTTGTGTAGTGCAAATTTCTTCCACACGTGTTGAATTATGTGTCTATGGGAATTCTGTTTATCACCAATTGTTGGATAAATGTTGATTTTGTTTACTTGACGTATGTTGTGTACCTTTTCAACCTTAACACACATCTGTGATGTACCCAAAATATTGTTCCATGGGGCAGCTTCTATCAAACTCAAGGGTTTGCCCAGCTCACACAAAAACCAAAGAAGCACTCATGGAACATTTGCAGACCTTACAAGATGACGACACCATTGAACTCCTCAAAGCCATGGAATGATAAGTGTAAAAAGATGTTCTTGTGTATGGAGAAATGCACTTTGAATCAGGAAATTATCACAGACAGGTACCCACTAACAAGCATTTTCGATTTGGTGATGATGTTGAGAGAAGCAAGTTTATTTTCCAAACTTGATATGATCCAAGTAAGACCTTTCAAAAAGTCCAAATCCCATATTTCATACAACTTGCCATTTGGTACATACCTGTACACTCAAATGCCATTTGGCCTCTTATCAGCAACCTCTGTTTTCCAGTGAATAAGGGACTTCATGTTTAAAATGTGAGTAATGTAGTCTATTTCCAGGATAAAATTAATATTTATGGAAATGCTTGTTCATACAACAGCGGCACCTTAGATACTATTCTTTAGAAACAGCAATCCAGTGGATGCGCTTACACAAAGATTTGTGTGTCTTTTATGCAGAATTGTTTGAGGATTTAAGATAAACCCTCTAGGCGGAGTGTGTAAAGCCCAAACCTAATTACTGAAAGGCAGACTTGAAGCTTCCACACCATCAACGAAATAACTAAAATTGAATTTAGAATTGTCTGGATAATACGAAAATGTATATCTTCATTGTCCCGAGAAACATACTCCTCCTTTCCCTATTCAAGAAAGGTTCCGAATATTCATGAAAAGAGGCTCATCAAACAGCATTTGATAGTGTGAAGTGGCACAATCTGAAGGCTCCATGTCTTCAGCCATTTAATCTCAGCCTGGAAATATCAGTCTCAGAAAATAACTTCAATCCAAATACATGGTGGCGTTTGTGTTCAAATCCCTCTCCTTTGCTGAACAGAAATATTTGGCAATAAAAAAGTGATGTTGACAAATGTATGTGAGAATGTATCATTTCTGTATATTTGGGTAAATAAGTTCAAGCTACACGGAGACCATAAGCTCCTCGTTCACCTGTTGAATCGAGGAGAGATCTGAACAGCCACACACCAACTTGCCAAGCATGCAGCAAAACGTCAAGAGTATGCATACATAATTAAGGGTGGTCATGGATTACACAACAGCCAAGCAGACTGTATGTCTAGATTGCCCGGAAACAAAGACACTCCAGAACCATATTTAATAGATGGAGATGAACGCATTGTAGCTAGGATTAGCGAAGTGATGAAGGAATGCGTACGGCCACTATCAAAGTGTACTTCTCCAATAATCAGCCGGCACTCCTGGGCTGGCATTGCCAGGCCAGACTCGATATCATACTCAATATCAACAAGCTAGAAGGCTTCATGTCCTTAGCCATTTGATATCAACCAGGAATTGTGCATCACAGTGGATGCAAGTATTGATGGGGTCGGAGCTACAATGTCTAGGAAAAATCTTGAATCTGGATGGAAAGTGACATTTGTGTCTCTCAAGAAAATCTTTAATCTGAATATGAAGTTGATTGTGTCCAAATCTCTCTCATCTGCTGAACAGAGATTTTTGGTAATTGAAAAAGAGTTGTTGGTTTTGAGAACTATGTTCTCACAGATGCCAGCAGGGTATGGAACATGGACACTGTGCCAATGTTTAGAAAACGAGTTTCAGGAGAATCACAAATGATGGTCATTGGAGAGCGAGATCTTAACACAGCCTCTGGAACTAACATGTTCCTCTATCTTTCCTGTTAGGGAGAACTCTCGCCAAAACCTCTGCCTAAATGACTATCCCAATAATACTGGTGACCTCTTGCCGACAAAACCACACCCATACCCGCAAGGGAAAGAAGGCGGCTCAGCAGGTTTCATGATTATAAATGAACTGTATATATATATGGCAGACAGCATGTCATTCCAAGAAAAGGAGGTGTACGGCACTGGAACCCGGTCCCCTTGCCACGCAACACACTTGCAGAACACCTGCTTGAGACTTACCTTGAATGTTGTAACAAATTACCTGTATCTCGGCTAAGTGTCAGATCCTCATTGGCCGAATGCCTATTGAGTCTAAACATGTGGTACTTTTGCACATGTTCCTTCTGGGTCCACCCCTGTCCCCCACACCCCATGTTGAATAATCCCACAACCCTTTTGTCGCTGTTGTCATAATGACAATGGAGTTCCAGGATTGAGGGGCAGGATGTGGCGGGGTGGGCGGTACGGAGGGAAGTGAAGCGGGGCAGTAGAGGCAAGGCAGTACATTGATGGAGGTTACCGAATAAAGACATGTTAGAGAACACACCCATCTCCCTCCATTTACTGCGCAGCGTGGTGTGCAGCTCCGGGTCAGGTGGTCCCTTACCCGGAGTACCTTTACACTGGCAATGAAGGGCAAAGCCCACACATGACGCGCGGTTAAATCCAGGCGCCACAGGCGCAGCCAGGCATGAGTACAAGCCTACAGGCAGAGGGATCACCCGTGGCTGCGGCTGTGAGGGCGTTGCTCTGCTTATAAAAGGAAAGGCCATCTGACTTCAGAATAGCCTGGGGCCTTGGCAGTGATCCTCACAGACACAGCAGTGAGTGAGACGGTGGGGAGAAGAGACAGACAGTGCTTGTGCCACGTGGCGGCCATCTCCCGCAGTCTCTCGTTCTACATTTCTTTCTCTGTGATTCCACGGTGCTCATGCCACTGCAGGTGGCCGTGCAAGGGAGTTGGAGAAATTCCAGTGGGTTTACAGGGACAGTGCACATAACAGGAAATCAAACATGTCTGTCCAGGATATTCCCCAAGCAGTTAATCAGGACATTCAGGCAGGGGGTCAAGAGGCTTCACCTGCTACAGCTCTGTATAGGCTTCCCGATTCACTAGCCCTGCAGCTCCCAGGGGCCTTTGATGTATCAGACACAAGTAACATGGGGCCAAGATGGGCCAGGTGGATCAGAGATTTTGATCTTTACATGGGGTCAACCGGCCTGTGGATGAGGAAAGGCAAAAATGCCTGCTTAAGTTGAGCAATCAATGAAATTCTAACACTTGCAAGGGCATAACTGGCAGTGGACACACAGGTTGAGCGTTTCAGCACAGCCGCGCCCTCAGAGTCAATACACAGACGCCAAAATGACCACAGACAAGAAGAACCCTTCTGTTATCGGTGTGGGTATGAATAGCCACATGAAGGAACCTGTCCTGCAATAAGACAGAGGTGTTCTGCGTGTGGCGATAAAGGACATCTTAAATTGGTATGTCGCATAGCAAGAGAAAAAGGGCGTGAGGGTCCACAGCTCGCTGCAGGCCCAGGCCCCTCCTCACAGCGACACAAGCATCTCAGGCAGCCACCCACTCTTACTATAGACCGAAAGAGACAGAAACAAGGGAGCTGGAATCATTGGATGACAATCACAAGAAGGACAAGGAGGAGAGAAGGAAGTACGTCACACACACACAACCAGATAGAAGATCGAGACGTCACATGCGATAACTGGTAGAACAATCTCTCTCAGACATCAGCTCATCGGAGGGTGAACACAGAAAGAAGGGTTACTTGTACGCATTGGGCAACTCCAGAGCAATGGAACACAGCCTGACACTGCTCATGGGGCTCAACGAAAGACCAACAGAGTTCTTGATAGACACGGGTGCCACAGTGAATGTGGTAATCAAACCGGTATACAATGAACTGCAGCACCCCCCAAATCTCAAACAGGCAACTGTAGACATATACCCATATGGGGCAACATCTCCCCTGAAGGGCTTGGGACAATACGAAGGCACATGCCAATACAATTCACAGGAAAACAAGGTACTCATACATGTGCTTGCCACCGGGAGTGAGAGTGGATGCATTATCAGCTTCAAAACAGCTATAGGCATGGTCTAATACATGTGTTTTACAAGCTAATGGTACATAAATACATCGACCCCGTGAACATGATCAAAGAACTGCACACGACCCTATTCAAAGGAATAGGAAAACTATGCAACAAACTAATCAAACTACCCATAGACAAAGACATCCCGCTGTAGTAAAACACTACAGAGGCATACCCGTCAACATTCAAACAAAGGTAGAGGAGGAACTATACAAACTACTTGAGCAAGACAAAATCTAACCAGCGAAGGGACCCACAACATGGGTATCACCTTTCCTCCCAGTCCTGAAGAAAGGCTTAAATGACATCTGCCTGTGCGTGGATATAAGAAGACCCAACCAGATCATTAAAAGAGTGAGGCACAAAGCACCATACATTACGGATATGATACATTTACTAAACACCGCCAGGTCTTTCTCTAAACTGGACCTCCAAAGGGACTATCACCAGCTGGTGTTGAGCCCAGGTAGCAGAAACATAACCACATTCGTCAAGCATCTCAGAATCTACAGATATAAAAGGCTAAGTTTCAGCGTGTCCTCTGCAGACTAAATCTGTCAAGCGGGAATTCACAATGTCATTAAACACACCCCTAACTGTATCGATTACCGTGATTACATTTTAGTGTTCGGCACGGACGTAGGAAAACATGATGAGACACTATCCAGAGTGTGCATGGCATTGGAAGAGGCCAACCTCACCCTTAATCATGAAAAATGTGAATTTAGGAAGGGTACATTGAAATTCTTCGGACATATATTTTAGGAGAAAGGCATGACCCCAGACCCGCACAAGGTCAAGGTACTCAATGAAACACCACAATTTCTCTAAATTAAGAACCTTCCTGGGGTTTGCCGGTTATTGTACATGGTACAACAAGGACTTCACCACCGTAAGTGAAGCACTTTGAACTCGAAACTAAACAGAACAATGCTTTCAACTGGTCTGAAGATTGCCATCAAGCCTTCACTACAATACGCAACATGGTGGCCCGTGCTGAGAACATGGCCTATTTTGACACCAACCGCAGTCCGAAATTGACAGTAGAGGCAAACCCAGTTGGGCTAGGGGCAATCCTAGCCCAAATTGACCCTGAGGATCCAAGATGCACTCACATTGTTGCATACGCCAGCCGCAGTCCCTCAACCACAGAGCAAGCATACTCTCAAGCTGATAAAGTCTCGCTGTAGTATGGCCGTGCAAACATTTCCATCTGTTTCTATATGGAATGCCCTTCAAGGTAGTAACAGATCATCAGGTCCTACTTTTCCTTTATGGCAAACTCCAGGCCAAGATGCCACCCCCCATAGCCAGATGGGGACTCAGACTACAAGACTACTCATTTGAAATTGTTCACAGGCCGGTTAAGGAAGAAAATCTGTCTGACTTCTTGTTCCATCATACAAGGAGTGGAAGTGCACCTGAACCATCTGTAGCAGATCGTTATCTCTGGTACCTCATCCAACAAGCAATACCCAAGGTTATTGACCCGGCCCGCCTCTCTCAAAAGATGGTGGCGGACATAGCATGCCCATAATCAACAAAGGGCTCAGGTCAGCGCATTGGAGGAGAGCGAAAGAGAGGGGTCACCTGGAGTCAAATTACATTAGGAGAGAGGTGGACAAGTTCATACAAGTGAAGGAGGAATTAGCCTGCTTTCTTCTGCATGCTGCTTCTGAGATGGGGTGAAGACTTCCACCTGCCTCACCTTGCTGAATTATCCATCTCCAGACCACTGGGGTAAGCCTGGTGTTATTGTTCAGCGCATGGCGGCGTTGCATCATTTTTTCTGAAACAAAAAAGATTTTATTTCATTGAAATGCATCATTTACCATGCTCAACTTGAAAAGCACCCTGCAACTACTTTTCCTCCATTTCCAGCTTCTTTTCACTCATTTTGCCATTTGAATCTGGCCACTTCCATTGTGCTGGGGCGTTCCAAGATGGCTGTACTTTTTTCAATCCAATCTTCAGTGTTGGCCTGGTCCGGCTCCCACCCTCCCATCGGCTACAATTGGCCTTTAGCCAATCATTGGAACCGGGAGGTGGGGGCTGGCCTCTAACATCCAAGTCCCAGATCGAAGGCTCCTGTCTGCTTCGCGGTCCGCTACCAGATCATTGCATGAGACTATTGCACAACCCAACCCTCCCTATGGTTGCTATCTCACACAGTTATGAAACTGGACTAGCAAGACTCTCTTAACTCACTCACCATGGGTTAGTTCCCTCCTTCTGATTGCCCTTTCCCTTCAGGGATCCTTTCACTCTCTACTGTGCTTGTTCTCACAGTTCTCCCTGTTATGCTCTCAAATGCACTTCTTTCTGCACTCACCTCTAACCTCCGATTCATACTTCAATTCTATACTTAATGTGCCTTATTTGGGTGTGTTTTGCTTTTACCTTTGAAAGCCAAACTTGGATGTGTTTTGCATTTAACTTTGAAAGTCATACTTGGTTGTGTTTTGCAGTAGAGAGCTCCAGGGGACCACTCCGGTGGTGATAGTGCACGGTACAAATGTCCTTTAACATTAACGTTAACATTTAACTTTGAAAGTCAAACTTGGGTGTGTTTTGCATTTAACTTTGAAAGTCAAACTTGGGTGTGTTTTGCATTTAACTATGTCCATTGATTGTAACCTGCTAGCCCAGTTACTGTTCCATACCGCTGTACCTGCATACTCCTCCCACTGCCTCCTCTCTCTTTTCACCCATGGCACTTTCTGTTTCTCCTATCTATTACAACTGCTTCTCTATCAACTATCCTTACCTTCTCACTAAGTCTGGAAAGAAGAAGTGTAAAAAGGATATCTTGGCCTCCAACCCAGGTCTCCCTATCGCTGATACCTATTCCAGCGCCTCCTCCAGACAGACCCTTACCGACATCCTCTTTATCGTTCCTTCGCCAGATCTATGGTCCCTTCATATGATCTATTTGCTCTGTCCTGTAACCTCCTCTCCCATTGATGGTGGCACTCGCTGGGAAGTCCTCATGAATTCCGTTGATTACTGCAGTCATTATTAATGTCTACCTAAATGGCACTATCATGGCTCAAGGCCCTCATGCCAATCTCCTCCTCTTTGATAGACGGTTCCCTTGCCTCATCAACTTCCTTTCATCTCCAGCAGTCCCCTCCTCTCCTCCCTTGGCTACCTTGCCCTCTCTTCCCTCCTCCTCTGCCCCACTTCGGGCTCCCTCCACACCTCTGCAGGGAATACCTCTGATTTGTACCCCTCCCGGAAGGTCTTTAAGGCTGGCAACCTTCTTCATCTTGCCACTCTCAACTCTCGCTCTGCTGTCAAACACTCCTCTGACATCTACAATCTTCTTGAAGAACTGGACCTTAATGTCCTCGATCTTACTGAGACATGGTTCACGGCCAGCTCTGTCAAGAGATTTGACACTCTCCTCCCTGATGGCTACAAGATCCTCTCCGCACCCAGATCCGCCCGGCCTGGAGGGGGTGTATCCTGATCTTTCCTGAGTGGATTCCTGTCACTAGCATTCCCACTCAGATTTACTCCTCTTTCGAATGCCTTGTCTACAGGCTCTCTCTCTCTCTCTCTCTCTCTCTCTCTCTCTCTCTCTCTCTGTCTCTCCTAGCCACTCTCTTACTGTCTTACTGTTGCTACTCTCTATCGGCCTCTTGGTCAAATCCCCTCTTTTCTCTCTGAGTGGGCTGACCTCTCCTCCTTCCTCCTGGCCTCAAACACTCAACTCCTCCTCCTTGGTGACCTCAACATCCATCTCGATTCTCCCTGTTCCTCAACTGTGCTCTTTCGCGACCTCTGCGATTCCCTCTCCCACTGTATCCTCCCCTCTGGCCTGACTCACTCTGCAGGACATACACTTGATTTATTGATCTCCTCTGGCCTCCCACTCTCTATCCCTCTTACCACTCCTCTCTCCTGGAGTGACCACTGCCTCCTCTCCTCTAATCTCTCCCTCTCTTCCCCCCAAGCCAAGCCTATCCCAACATTGCCACTTACCTTCTCGGACATCCGGCCCATGAAGCCTTTGTCAGTTGAGGCTTTCACTGTCACCTTCTCTCCCCCTCCTCCTCTGGCTGACTCACACCCAGACACAGCCCTGTCCATTCTCTACTCTTCTATTTCTGATACTCTTGATGCTCTTGCCCCTGTCATGAGGATTCATTTGAAGTCCAAAGCCAAGTGCAATTCCTGGTATGACTCGGACCTAGCTACACTTAAACATAAGTATTGAGTGGGTGAGAGGAAATGGAGGGCTTCTTGTTCATCCTCTGACAAACTGGCCAGTCGCCTGCTCCAAAGGCAATACTGACTCTCTGTTCTCACCAAGAAGAGAGTCCACATTCAAGCCTGTGTCTCTGCGGCATCTAACAACTCGGCTGAACTCTTTAAAATCTGCAAGGAGCTGGCCAACCCTGCGGAAGTCTCTACCCCTCCTCTTGCCTCCCATGCTCTTTGAAATGCCCTTGCCTCTCACTTTATCTCAAAAACCCAGGACATCCTGTCTCCTCCCCTTCCCTTCACATCCCCTCTCTGTCTGTGCTTGCTGACCCTCCTTCAACTACCCCTCACTTTCTTTCTCATCCTTCCCTCTTTTTTCCCCTGATGAGGTCACTAGACCAGTCCGATCTATGAAAGCCTCATCAAAACAGGTTCATCCCGGTACCTCTAAAACCATCAAGGACCACATTGATACCCTCGCTCCAGCCCTTGCAGATTTTTGCAACCTCTCCTTTGCCTCAGGAACCTTCCCCTCCAATCTGAAGCACTCCCTTGTGCATCCTCTTCTCAAGAAACCCGCAGCTGATCCTTCTTGCCCGGCAAACTATCCCCCAATTTCCATTACTCCCTTTCTGGTTAAACTCTGGGAAAAACTGCCCATCTCTCAGTTTAACCTTCATTCCGATTCTGTTGGCTTTCTCCACGGCCACCAGTCTGGCTTCAGAGCTGCCAGAAGCACAGAAAATGGTCTCCTGAACATCCATGAAGATCTGCTCTCCAACCTTGATTCTAACATTCCCTCTGTCCTCATCCTACTCGATCTCTCTTCTGCCTTTGACATGGTCAACCATATCACCCTGCTCAACCATCTCCGTGATATCCTGGGTATCACAGATCAGGCTCTGGCTTGGGTGACCTCTTTCCTCTCTGGCCGATCCTCCCAGGTCTAACTTGGGTCCTTCCTATCATCTATCTCCCTCTCTACCTGTGGTGTTCCCCAGGGGTCTAACCTCTCGCCCTGGCTTTTTAATCAATACCTGGCAACTCTTGTCCACTGCATTGTCATTTTCTGCTCAAATTTCCGGTGCTACGCTGATGGCACTACACTCATTTTCAGGATACCCTCGGCCACCTGCTCTCCTTCTCTCATCTCTCATTGCCTAACTGCCATTCAAGATTGCTGTGCCACCAATGATCTTTGTCTAAATGCCAACAAGACTGAGATGCTCCTCATCGGTACACCTTCAGCACCGTTGCCCCTCACTCTCTGGCCAGCCTCCCTTGGCCCTCCTCCTACCCCTACCTGCAAGGCCAAGAACCTCTGGGTCATCTTTGACTCCACGGTTTCCTTCTCCACCCACATCTCTGATGTCTCTAAAAGGTCAAACTTCCTACTGCACCTCCTCCGAGGTACTCTGCCTTTCCTCTCCTTCCCCTAGAAGCTCATTGTCTCCCAAGCTCTGGTTCTCTCCAGGGTGGACTACTGTAACAGATTCTTTCTAAATCTTCCTGCCTCTACTCTCCGCCCTTTACAACTAATCCAGAACAGGACTGCAAGGCTTGTCCTTGGCCTCAAGCCCTGGGATCGTATCTCTCCAGCCCTGAAATCCCTTCATTGGCTCCCAGTGGATGCAAGGATTAAATTCAAAATCCTCTGCATTGTGCGCAAGGCTTTCTGGGGCCTGGGTCCAAAAAACCTTCAACTATCCCTCCTTAAATACCTCCCCTCTTGAGCTCTTCGCTCCTCTACCTCTAACTCCCTCTGGGTCAGTCGTTTTTCAAAGAAATGAGCTGGGGGTAGATCTCTGTCTTCGGCTGGGGCCTACCTTTGGAACAGCCTACCTGCCACTCTGAAACTTGAGGAGAACAATCTCCGGTTCCGGAAGCACCTCAAGACCTTCCTCTTTGCTTCTGCCTTCGCTCCCCTCTCCCCTGCTGATCTGTTTCTCTCTAGGCACCATGCACCTGTCCACCCTCTGTCCTCCGGGTCCAGGTACCTGCTTACCCTGCCAGCCTCTTGCACTGCCTCCGGCCACCCCTTGCACTGGGGTCTGTATCTGTACGCATACAGTACCCCACCCCCCCTTTTTTCTTTCTGCCCTTATCAGACATACCCTGTCTGCTGCCATAAAAACAGCACTTGCCACTTGCTGGATGCACTACCTCTGTGTATTACCTTTATTGTTTATTTATTTTTTATATATTTATTATTGATCTGTTTCTCCTCTGCCCCGCACTCTCCACTTCCCCCTTTCCCATGCACTTGCGCGTTCTCAATGTCACTGGGACTAGTAAGATTGTTGTTTTGTTCTCCCCTGTTCCCCTGCCTTGAATTGTCGCGCTCTGAAACACTTGTGTTTGAGTGCGATATAAATAAAATATCATATCATGTCATATCATATCATAGCCCTCACTGAGGACATGTTACTAAAAGGACACAAGATGGCTATTCCGGCCTCCATGAGAAGAACACTGGTGGAATGGCCACCGAGGTATTGGGCCTCATTACACGGTAGGAGGTAACCATGGCGCTAATAGTGCCATGACTACCCCCTTACCGCATTCCGGCTCCGTGTTCCCGGAATAGGGATTTACCAGGTCATTCCGACCTTTGCCCCCATAGGGCTCAATGGGAATGGGGATGGAGCTAATAACGGTACAGCAAATAGCGGTACCGTTATTAGCTCTGAAGTCCCTTAGTGGGTCCCGTCCTTAACCCCTGGTACCACCAAGGGTCAAGGAAGGGACCTGCTAAGAGACCTCGTAGTAGGGCGGTAAGGGATTACCGGCACCGGTGCCCTTACCGGTGCCGGTAATCCCTTACCGCCTACCGTGTAATGTGGCCCACTGTCTCCTCCAAACGCATGTTACGACAAAAGGTTTGGTTCCCAGAATTGGACTCGCTGGTGGAGGATATCCTGAGAGAGTGTCCGACATGCTGCTTCATAACACCGAATAGACATCCAGAACCACTACACATGTCCGAGCTACCAGAAAGAGTGTGGGAAGCAGTAGCTGTTGACTTCTTCGGACCCATCGAAGGAGGAATGTACAACCTAGCTGTAATGGATGAGTACTCCTGCTACCCGGAGGCACAGCTGGCATCATCCATGGCAGCCCACCACGTCATCTCAGTAATGGACTGCATTTTCACTGCATATGGCATACCCAGAAGTGTGAAAACAGACAATGGCCCCCCTTTTGCTGGCCAAGACTTCAAATCATTCAGTGAGTACATGGGATTTCTTCAACAGAAGATCACACCACTCTGGCCACAGGCGAACAGCATTATCAAACTCTTCATGGCAAACCTTAAACGAGCACTACAAGTGGCCCAAACTTATGGGACAACCCTATGAACAGGTTTTCCACCAACTGCTAAGGGATTATCAGAGCACCCCACATAGGTCCACAGGAAAAAGTCCAGCAGAAGTAATGTTTGGGAGAAACGTTCGTACCAGGCTACCCCATCACGGACCCCAAGATGCAGCCTGATGACATGTAACTGAGAGATCACGACCAAACCACCAATAAAAAAATGAAAGAGTATGCAGACTTGCAAAGAAACGCTTGGGACTCCACGCTCGAGATAGGAGTGGTGACAGTGAAACAACCACAGACCAACAAACACACAGCAGTGTTCAAGGATGAACCCTTGGTCATCACTTCAAAAAAGGCCTCGATGTTAATGTCCCAGGGCGACGATAGATCCACTATGCGAAACTCCTCACACTTCAACCAGCCCCAGGAGGCTAGGTGGAAGAGGAGATTTGACTGATGAGAATCTCATGGACGATTCCTATCAAGGAGATCGAGAAGACTCGGACGCCTTAGGCGTCGAGGACCTGTGTGAACCTGAGGGAAGGTGCACAATGGGGACAGAGAACTCGAGACCTCAAAGGGCGAGGAACAAGCCTTGACGACTCATTGAAGAGATGGGGTGAGCCGCATCATCCCAGGTTCACGCTATACCCCCGTTGAGGTAACTGTTTAATTTGGGGGGTATGTCATGTTGACAACGGAGTTCTGGCGTCAAGGACTGGATGGGGCACGGCTGGGTGGGGCGGGAGGCGGGGAGGGATGTAATGCAGGGCCGGAAGGGCAGGGCAGTACATTGATGGAGGTGACCGAATACAGACGTGTTAGAGAACACACCCGTCTCCGTCCATTTACTGCGCAGCGTGGTGCGCGGCTCAAAGTCAGGCGATCCCTTACCTGGAGCACCGTTACAGCTGTAAAAATAGATCAATGGCCTATTTAAAGTCAACACGTTTTCAGACAATGTAAACAGCACAAACCAGAAGCCCTCTACTGTCACTCACAGAAAGACTTTAAGGAATCTTGAAAATGTCACAAATGCCAGCGTTGTACATCATGAGTACATGCCTCCCTTTCGTTCCTTACGTACTTGATCTTTAAATCTGGCAGTTTCTAAACAAAGACGTTTCTGTGTTCTCCAAGATATGACAGAAACCCACCTCAGGCTATTTCCGTGAACGTCGTATTTGTTCCATTCCACATTGCACGTGGTGCCTACTTACATTTGTAAAACAAGCCATGCCGTTAATTCTGACGCATTTCGTGCCTCCTTTCTACGTCTGTGAAATGTCTAAAACTCAATGATTTTCTGCTAATCTGAAAACCTGTAGCAGGTGTCTGCTACATGTTTAATAAAAATATACACTGGTTGTTGTTCTGCATTCAGAACGTTGCACCTACACAAGTTGTGTTGACTCGATAGTACATTTAAATGCATTGTTAGCCGGTGTGATCTTTTGCCTAAACACATTATCATGACCCAATCTGCCCGCAGTTAGATGTGCGTGTATTTATTAGTGTATTTTTATCAGAAAGAATCTACATTTGCATTTACAGCGCATTACAAAAATGATACCTGGAAGGGTTTCAGTGAATGAGAGTGACGATGTTTGGAGATTGGTGGCACAATAGCAGGTCAGTACACTACATATCACGTGTGATCAGGTCAGAATGTAAACACAAGTAACTATAGAGGTGGTTTAAGGCAGAGGCCAGGGCCCTGATAGCTGGAGTAGGTGATTAGGGCTTCAGGTCCTTCCAGATTGAAAAGATGTGTCTTGTGATTGGACAAAAATGCAGCAGGCTTTTTATTAATATATAGCTCGGTGGGAGATGAGCTCCAAAACAGTCATGCAACATGTTATAAGGAGTGAAATTAGAATAAACACACAGTTGCTATGCCCAGAGTTTCTGAAATAGCTTGGACTCTGAACGGTTCAGTGTTGCATCAGTGTTGATAGGGGCTCCCTCCCGTTTTGCCCTCCCCCACGAACCTTCCTGAGTAGTGGGGCTGAATTTCCCACAGTTCTTTATACTTCACCCACATCTTAATGAATGCCCTTTAATGTCCATAGCAGGAGATTATTAGGTTACCTTTGGCCTCCACCTTCTGCTCTTTTCATCTCTCCCTACTGTCAGTCTGTATGAGCCATCGGGACTCTGAGTCTCAGTGTCTGTATGGGTTAATGGGAGGTGTACAGCAGACCGACTCTTCTGTGGATTTCTGGATGGTCATTTGGTGTTGGAGGCCTTAGGAGGAACTTCTCATATATTGTCTCAACCTCTGCAGTTCCGGAGTCCTTGATCCCTCGGTTGGAATCTCCATGCACTTCAATAGGACTTTGCTGTACTAGCGTCCACTGGTTGTTTCATGTCTCTATCCTTCCGAGTTCTGTGGATTTGAGATACCTGACGACTGGTTGGCCCCTTCCGCTGAGGTCCCTGTACATAGAGGTATTTGGGGTTGGGGGATACTTTTGGGAATTTGCCCAAATATCACCTCAAGGGGTCGCTAGCAGGAAGCGTCCACTGACAACCAGAATCTCTCGGGCCTCTGAAATGGCCCATCTCAATGTGACTTCATCACAGTGCTGAATGTATAGTTCATCCTTATTGGCGGCAGCATAGGGGGAGGCGCAGCTGCTGCAGGGCAGACGTAACAGCTCCTTGGGTGTCTGTTATTCTCCACTAGGAAGTTAGAAACCCTTTCCATAAAAATGGAGCCACGGCACTACAGCTCAGTGAAGGCAGTTGCTGCAGTTGAGGCTGTGGAGGTGCAGAAACTGCAGACTCTTGTCTTCAGCAGTTAGAGTTTTGACCCCTGACTGGTTCTGACTAGCCATAGTGTGGCGAGGTTTGGAACGACACTGGGCTGAGACACAGTCAGAGGTGGTGGAGGTAAGTTAAGTGGGGAAGTGAGCCAACACACTCCCTGTAGTTCCAATGTTTCAGGCACCAGTCAGGAAGCACGCGCACATTGCTTATTCAGATCAGACGTCTTACATTAAGGCTTGCAGCCAGGTGCCAAGCAAGTTTCAACTACCAAAGAGAATCTGCAGCTTAATTGCGTGATATGGCTGCTTAGTTTAACACATAAACATGTGGATGCATGAACTATTTGTATTTTAAGCATGTTATTGGTTTTAAAGAGGTCTCTAGATATCCCCACTGTCAGATCCTCACTCCTCTTGACAGGCGCAGAGGCAGCACAAACTCCTCCCTCCCCATTGGGTCTTGGCACCTGGGAAACGAAAACCACAGGCCACCGCAACCCTCTGGGGAAAGAGGGTTAGGGTTCGTTCAATGGATGGGTAGAGGGAGTTCAGGATCACCGGAAAGAGGTTTAGGGAATCACAATGGATGGGTAAGGGAGATTAGGGGAAACATGCTCCTCGGCTCCGGTTCTTCTCTTGCTGATGGTTGTTGGCGTGCTCACACACACTTTCTCACTACCATCCACTCTCACAGAAATTCTCCTTGGAGGCCTTTGTACTGGAGCCTCTAACCAACTTATCCCTAGATCAGTATTCTCTAGGGCTGCCTTGGTTTTCACACTGCCTTTTCCAACAAAAGCTCCGCCCTCATTACTTCATGAAGGCAAACCCTCCCAACATCACTTCTTGTTAGGGTAACTCCCCACCAATATGCAGATACATGTTCCCACCTTACCCTGTGCAATAGTAACAACAAATTACCCTGTGCATTAGTAACAACAAACAACAACATGCACACGAGGTGCTGAGACACTTAGCTCTGTGTTCTGTGGAGTTCTAGGTCCTTCGGCCTTTTCATGTTGATGGGCGTGATATGTCTCACCAGACCGTTCAAACAATAAGCTGAAAATAGCCAAAACAAAGTCAGTGCACGTGCGTGCGAAATTGCCGTTCCAAAAGAGCGTTCCCTAACGGGTTAAAGATTAGTTAAGGGTGCGGTTGCTTCACCGCCAAGCTAACTCCAATTCCGGGTTAGTATCATGCTCTGCATGCAAATGTTTAACTCGGCTTTTCGTGCTGCCGACAATGTCTACCGAAGTATTCCTCGGCGCGTAACAAGTTTCCCTTTCACGGGATAAATCAGCTGACTATGAACATAAGATGTGTACTTATCTTTACATGTACGCGGGGCCGGGGGTTGAGGCTGGCGGGCGGTGCCCCGCGTAGGCGTGCCTGCAGGAGCTCGAGGCGAACACGTCCTCTCTGGCCGATGGTCAGGATTACGAGCGCTCCTCCCAGGGCGCGGCTCGCGCATGCGCAGTAGCGCGCGTGTGGTCCTTTTCCTCCCAGCAGGCCCGTGAAGCGCATGGCCTGCTGGGCAATGTAGTCTCTCGGCGGTTCTCCTTCCCTGGGCCTTTGTTCTGCAAAATGGAAGGAGAACACGCCTGGACAAGGTGGTTGGACTCCCCAGAGCCCTCTTAACTCCCCCCAAAACCCCCAGAACACTGCCAATTGCCCCAGCCCTGACAGTACTCCCCCTCCCTCCAGCAGGTCCTGGTTTAGTGGGGTGTAACACATGAAATTGGCGGAGGAGCCGAGGAGCATGAATGTTATAAGTGGGCTCCCATGAGCGGTCTTCCGGGCCATACCCCTTCCAGTCCACCAAATACCAAAGTGATCCCTGTTTACGGCGTGAGTCTAGGATGCGGTGGACTTCATATTCTGGAACGCCATCTCTCAAGACCGGAGGAGGTTTCTTGGATATTATAGAAGCTGGGGCTGGTTTGAGTAATGAGATGTGAAACACCGGGTGTATTTTCATGGATGGGGGTAAGATTAACTTCGCTGCCACAGGGCCAACCAGAGCTTTAATCGGAAATGGGCCAACGAAACGAGGGCTACATTTGCGGGAGCCCTGCAGATGAAGATTGCGTGTCGAAAGCCACACTTGATCCCCCACCTGGTATGGTGGACTTGGTCTCCTTTTCTTGTCAGCATGGTGTTTGTAAGTGGCTTTAGCGAGATTTAGGCTGTGTTGCGCAGCTTGCCAGATGCTTTCCAAATGTTTCTGTCTCTCCCTGACTGCCAGAACTTCAGGCACTGGTTCATGTGGCACAGGCTGAAATCGTGGGTGGTAGCCATAAGCACAATAAAATGGAGTGACCTTAGTTGATGCATGTACGGCGTTGTTGTAAGCCAGTTCGGCCAACCAAATCACTTCTGCCCATTCGTGTTCTTTTCCTTGAGTTAGACAACGCAAATATTGTTCCAATGTCTGATTAAGTCTCTCGGTTTGACCATCTGTTGCTGGATGGTAACTGGTGGACAACCGAATCTCAATCCCTGCTGATCTGCAAAAAGCCTGCCAGAATCGCGAAGTAAACTGAGGTCCACGATCTGAGACTATCCCATACGGTATACCATGAAGCCGTACCACGTTTTGTAAAAACAAGTTTGCTAACATACTGGCTGTTGGTGTGCCTTTGCACGGTATGAAATGAGCCATCTTGGTTAAGTAGTCCACAACAACCAGTATAGCTGAAAACCCCCGACTTGGTGGCAATTCGACAATTAAGTCCAACGATACCGTGTGCCATGGTGCCGGAGGAGTTGGAAGGGGTTGCAACAGACCTGCAGGTTTTCTGTGCTCAGTTTTGTTTCTCAAACAGGTTTCACATCTTGATATATATTGCTTCACGTCTTTTTGTACACTAGGCCACCAGAAATGACGCATGATTAGCTCCTTGGTTTTCAGTGTTCCAGGATGACCCACGAAAGGGGAATCGTGGCACCACCTGATGGCTTGTTGTCGAAGCGGTGTAGTAGGTAAGTATAGTGCTGATCTGAAAAAGGGCAACCCCTCCTTGATGGTTTGCTCTTGACTTTTGCTAGCCCATTGCACCAGATCCTGCGAAGACATGGCTTTTCGGATTTTTTCAAATATGGCATCTACCACCACACTTCCGATTATTCGTGCTGGATCCACAATTGGTTTGGGTTCGTCCATGGTCTTTGATAGAGCCGAATTTGCCTCCGGATACCTAGAGAGTATGTCTGCCTTTCGATTTTCCACTCCGGGTCGATATGTGACGACAAAGTCGTATTCTGAGAACTGCATGGCCCACCTGAGTTGTCTCGGACTGAGTGCCCTGGCGGATTTCAAGAATTGTAAGTTACGATGGTCGGTATAGATGGTAATAGGATGATGGGCTCCCATGAGGTAATGACGCCACTCATCGAAGGCCACCTTAATAGCCAACAATTCCTTGTCTGCTATAACATAGTTTTGTTCTGCCGATAACAATGTTCGCGAGTAGTAAGCGACTGGGTGTAATTGCCCATTGTTGTCCCGCTGCGACAAAATAGCACCCACCGCATAACTAGACGCATCGGTTTCTATGATGTAAGGCTTAGAAGGGTCCGGATGCTGCAGCACTGGAGCTGTCACGAACGCTTCTTTTAAAGTTTGAAAACTAGCTTCAGCCTTTTCGTTCCACTGAAAAGGAACTCCTTTTCGTAGTAGTTGAGTAATGGGTTGTACCTTTTTGGCAAAACCGTCAATAAACCGGCGGTAGAAATTGGCAAATCCCAACACTGTTTGAATGTCCTTCACTGAACTTGGAGAGGGCCAGTTGGCAATGGCCTGCACTTTCTTCTGATCCATTGTGATGCCTTGAGGTGACAGGATAAATCCTAGGAATTCAACTGTGGTTTGATGAAATTGGCACTTTTCAAGCTTGGCATACAACTTATGTTCCCGTAGCCTCTGTAAAACAGCCTTCACATGACCCTGATGTTCTGCAGCATCGCGAGAGTAGATTAAGATGTCATCGATGTATACGATGGCAAAGACATCTAGGTAACCCCGTAACACCTCATCTAAAAAGTGCTGGAATGCTGCTGGGGCATTACATAGCCCGAAAGGCATGACCTGATATTCGTACAGGCCAAATTTGGTCCGAAAGGCCATTTTCCATTCGTCACCTTCTCTGACGCGTACCAGATGATACGCGCCTCGCAGATCTAACTTTGTGTATACGGTGGATCCTCGCAC
Source organism: Ambystoma mexicanum (assembly GCF_040938575.1). NCBI lineage: Eukaryota > Metazoa > Chordata > Amphibia > Caudata > Ambystomatidae > Ambystoma > Ambystoma mexicanum. Next base: position 322,238,122 of record NC_090941.1, read on the forward strand.
TTGGTCCAACAACACTGGGATTAAGGGCAACGGGTAACGATTCTTAATGGTAATGCGATTGATCGCTCTGTAATCGATGCACGTCCTCAGGTCTCCCGTTTTTTTTGGTATGAAGAACAAAGGGGAGGATACCGGGGACGTAGAATGTCGTATGAAGCCGTTTGCCAAATTGGTTTCGATGTATTCCTTCAGATGTTCATTCTCGGCTTCAGTGAGTGCGTATATTCTGCTACATGGTAGCACAGCGCCCGCTTCTAGGTCTATGCGGCAGTCAAATGGTCTGTGTTGTGGTAAGGTCTCGGCGGCCACCTTACTGAAGACATCCCGATACTCCTCATACTCTTCAGGTAATACTACCTCTGTACTGCCTCCTATGAAGTGGGGACAACACTTCACCACACTACACTTAGCCTGGCAATGCATTGATGAGAATTGCAGCGTTCCTGCGGCCCAATCCACGGCTGGGTTGTGGAGTCTTAGCCAGGTTAGGCCCAAAATGAATCCGAATTGTGGTGCAGAAATCACATCAAACTCTATAATTTCTCGATGTCCCTTCCCACACTTTAACTGCATGGGCTGTGTATGCTGAGTGATCGGGCCTGAAACCAACGGTGATCCATCCACTGATTTCACTAGTTCTGGCTGTTCCTTAGTTACCAATGAAAGTCCTAGACTTTTAGCTACCTGATCGTCTACGAAATTACCAGTGGCCCCCGAGTCGACCATAAGCGACACTGGTATGTGCCTTCCTTGTACTTCCAGATGACCAGCCAGCATAATGTGAGCTGACGGAGTGTGGTGAACATTAGCTAGCAACTTTGGGGTGTCTTCAGATTCGCTCGCCCTCACCCCCCTCATGGACGAGCTGGGGCGTTTCCCGACTGGGTTCCTTTGGTGGATGGTTTATTGGTGCATTCCCGGACAAAGTGGCCCGACTTTCCGCAATAAAGACATAACTTTTCTCTCCTTCTTCTCTCTTTCTCCTCTTTAGTTAAGGGGCCTCGTATGGTTCCAATCTGCATCGGTTCCTCGGTTCCCTTCTCAAATGACTTGGTGTTTTTCTGTTGATCCAGCCGAACCATAGGCCTATTGTCCCATTTACGACGGTCTAGGCGACGTTCACTTTGTCTCTGATCTAATCGTAACGCCAGATCGATCATGGTGGAACAGTCTTCTGGTTGGGGGTCTACTTGCGCAATTAAATCTTTCAGGTCTTCCCTTAAACCCTGATAGAATAAGGCCATTCTCTTTTCCTGGGGCCAATCAGTTTCTACTGCCAATCGGTTGAAAGCTGTGACATACGAAACCAAATCTCTGCTTCCTTGCCTCAGTGTCAGCAATTCTCGATCCTTAATCAACGTTGCTGCCCTACGGTTAAATATCTTACCGAATTCATCCAAAAAAGTATCCCAGCTGTACAATAAAGCATCGTCCTTGCGAACCAGTGGTGTAGCCCAAGAAGCTGCATCCCCCGTGAGATAGGATATTACGAACGCTGTGCGGGCTTGTGCAGTTCTAAAAACTCCTGGTTTGGTCAAAAAGTGCAACTGACACTGCATGATAAACTGGTTAAAATTCTGTGGGTCCCCATGGTATCTTTCGGGTGCAGCAAGAGGTAGAGTTGGTTCCGTGGCTACCTGCACTTGCACTGGCACTGGCGGGGGTGGTCTGGGCAAGGGCGTTGCTTGGGCCTGAGTTTGGATAGTCAAGGTATGGACTTGACCTGCTAAGTTCTGATAATCCTGCCTGGTTGCTGCCAATTCAGCCTTGAGGTCCTGGAGAAGGGCCACTACGTCCGCCATGATTGTGCTGCCTAGGCGCTGAAAGAATACGTGGGCTCGTAATTCTGTCAGATCCTCACTCCTCTTGACAGGCGCAGAGGCAGCACAAACTCCTCCCTCCCCATTGGGTCTTGGCACCTGGGAAACGAAAACCACAGGCCACCGCAACCCTCTGGGGAAAGAGGGTTAGGGTTCGTTCAATGGATGGGTAGAGGGAGTTCAGGATCACCGGAAAGAGGTTTAGGGAATCACAATGGATGGGTAAGGGAGATTAGGGGAAACATGCTCCTCGGCTCCGGTTCTTCTCTTGCTGATGGTTGTTGGCGTGCTCACACACACTTTCTCACTACCATCCACTCTCACAGAAATTCTCCTTGGAGGCCTTTGTACTGGAGCCTCTAACCAACTTATCCCTAGATCAGTATTCTCTAGGGCTGCCTTGGTTTTCACACTGCCTTTTCCAACAAAAGCTCCGCCCTCATTACTTCATGAAGGCAAACCCTCCCAACATCACTTCTTGTTAGGGTAACTCCCCACCAATATGCAGATACATGTTCCCACCTTACCCTGTGCAATAGTAACAACAAATTACCCTGTGCATTAGTAACAACAAACAACAACATGCACACGAGGTGCTGAGACAATTAGCTCTGTGTTCTGTGGAGTTCTAGGTCCTTCGGCCTTTTCATGTTGATGGGCGTGATATGTCTCACCAGACCGTTCAAACAATAAGCTGAAAATAGCCAAAACAAAGTCAGTGCACGTGCGTGCGAAATTGCCGTTCCAAAAGAGCGTTCCCTAACGGGTTAAAGATTAGTTAAGGGTGCGGTTGCTTCACCGCCAAGCTAACTCCAATTCCGGGTTAGTATCATGCTCTGCATGCAAATGTTTAACTCGGCTTTTCGTGCTGCCGACAATGTCTACCGAAGTATTCCTCGGCGCGTAACAAGTTTCCCTTTCACGGGATAAATCAGCTGACTATGAACATAAGATGTGTACTTATCTTTACATGTACGCGGGGCCGGGGGTTGAGGCTGGCGGGCGGTGCCCCGCGTAGGCGTGCCTGCAGGAGCTCGAGGCGAACACGTCCTCTCTGGCCGATGGTCAGGATTACGAGCGCTCCTCCCAGGGCGCGGCTCGCGCATGCGCAGTAGCGCGCGTGTGGTCCTTTTCCTCCCAGCAGGCCCGTGAAGCGCATGGCCTGCTGGGCAATGTAGTCTCTCGGCGGTTCTCCTTCCCTGGGCCTTTGTTCTGCAAAATGGAAGGAGAACACGCCTGGACAAGGTGGTTGGACTCCCCAGAGCCCTCTTAACTCCCCCCAAAACCCCCAGAACACTGCCAATTGCCCCAGCCCTGACACCCACAGGTGCTGCCAGTTACCTCCCACATTCAAACTGCCATGCGCATTAGCCCGTGCTCCTTTGGCTGCCATAGGTTGTCCTAGACAGACTTGAGATTGCATGAACTCTAAATCAACAATTTTGTGAAACTATAGGAAGTGTGTGAGACTAGAGAAAACAAACAGCCTTGCTTTTTAGCATAAGCGGGACCAGGAAGAAGTAGGAAGGAAGGACTGTGTAGCATAAACGCCTTGCTCCTTATATGTATACTTGTATGACACCGTCAGAGGGACCGGATGGATTCGAACCACCCCGCGAACCAGTCAGGGTTGCCATGCTGAAGTTTTGGACCCTCTGAAGAATCAGACTGATTCCCTAACTTTGGAATTTTGATCTTGGAACACTGACCACGCTGAGCCCTGTTTTCCAGGACAACTATAGTTGATACCAAATATACCTGTCTAAAAGCTTACGGTTAATCAGAACCAGTGAGATGACTCCTATTTTTTTTTTTAAGTGGACTTGACGAGCCCCTTTTCATTTTGTCATCCCCACTGTCAGTACAGGAAATCGGGCTCTGTCTGCCCCTGGAACCAGCTTGGTGTACCCGCTAGGGAATGGGGGCTGCTGTTGTCTGCCAAGCATCCAATTTAATTTGCTGCAGAAGCAACCTATGTGATCAATTGCATAAATATCTGATTTTTTCCCCACTGCATTTTTAAATTATGTGCTGTGGGGCCTTCTTTGCATGTAGAGTGTGATGTAGAGGGAGAGAACTGAAGCTGTAGAGATACCCCTATAATTTAAGTGGTGTAGTTAGCTTTCCTTTCATTAACAATGAAGAGAAGTAAAGTCAGGACTCCCGCCCCCCACGTCCCGTTAGCTGCACAGATGGACAATCTAATTGGGGAACTGGAGGCACTTTTACAGCCCTCTACAAAACAGCTTAGAAATACATATGTGGGCATATCTCTGAAGAGGAAGGCTCTATTTGGGCATATCTCTGAAGAGCAAGGCTTTAAGGGATTTTTACTTCTATAAATGGGATACTGTTTGTGTGCTAGTGAGCTCCCCCATTAACATTGAGCAACCACTCAGCCTTTGGCCTGGAAGTTTTCTTTCGATTTAAAAGCAGAGCACTCAGTGAGAGGGTGACATTTGAAAGCACTGCCCTAAATGTCAAAGCTTTGCATCGTTTCAGAAAGATGCAGGATGTATGCGCGTGCAAACCGTTTTTAAAAGATTACATAAGTTTGGAATACTGCATTAAGTTTAGGTTTGCAGATGGAGGAATGGCCAGACAGGTGGCCCTCTGTGTATAACTCTAGTAGTGCAGCACAGTCAATGGAAACTGTGCACGAAATTATTTAAGCAAGCATTTGTGTAAAGCCAATGTGTACATTAACATGGTCTACAGAAAAGACATCCTTTGTATATTATGTTTGTACCGGTCTTTGACAGTGTCAACAGGTGTGAACGTTGGAAGGTTTCTTTGAATTTAGGGGTGGACCTTTTAATTCTGAAGGCTTATTGGATAAAGAGAATTGTGATTCTGTTAGATATAGCCAGGGTTGTGATCACATCATCCTCCCCCATGGGTGCAATGTTCGACAGGGCTGTGTCCTTGCCACTCTGTTATTTTTGTTCTACATAAATAATCTTGTCGTCTGTATCCAAGAGGCTACAGTGCATGCCCCTAAAAGTGGACGAAGGGAAGTAGGAATATGACTTTATGCCGATGATGCCACCATTGTATCTCTTGCTGGGATGAAGAACAACCTGTAATTCTATGTGGCGTCAGCTCTGATCGTGGTATGTTGGTCAATGCATAGAAAAACGTGCCAATAGCTTGCCATACTTTTCAATCTTTCTAGGTAGTGCTTGATTTTAACAGAGAACTGTTCCGGCAGGTTAACTGTTTTAAATATGTGGCCATCACTTTCAGTGGAGATGGCGCTTGGCGCGATCAAGCTGAACGTAGTGAATTTGGGCCCAGCCAAAGAGCAGACGCAACACTTTGATTCTCCCGACGTGTCAGAGGAAGGGCAATCCTGACCGTTATTGAAGTATATAAGATCAGGTCAAATCAGCCTTCCTCTTTGGAGATGAAATATGGTGACACTCTCCTGGTAAATCACTTGGTCTTGTTGAACAGTAATTTCTGAAGAACCTGTTGTAACTCCCTTCGATAACCGCGACTATTTCAATGTGTATGGAGTTAGGTGCATGTCCCATTTCATCGTAAGTGCAATTGAAACAAATCTGTGTCTGGCTGAGATGGGACCACTTATGGGAATATTCATTGAACGATGTGTCTTCTGGGAGATTTAAAATTTGCAAAAACATCCTAGATAAATATTTAATTCCAAAAAAAATGTGTTGTCCTGGTTGGGCTATATAGACTTAGTTAAACAGCCGCAGCAGAAATCTTGCGAAATAAAGGAAGCCTATGAGTATGATTTAGGTCATCTGGTGAGTACTGGAATGGGTCAAATATTGTCTAGCATTTACCTGCCGATAAAGCCATCCCTGCGGCTGAACTTTATAGCCAATGACAGAGAACAGCCCCAAAAGGGGTCTGTATATTAACTTCCGTATGGCCACTGTCTATGCAGCCTCACCTACTGCATGATGGCACCCAGCTCAGACAAACTGCTGCTCATTTTGTAATAACAGCGTGGAAACAACTCTATTGTTCTCTACTCTCTATACAAGAGGTGGATGATTCCTGCCCTGAACCACAAAGACATAAGATGAGCCGAGGAAGTGCTAGTTTTTGGTAACCCATTTTCTTGAATGGTAACTGTTTTGAATGTATCCAGTTACTTGAGTCATGCATGGAGGCTGAGGCAAACCCAACGAAATCTTGCTTCTTGATTGACTTCAGTAATTATATGCAGCTATGTCTGCATGAATGGAAGAACAAGTTATATAGTGATTTCATTGTTTGTATGTTATATTTATGATTGTGTGTTTTGACTTTTGATATACATATCTTAGTTTTCTATGTGATTTGTATGTGTATCTTGAGTATGTCATTGCTCTTTCGATGTCAAAACACACTTGCTGTTTGTACCTTTTGTTATAATTGGTTGGTCTCATATTTATATACTGTTTTATACAGGCCATCTGTTATAGGTTATGAGCTTTGTGGATTGTATTGTTGTTTTAATTTTAATGTAGCAAACTAATAATATGAAATTGAATCGGTTGTAAGTTGTATGTTAACTTTGATGGCCATTTTTGCTAAGTAAAGCATATTATAAGCACATTGTAGAAGTAAACACTGATGACAGGTTTTGGCACTGCAGTGAGCAAACTGGTCTGTCAAATCATATGTTGTTTAACTTCTCGAATGTTGATAGTTTCTGGATGGGCAACTGGACAATATGGTAAATACCTGTGTGCCATTCAGCTCTCTGGTACAATGTCATGATATTCACTTTCGTTAAATGTAAGTAGCTTATTTTACCTTCTATTTGAAATAGCTCTCTAGCCAACTGCAAGGACTCTGGGAAAATCATATATATGAGAAGCTAGAACTGAATTTGATGTATTCAGAGAATGCAAATAACTGCAGAAGAGAATCCAAAAGAAATGACCAATCAATGTGCTCTTTTCACATGGCCTGCTCTTGGACACATATTGTCCCTCGAATAAATAAAAAAAGATGTGACGGTCATTATTCCACATTTCTGTTGTATAAAGGTTAAATGCTTTATGTATTTGTTTGTTGTTGATATGGGGTCTCTGCTGCAGCTGTTTATGCCAGCCATGTCACCTGTAATTCCAGAATGGATCTCTGCCTATTGTACTATTCTGGAATGATGTTACTTCAATATGTTTATACTTGATTTTGGTCAGTTGTAACCTGGATGCTCATTGTGTTGGGGGTCTTATGGTATGCTACCAAAGATAAAACAAATAAACTGTCTAATACATACCAGGTCCGGTTGCTTCATTACAATGGCAACGAGGATGGGATGTCTGATTTGATCCCCATTGAAGCTAAGACCCCCAACCGTGTCTGGAAACGGTGATTGCGAGGAGCCATCAAAGGGAGCCGACATTCAGGAGGAGTCCGCTCGGAGTCCGCAGTTTGGCACAAGCGGAAAGCATCCCCATCTGTCTTTTCCAGGCGTTGAGGTGCACCTGTCCCCAGTGGGTCGACGCTGCCTGATGATGCCTGGAAGGTGCCCCGTGGAGGCGCACTCGTTTTTTTTTTAGTAGCGCTGCTGGCTCCAATGTCGATCTACGGCCATGATGGAACTGGGCTGGAGGCTGCAGGGTAAATCTGCGGCGCTGCGGGGAGGACACCCTCCCTCCCAGCCAATGTCCCGGCTGGTTCACGTGCGAGCAGCGGTGTCCTGGCGAGTCCTGCCTCTCATCACCTTTCCTGCTGGTTCGGCTGCATCTGTGAGCGGAGGACTGCCAGCAAGTGGAGCTTCTGTCAAGTGATTTCAGCGACGGAGATTTGGGCTATACACGCCCATCACGGGACCTGCTACGCAGCTTGTCAGCTGCGAGTGACGCGGAAATGATGGTCCGTGTTTGTGTGTTACGCGAGTTGCTGAATGCGGGTGTGGCGTCAATAACTGGTAACACTGTAAAAGAAAAAGGAAGGGAAGTGCTGAGGTCTCGCCCAGGGCCTTGTGTGGGAAGGCGGATTAGGAGAGAAATTACAAGGAGCATACAGGTGAGGGAGTGTGTGTTTACCCCTGGAAGAATAATTGCTCACCATTGCTGTAACAGATCTGGCATACGAGGAAATTAACTGGAGACAACGTTCCTAATCGGGAGGTTTACATTCATGGTGGTTCACGGTGATATTTGACTGTGTTCCAGGGTTTGCCATCAGACATTAAAAAAAAAAATTAAAAATTATTTTTTTTTGGGTTCTGTGCTGTGGTCACATCTGAACTGCTGTTTAAGTTCTGCATTTTGAGTTCTGGCGAAAGTTACTGTTGCTCACAGCCTATCAAGGGTAGAAAACATGGCTCTGTCTGGAGTTCCCGGTCCACAAGTATTTATGCCCACACCAGGTCCGCCAAAAATTAAGTGGGCTCCTTGGAAGAAGGGTTTCCTTCATTATGTTAAAGCTACATGTGGAAATGGGATGTCTGTAGAATGTAAAGTAGCAATGTTAATGCATTTTTTGGGGTATGAAGGTCAGAGGATATATGACACGCTTCCTGATATTTCTGAATTGGATTTGGAAGAAGGAACAAATGGTTTTGACCTGGCATTAATCAAACTTGATAAGCATTTTGAGTCAAAAACTAGCACGGTATTGGATCGATATCGCTTTGGCATGAGATGCCAACATGAAGGAGAATCTGCTGAAGACTATATAACTGCTTTGAGACATTTATCCCTAAATTGTAAATTTGGTGGTGGGTTAGAGGAACACATAAGAGATCAATTTATGATTCATTGCTCTAATGATAAAATACGGGAGGAGATTTGGTTAAAGGACGATTCCAATTTGGAGGAGGTTATTAGTATAGCAAAGAGGATCGAGCACACCTTACAGTGTGTAGCAAAATTGCCGCTCAAGGAAAATAAATCAGCACCAGGTGTTGAGGTTCTAATGGTTGGAGACAAGAAGGGAGGTTGCCCGAAGGAAAAGAAGAAACATAGAACCAAGCACAATAAGCGTTATGAGAATACCCAAACCAAGGGTGGGGGTGGTGAGCAGGCTAATAGGCGTCCTCAAAAAGACACCGCCCAATTTAATGTAAAGAAGGAAGATAGATTGTGTTTTCGTTGTGGGAGTTCACAACATTTGTCCACGTCTCCCATTTGTCCTGGAAGGCGCGTGAATTGTAGTTTGTGTAAGAAATGGGGGCATTTTGAGAATTGCTGTAAAAACTATCGAATTGGAGGTGGAAAGGGAACACTCCTAATTGAAGAGTATGATGGTGCGTCGTCCGAAGAGGCTGATGTATCAGAGAATGAGATAGTCACTGTTCATATGGTAAAGTGTTCAGGGTCTGATGAGTGTGAGCATCCCTCAGCATGGATAGAAGTAAATGGGCATTTGGTTAAAATGCTTGCTGACTCATGCTCCAAAATCACATTAATGTCCAAAATTGTTTTTGAAAATGTAATTGGAGGTGATATTAGATGTCTGGTTCCTTCTGATAAAATGCCTGAGGGATACAATGGAGACAAGATAGAAATTTTGGGGTGTTGTGAGGCAGAATTCAAGTTCAAAGGGAGAATGACACATGGGAAAATATATATTACCAAAAGAGGTGAAACATTGTTAGGTTGGAAAGAGCAAAGGGGATTGGGAATTAAGTTAGATCCTAATAGCGAAGAACAAGTTCTCAATGTGGTTAATTCTTCTGAGCATAACAGCAACAAAGCCAAATGTGAAATGGTAGCTAAATACCCCGAAGTATTCTGTAACAAAGTGGGAAGTCTCAAAGGGATGGTACACAAGATTGAGATAAAAGAAGGAAGTGTTCCTGTTGCGTCAAAGCTCAGACCTTTACCTTTGTCTATGCGGAAGGCTGTGCATGATGAGTTAACACAACTGGAGAAAGAGGGAATTATTGAGCCGGTTAGGGCTGTAGAATGTATATCTCCTGTGGTGGTGGTGAAGAAAAGCAATGGGGATTTGAGGATATGCATTGATTTAAGGGAACTTAATCGATGCGTTGTAGCGGATCACCATCCCCTTCCCAATATGGGAGAGTTGCTAAGTAGGATAGGGAGTGCCAAATACTTTGCAAAACTCGACATGGCGAGTGCGTATCATCAGATAAGTTTAGATGATGAATTGCGCAAATTGACTGCTTTCATTACTTATGAGGGAATATATCAATTTAAGCACATGCCATTTGGGTTGGTATCAGCGTCTTCTGTATTCCAAAAGGTTATGGATAGATTATTGAAGGATGTTGGTGGAGTGTGGTGCTTTCAGGACAATGTTCTGATATGTGGGAAGGATGACAGAGTGAAATCAAGACTGGATCTGGTTCTTAAGATCTTTAAGGCAAGAGGAATAACTTTGCGTGGCGAAAAATGTGTTTTTATGACTCAAGCGGTTGATTATCTAGGTCATGAAATATCTGAGCAAGGACTCAAACCAAAAAGGAATTTCGTTGAGTCTATTTTGAAAACACAATCGCCAAAGAATAAGGCCGAATTGAGATCATTTCTAGGTACTATTGAATTCTATCATCGGTTTGTTGAGAATTATGCTGACTCCATAACAAATTTGAGAGTGTTGTTAAGGAAAGGCGTTGAGTTTGAATGGAGCAATGAATGTGAAAAAGATTTTGAAGCGATGAAAAGAAAAATTGATATGGCAAAACCCCTATCGATGTTTGATACGAGGAAGAAAACCATTCTGGCCGTGGATGCTAGTGACACAGGAATAGGAGTGGTAATGTTGCAGCCAGATGTTGATGGTACGGAGATGATTGTAATGCATGCGTCTCGTATGTTAAGAGGCGCGTAATTGAACTATTATGTGTTGGAAAAAGAGGCTTTGGCGTGCCATTAGGGCATAGAAAAAATGAAAAACTTTGTCTGGGGTCAAAAGTTTACCTTGAGAACAGATCACAGGCCACTCAAGGCAATTTTTGAAAGCAAAGGCCTCGATAAGGTTTCGAGGAGAGTGGCAGGTTGGGTGACTAGGCTACAATGTCATATATTTGAAATATAGTAGTTGCTGGTAAAGAGAATGTACATGCTGACCTTGCCTCGAGGGTGAAGTTGGAAGATAACGCTAGTGATAGAGAAAGTAATGCGTTTAGTGAGAATGAAATGGTTTTTGCAACCGTGGAAGGTATAATACAGAAACAAGAGTGGATTCAAGTTTTAAAGTCAAATGAAATGTGGAAGCGGATCATGGCTTTTGTGGTGGATGAATGGCCAGAAAAAAGGCTCTTATCTGGTGAAGAAAGGGCAATGTGGGAGGTGAGAAATGAGTTGTCAGTAAAAGGAGAGTTGTTGTATAGATGGGACAAGTTGATGGTTCCAGCTTGTCTGAGAAGGAAATCGATAAATTCTGCCCACCAAGGACATATTGGAGTTTGTAAAACAAAAGAAGTTGTAAAAGCTGATTACCTGATATTGACTATATTAGCTTGCACCTAACGACTATTGCTGCTGTTATAATCTGTATCTAGCTGAACCTTGTCCGTACATGCATCTTCAGCCCTACCGTAAATTTGGTATCTAGGTGTACCCGCCTGCGGCTGCATATGCATTCCGCATTCTTGCCACTAACTAGCATGCCTCCCTCGCTCAGCAATTACCTTGCCTGCCCCCTGCTCCTTTTAATCACCATTATACTATCCAACATGCCACCTCAATATCCAACTACCATGTACACAACCCTACCTAACTCCAACTCCTCCAACAACTTACCGCTAATAACAACCGAGGCACCTCCAGTGCTACTGACTAGCCTCCCGTGCCCCACTATAGACAGGAATACAAGACTCAGTGCTAGACTAGCTAAAATCCATGAGCCACTCGCCCGCTCCATGCCCACCAATAAGAGATCCAGCTCCACTCTCACTCTCACTAGCCCTGACAACTACAGACCTAAAATATCTCTGACCCACCCTACTAAATATCCAACCCATCCCACCAACCAGAAAAGCTCTAAACCTCCACAGAAATCGTTGGCCCCTATGACTACCACACCCCTAGTGAGCCCCCAAATCAAGGGAGCTCTAATTAACGCCAGATCACTAGTAGCTCACGCAACTGAAATTGCAGACCTAATTATCAATGAAGACCTGGACCTCCTTGCCATCACAGAGACTTGGCTCCACCCGGCAGCAGGACCTATTCTTATGCTAGCAGTCCCAGATAACTACACCATCCTGAGACAAGACCGACCCTCCTTCATAAATGTAGCCTTCCAATAAGAATAGCTACCCCCATTAATGTCCCTTCCTGCAAAATACTCTCAGCCAAAATCCCCATTACGAATACCCAAACCCTCAACATCCATGTGATTTATCGCCCTCCAGGTCCTTTAGGCACCTTCGATGAGGATCTTAACACCAACCTATCCACTAACCTAGAAAACGCCACACAGGTGCTCACCCTCGGAGACTTTAACATGGGCTTTAACGACCCCGAAGACCAAGCCGCCATCACCACGCTGAACACCCTCACCGAATTAGGATTTACTCAAAGAAGCCTAAAACCTACCCATGACAAGGGCAGAATACTTGACTGGGTAGCTGACTACAATTGCCTAGCTAACATCACTGACATCTCACCTCTACCCTGGACTGACCACCACCTGGTATCGTTTGTGCTGTCCACCACTAGACCGCCTCCTATGTTGCCTAGCAGCGCACCACCCACTCTTACGAGAAATAAAAAGAGTATCACAGTGGAGAGACTTATCCCCAACCTACTCCCTACACTTAACTCACTCCCTGACAACTTGGACCCTGAGACCTTGGTTGAGGAATACAATAAAATTAGGTCCACTTCACTGGACTTAATAGCCCCTCTCAAACTCAGGCCAAGTAAGCCCAAAACTCACCTAAACAATTGGTACACACCTTTCCTCAAAAATGTAACACAGCAAAAAAGAAATTGTGAAACCATGTGGAAAAGAGACCCATCAGCAGCCAACAAAATCAAATTCACCAAACTAGCGGCCCTGTACAAAAAAGAAATCCACCTAGCAAAATGTACCTCCTTTGACTCCCGCATCTCCCAAGCTAGTTCAAACATGAAGGAATTATTCTCGATTCTAAAAGAAGTAGAAACCCCCATAGCACCTGCATTAAAGATAAGAATTGGTGCACTGACATCCAAAATGCCTTAGCCAACAAAATTGGCACGTTACAAAATAAAATATCCTGTAAAAAAGCACCCTTGAATAATCCTGCCTTGTCCAAGCCACCCGAGAAGCAGACTACAAGTGAATATACACGATATAACTTTATCAAAGTGACCATACTCAAAGTGGAAAAAATCATCTTGTCATTAAAGCCTTCTAACTGCCAGGGAGACCTATGTCCAGCACAGCTCATAAAAGACGCTGCCCATAACCTCTCCCCATTTATGACAAAGCTAATCAATGCCTCCTTCTCCACCGGGTCCATCCCAACCAACCTAAAACAATCCTGGGTATTACCTCTACTAAAAAAACCTACTCTTGACCCAGCCACACCTACTAATTACAAACCCATAACAACGGTACCATTCCTCCTGAAAATCCTGGACAAGGTCAACTATGTTCAAATACAGAAGCACCTGGAGGAACACCACTTGTTAGGAGCCAGACAATCAGGCTTCTGACCCCAACATGGGACAGAGACAGCTCTCATCGACCTTAAAACACAGATCGATCTGCTCAAAGACAATGGCCAAGCAGCATTACACCTTCTCCTCGACCTCTCCGCAGCATTCGACCTGGTCGACCACTCGGTCCCCTGCACTCACCTTCACACGGCTGCCCACTTCTCCCCCGAGGCCATTACATGGATTAGATCCTTCCTCGATGGCAGAACCATGAGGGTCTTTTCGCCTACAGACGCTGCAGACCCTATACCCATCACTTGTGGTGTACCTCAGGATTACTGTGTCTCCCCTACACTGTATAACATATTTACCAAGCCCCTTTACGACGATCTGGATCATCTTGGTATCACCTACACTAACTATGCAGATGATACCCAGATCCTCCTTCGGCTTTTTGGAGATTACGGAAAGGATTTGGCCTTGGTGAATAGGGTTTACATCATCATCCAGGCATGGATGGCCACTCACGGTCTATGCCTGAATGATGATAAAACAGAACTCATCACACTTTGCACTACAGCCAGCCTAAAGAAATTGAGCCTAGCCTACTCATCATTCATAATTGATGGCAATACTATCAGAGTGGGACACAAAGTCAAAACCCTGGGCTTCTACCTGGACTCCAATTTCATCTTTAACAGACAGGTGAACTCACCAGCCTCCTCCATGGCCTATACGTGCAAATTGATCCGGGCAGCAAACCTTTTCTATCCGACACTAGTTGCCTGACCCTAGCCAGAGCCCTCATACTATCCCGCTTAGACTACTGTAACACCCGTTATCTTGGGTCTTCCAAAGCCACTACTAGCAAGTTACAAACCCTCTAGAATAACGCACTCAGAGCGGCCTTGGCCATCTCAAGAAGAGACCACATTACAGCACCTAGCCAGCAAAATAACTGGACCCCCATCATAGACAAAATCTCCCTAAAAACTGCCTCACTTACCCATAAGTCCCTTAACAACGCGCCCCCACTTACCTGATCAACAGATTCCACAGACTAACATCCTTGAGACCGGCAAGGACAGCATACAGAGACTGCCTCGCCGTCCCTACTTACAAACGCTCAACTATAGGAGGTAATAGCTTCCCAGTGAAAGCGGCCAAACTTTGGAACTCCCTACCACCCACTCTTAGAATGGACTTACCCTACCAAAACTTCCGCTCCAAGTTGATGTCTTGGCTGAAGACAGCCATTGTCTAAACATACTGAGCTAGGTTTCCGCACCTCCCACCTGTCACTTGGACATACTGGATACTCAACCGTTAACTGTATATATGTATATATTTCCTGCTTACTGTCATTATTATTGTGTTATTATTATTGTGCTCATACCTGTATATATTTTACTGTCTGTAACTAAGTTTTGCAAATTCTTGTATCTGCTGCGCCTTGTTACCCTACGGTATTTCGGCGCATTACAATTAATAAACAAACAAACAAACAAACTGGTGGCCAGGGATTGATAGTGAGATTGAGAAATTGGTTGGTGCATGCAATGATTGTACCAAATCAGGAAAAAATGTTATAGCGGTGTCCCAACCTATGGGTAAAACAAGTATTTCAGAAGGAGTGTGGCAAGATTTGTCCATGGGTGTTCTTGGTCCAGTAGACATGGGTGCAGGTAGAGGAAGGTTCATTTTAGTTATGGTTGATACATTCTCAAGATGGACAGAATTTAAGATTTTGAGGGAAGTCACGTGTCGGTGTATAATTGAATTCGTGGAGGATGTGTTTGAGAGGGAGGGTTTACCCAGGAGCATACTCACTGATAATGGTCCACAATTCATGGGAAAATTATTTTCAGAGTATCTTTATAAATGCGGAATTAAACACAAAAGGACCCCTTTGTATTGTCCACAAGCTAATGGTATGGTCGAGAGAGTAAATCGATGTATTATGGATGCCATTCGTGGAGCGAATGCATGTGGTCTTGACAAAAGAGTTGCAGTGAGAGATAGGTTGTATGCGTTGAGGATGGCTCCGCGAATAGAAACAGAGATTAGTTCTTTTGAACTTATGAGAGGGTGAAAAGCAAACACTTGTCTGGCGCCAGCTTGGTTGGGCAGAGCAAGAGCAACAGATGTTGTTGTGGATGTTGTAAAGAAAACGATGGATGCCCGAAAAAACAAATGGGTGGAAAAAGTAAATGAGAAACACCAAAGAAAAATTACTCTGGTCGAGGCTGGAGATTTGGTGCGGATAAGGAGAGCGGTCATTTCTAAGAAAGGGGAGCCACTCTACACAGAACCTGTTAGAGTTACACGAGTTTTCAAAAATGCTGTGTGTGTAGAAGGTGGTCAAATTTGGTGTTTGTCCAGAATTGCAAAGGTAAAAAGATGAAAGCCTTAGTATGTTTTTAGAGATTTTAGTATCTTTTCATCCGGTATATTTCTCACAATAAAGAATTTTATTTCATAGGGGAGGGGGGTGTGTTGTATAAAGGTTCAATGCTTTATGTATTTGTTTGTTGTTGCTATGGGGTCTCTGCTGCAGCTGTTTATGCCAGCCATGTCACCTGTAATTCCAGAATGGATCTCTGCCTATTGTACTATTCTGGAATGATGTTACTTCAATATGTTTATACTTGATTTTGGTCAGTTGTAACCTGGATGCTCATTGTGTTGGGGGTCCTATGGTATGCTACCAAAGATAAAACAAATAAACTGTCTAATACATGCCAGGTCCGGTTGCTTCATTACAATTTCCTTATTTGGCAAGATACTATATTCATCATCCATTTCCTGGCAATCAGAAGCCTACCAACAGTGCACAATATGATGTGGGATAGTGACCCGACATCCTTTGAATAGGGACCTCTGTATTCAAAAGGCGTATTAACCATATTTGGTCTTACACTTTTTCCCCTGTTTTTCTTCCATTTTTAAATATGTTGATTGAGACATATGTGTTACAGTTTCTGGCATGTGTGTACCATATTGCCATTGACCACTGTGTCCTCCTTACATAACAGTCACAGTAGTGCGCATTGTCTTGATGCTGTTACATCCGATCTGAAAGGTGCCCTACTGTATGGAGCTGTAAGTTAAGGTTCTATGACATCAATGTTCAATGTGACAAAAATAATGTCTCCATGGACATTTTGGCATCCTAATGAGCTCTATCTGTTTCTCCGATTTGTTCCGTATAGGTTCTAAATCCTTTACTTTCTTCCCAAAAAAATATTAAGTATACTGAGTATACTTAAGATATGGATTGAGCTTTGCAACTCCCCAAATGAAACGTTGTACAATTTGATTAGGTTCAAATAGTCGTTGATGAGTTCTCTTCGCCTTGACCATTGTCTTTATTTGTGAGTAAATGTACAGAATGGGCCACATTTCCCCTCTCCTTTATTAGATCACAGCACTGTGGTGATGTGTGCTATGGGAGCTGGTTATTTTATACAATGTTTTGTGCATCCGGGTTCTCCCTCTCAGCATCTAGACAGCTAACGAAGAATTGGCGATTTGAGCATTGCTGGTTACCTGGATGGCAGGCTCACTGTTACATCGAATGTCTTACCAGACCCACGGCATGAACACAGGGTTGGCAATGAGCCATGCGTCTACTGCACGTCTCTGTGAATGTCAGTTCTGTTTAAAGTGTGGTTAGATGCAAAGCAGAGTTCAGGTATAAGATGTGTCATTTCTTGAAAAGGATGTGAAAAGAAGCACCATGCTGTCAAAGCTACATTGTTTAATGTAGGAAATGATCCTTGCAGGAAAGACCTCTTGAAAGATAGTGAAATACAAGTTAAAACTAACTTTCCAATCTCAAGTGTAAGAGTTACTTGAATGCAAGTGTCTTCTTCGGTACACACAGGCCTAGGGCCCCTTTCAATGGGTTAGTTGGGCCTATGCATGACAGCAGGCCATATCACAGGCAAAGTGACACACGAATATGTTTGTGAAACTTAGCACTCTTTAAAAATAGGTTCAATAAAAAGCTCCCACAAGATATAAAATGAGTACATCCCTCAACAATACAGGACAGTTATGGGCACTTCTGACAAGGATCTTATTTTTTAAAGGAGGAAGTGACCTTACATGAAACAAAGTGGAACAGGAAGTAGCTGTAATGTCGGCATCTCAAAAGTCAGGAATTATAATTTTAATTTTTTGCTCGGTATTATACAGATTCAAAATGGCTTTGAATATTTCTGCTTAGTTGGGTGGCAGGCCCTTTTTACCAGCATTACAGTGTTTGCCAAGAGCCATGCGGCTACTGTTTGTGTCTTTTAACAGCATTAGATATACACCAAAGAGTAGGCATACAATGTTATGTTATGTTAGTGTGCACTTGTAAAGCACACTGAGGCCCCTTTGTATACTGGCACTCAAAATTGAGATTCCAGTAGAAAGAAAAATAAATGTCTTCAAAAGCACAGGAAATAAACCAACCATTTTGCAAGGCATTTACTGTTTAAAGTATGAAGTGAACTTTGCAGGAAAGACGCCATTAAAGGAAATCAAGTAGAAGTTAAAACTATCTTTGCTAGGCTAATTGTAGGAATGACTTGTTTGAATATGTCTGTGGTGGTGGGGAGCATGCCCAGGGATTAGTTTGGCGTTCTTATTTGGGCTTTTGCATAACTGCAGGCCAGCCACAATTTGTTTGTTTATTTATTTATAATGTGCACCACACCCCAGGGTATCAGGGCGCAGGGTACAAGACAATGTTCAGCTTAAATCTGACAAATGCACATGTTTGTTAAAGGTAGCCAACTTGAAAAGAGATTCAATAAACAGTTGACATTGGCTTTAAAAATCATTCTTGAAAAACAGAGGGCAATGACTAGGTTTGTCAAGGGTCTGTTTTTAAAGTTGGAAGATTCTATTTTATGGCAAAAACACAATGTAGAAAGGGAAGGAGGACTTACTACTAACTTTGGCATCTCAAGACATTTTCGAATAGTATGGTCTTCGTTTGGTGGTGAGTTTAAATAGCTTGAAAGTCTTACGGCCTTGTGCAGGACTTGTCACCAGGAATGTAGTAACTGCACTTGTCTGTGAAAGCCAGCACACCTTCAACAAGCATTGGCAATGGCAATCGTTTTGACGTTTACTGCTGTTCTTTGCATTTTGCATTCATGGGCACCAAGGTGCAAGGAGGAGAGTGCAAAGTTTCAAAGGAGGATGTGATAGGGGGTGCAGGTGTGCAATAGAATAACAAGGTGAATTGAGGAAGGGAGGAGGCCAGAGATAGAGGGTGCCATTGGTGATGAGCAAGAGGAGATGTGAGCAAGAAAGGGTGAGAGTGTAAGAAATAAAAAGAGAGTGTGAGATGGAGGATGAGAGGGTATAGGCAGGGCGGGGTAAGGAGTGAACGCCCTCAGGGGGCCAAAGTCCTTGTAAAAACAGAGAGGTGCTAGTATGCGTCTGTGCTTAACGGCCAGTACAAGGCTATGAAGGGGCGGCTATGTTCCTGCTAGCCACCCATGTAGAGCCGGCACGTGAATGGATGGTGAGAGGTAAGTGACATAGGGATAGTTCTTATGTGTGGAGGTATATATCAAATGTTTGTTGTGCACAATAGTTGCATTCTTATGGCAGAGGTGATGTGCACAGTGTTTTTGAGTGTTGTATGATGGCAAAATGCCTAATACATATACACAAGCCAAAACAGTTGGCTTTTCCATGCTTGTTTTTAGCAGGACTTCAGTGAAGGACATATATAGTGCTTATAAATAGAATGGTTAAAAGCATGCCTGGTTAAGACATTTATATTACACCAGTAGCACATTTACAGCTCAAGTTAAGTCATTAACTCTTAAAAGACTGGTTTAAAAAAAACAAAACACTGGCAGGCACTCTGAGGCCAAAGTTTGATGGTAAGGATTGTAAAGCTAACTTAAAGGGAACCCAGGAGGATGGATTTTGGGCGGGGAGGTGCAGGAAGAGGATGGGAACAGGTCTAAGGATTAGCATGGCCACGGGCATTCCATGGGTGGCTAAATAACCAAACAAGAACATATGCCTTTTTATGCCTCCTCTTATGCCATCTCTTCCTAGCTGTACTCTAACGCAATGGTACACCACCAAATGGCAGAAACTAAGAAGGAAGGGGGGGGGATTAATAAACATAGAAAAGGTAATGCTACTGCAAAGGCCTCAAGCTTCCATGTGAGATTTTAGTTGCATTATCGCGGTTATACACTGTTTGACTTTATTTCTATGCAACAATGAGGTCAAAGGCATACCTTTCAATCTTTTGGGAGAGAGTGATGGGGGCGGGCGGAATCAGACGTGATTTTGTTACGTGGGCGAGGGCCCAGTGACGTCTATGGGCGGGTATGGGCCACAACCTGCTGTGAGTTTGAACTGAATACACGTCGGGTGACTGCAGACAAATGCAGGTTAGATGGGAAGCATGTCTGAGGTGAGGCTCGGGAGTGACACAGGGAACACATGCCTGCAAATTCCTGGATTGGCCTCATTCTCAGATGTGTCCATGAAGCACAGATTGCATGGACACAAATGAGTCCAGTCTGGACTCGCCATGTGGAGCTGTGCAACCCACCCACAAAATGTTAACCCCTACAACATACAATATTCATTTTGGTTTTATTACATATCGTGCACAGCTCGCGCTCATAGTGGAGTCTCTATGCACGGGTCATCAGTCAGTTTAGCAAGATGTAATAATGAGCTGAGAACAGACATTCAAAAAGGTCTTGGTTTATTTGGGGGCAATGAGAGATGACCCAGAGAAAAACCATTAAGGAGAGCCGAGATGTTACAGCAGACAGGGAAGTGGGCAGACTGGATGGCAGGGTTAGGCCGTTTCTGTCAGTATGTATGCAGCGGCAGCAGCATACTTCACAGAGCACATGCTTCAAGAATTGCTTCAATCTTTCATCAACGTTTACAAGGGTAATTCTGCCCCCGAACATGACATGCATATAGGTGCATGCGAGGTGGTGTGATCCGTTGATGGGCTAATTTTAGCAGTGTACAGGCTCTTATCCAATGAAAGGCATCAGAGCTGGCCGCGACCCCGCTTACCTGACCGGGTTTGTGATTTGAGATCAAGCTGAACCGGAGCGTATCCTGCACCCAGCCGATCTGCCCCAGCTGCTCTTTCTCTGTGCCAATCCTGGTAGCTTTGCTCGAGGAGGGGCTGGTAGATGGTCCTGGAGGAGTCCCGTAAAATATGTGACCATACCCGACTCTACAGTGCTTAGAAAACAAGCCATCTCGAAAAGACAGCAAAACAGAAACAATGTGATTCTGTCTTGAGGAACTCATTAAAGCACGTCAAATGGCGGAAGCACATGCAAAAACAAGGCAAAGCTGGTGCTTCAGCTAATTCATTGCTAAGCGTTGGTAAGTTGCCATGCCAACACCATACTCAGCTCCTCAACTCCCCTTTCTCTTTTCTCTTCTATAGTACCAATGTTTTGGAAATATTTGGTAGCTTACACCACCTAAAAGTGCCAAAACCAAAAAGCGTTTCAATAGAGACGTTCAGCATTATATTGTTTTTTTTTCTTTTTATTGTTTTTGGTAGTAAAAATGTATTTACACCTTTACAAAAAAATATTGCCAATACATAAAAACAGGTTTACATATCCAGAATCTCATTATTCCTTATAAAGGACAAGGAAAAAATAAAATCATCACAATCTAACAAAACCAATCTTACAAGCCATCACACAATTCGTCACTCAGATCAGCCACAGATCTTAACACAATTTCTTACTTATTGCTTTATATTTTACAAATAGGCTGTATAAAAAAAAGTGAAACACAAATCGAAAAAGAAAACTGCTATGTCAACTGCTATGTCAACAGTAACCTATAATAGTCCAAAGGCTAAATTACAGGCTAAGAATGTCCTTTAATATCTAGAAAGAACTATGGTATGATTAAAGACTTAGCTATAAGCCATGTGGCTACTGCACATTTTGAGAAAGTCCGTTTGTTTTAAATTATGGTTAGAAACAGGGATTGGACCTGGATTAAATTGATTCACATTTTTGAAAGATGGGGAAATTGACAATAAGTCATGAAATGCCTTTGTTTCGTCAAATTCTTAAACTCATGTTTGTACAAGAGACGGTTTAAAAGGAAATGAAGTGGGAGTTAAAACTAAGATTGTTATGTTAGGTGTAAGAATTACTTGTTTAATTAAATCTACTTTTGTTTGGGACAGGCGGCCCAATGTTTACTGTATCTAGTGTCGCGGGCTTGGACTGGCCTATGTATTACTGAAGGCAATAATACAGGCAATGTGGCAAATTCAAATGTTTGTGAAAATCGTACTTTATTAAAAGTGGTTCAGTACAAGGTTCACAGTTTGAAAATAAGGATTACTAGTTTGGATGTGTATATTGTTTCTTCAAGGCTAACTCCGTGGCTCATGTATATGGCTCAGCTGTGCCACGAAATGGGTAATTTGCTTCATGTGGGAATATCGAAATTCATCTATCCTTGTAAATCAGGTCAAATGTATTTGTGATTTGAATAGAGAGTTTAAAGTAAGAATGCAATTAGACATTTCTAGAAAAATAGAGGTTAGTTAGGAGTAGGTGTGACAAAATCTTAATTTTTTGAAATGTGAAAATGATGTTTACAATGCATACAACCGTTTCATTGCCAAAATAGATCACACAGCATACTACTAACTCTCCATTTACACAAAATCCTACAGTCTCCTCGACCCTGCCCAACCTGGTTTCAGACCTCTTCGTGGAACCAGATCAACCTTTGTCTCCATCTGGGATGTCATGAAAAGAACAGAAGACTCAGAAGGATGTCCTGCCCTCATCCTCCTTGATCTCTCTGTAGCATTCAACACAATCGACCATAACAGCCTCCTAGACATATTTCACTCCCTAGGCATCAGAGATTATGCTTTAAGATGGATCTATTCCTTTCAAACTGCTCACAGATCTCCATCGTTCCTCCCTTCTCGCCCTAAAGCGTTGTCTCTCAGGGGGTACCTCAGAGAGCATCCTCCTCCCTCTCCTCCTCAACCTCTACCTATGCCCCATTCTGCACTCATCTGCTCTCCACAACCTTACCTGCTACAACTACCTTAATGACACTAAGATCATTTCCAAGATTTGCAGCTCCCCAACTTCCCTCCACCCAGACCTAGCCTCCTGCCTTACAGATATCCATCGCTGGATGACGACAAACCACCACCTCCTCAATTCAGGCAAAACCTAAATCCTGATCTGCAGAAAGACAGCACTCCTACCCCAGCCTACCGCCTCCCGAAATCCCCCGCCCTCAGCATCCTCCTCAGTAAACAACGTAGAATGCACCCTCAACTCGACCTTACTCTCTCTTGCCACATCAACTCTATCTCCATATCTTGCAATTATCACTTCATCATTCTCACACAAATCTTCCTCTATCGCTCTTACCCTCACATCACAGAGTCTCAGCAATCCTGGCCATCATCCTCTCCCGGCTGGATTATGCCAACTCTCTGAACCTAAGCACCCCTTCCTCCCAGCTCAGAAAGCTCCAATGAATCCAAAACTTTGCAGCAAGGCTTCCTCCTTGCCCTCTCCCCTAGAGAACACATTTCCCCTGTACTCAGGGTGCTCCGCTAGCTCCCATTCAGATGAAGGGACACTTTCAAACCAATGTGCATCACCCACCGTGCCATCCACAGAAAAGGCCCTGAATTCCTCTAAAACAAACTCTCTCACTGCCAACCCAACAGAACCATCATATCTGGCTCTGCTCACCTCCTGGTGACCCCCCTTTCAATTCCACGAATTTAGGAAGAACATCTTTCTCGGTTCAAGCACCCACAGTTTGGAACTCCATCCCTCTTGACCTCTGCCTTTAACAGCACCACCTTACCTTCAGGAAGGCCCATAAAGCTTGGCTCTTCCCCCCAACAAACTGATTTCCCCCGTTCTTTCCCTGATTCATGTTCCGTGATCAGAGAACACTCACACTTGATGGCTCAACGAGCACAGCGACTGCTAAGGTAAATACACTGCATTCATCACGGTTGTTTATCATACTGCAACCAGTGTACTAACACTGTATAAGTACAGAATTCAGCCAGATGAAGAATACATCATACTTGAGCAATGTAGCCATCTCTTGTCCCAGGTCTTTGCGGATTGCAGAATGCAACTAGGCTCAAGCCTAGATGAATGGAAAATACAGCCTATGCATTATTTCTAGATACCCATGCAAAGCAGCCTTCACTTCATTCCTGAACCTTGTATAATCTAGCCACTGTATTACTTGCAGGTGAACTCAGAATGTAGCCATTGCTATGAATTAGGTGTACGCAGAATAGTCATTTTGGAATCAAAGCTATTTGTAATGTCGAGAGTGGAAACTGAACTCGGTCAAAATGAAGAATGAAAGAAAAGCTTGGAATCTTGAAGAATGCAAAATACAGCCAGATATTGAATGTAGAAGAATGCTGGTGGCAACTTTCACTCTGATCCTAGGAGAATTTTGAATTTTAGCCCCAAATTAAAGCTAGTTGATTTAGTTTTTAGCCATCATACTAATCCTGGGTCACTGCTTAGAATGTAGATCATGCATCCATCTCTAATCTCCATGTATAGGTAAACCTGACGAAGGCACGGCCACAAACCTGCACACATCTCCCATCATACACCACATGAAGACACTTCGCACAACACCTCTGCCATAAGAATGAAGCTACCGTTCATGCCAAAAATGTGATATGTAGTGCACACACATAACTTTGATCTGTCTCTCTGTTACCTACTCTAGAACACTTATTAACACTTATCCACATGCCAGTTCGACATTGATGGATAGCAGGGACTTGGCTACCCCTCATAACTTAAGCACTGGCCAACATGCCACACATGCATACTAGCACCTCCTTGAATTCTTTCCCACACCTACATTCTGGTCCCTCAAGTGCGTTCAACCGACAGCATGTTAGAACCATACTAATATTGAAAGGTGCTATACGAATGATGCTTCTACTACTAATCAGAAAGTAAAAGTATGATTGGTATCTCTATCATAAGCATTACTTGTGTCAGTATTTCTACTTAGGTATAGGACTAGCAAAGTTGTGGTTTTCATGCCTTGCAAAGTCTATGCCATGAGTAATGGTCTTGACATCAATAATGAAGCATGTTTACATGTCAGTGATGTCTTTTGAGCACATGTGCATTACAAGGTTATCACGGGATGAGGGATGTTGGATTTGTTTCAGTTTCCTCATTGTTGTTTTTTGTAAATTTGTAGAGATTGTTTCCAGAAGAAACAGTGGATTCACACATGGAACCTTTGAGTTTTTTTATCACAAATCAGGTGGTCTCGTTTGAAAAATATTGCGTTTCATCTAAAGAATTAAAATACTCAGTAACGATGCTGTCTTTTGAAATAGAAATATTTGATTTACAAAAAGGGGCCTCATTACGAGCCTGGTGCTCCCGTAGTGAAGGGGGCCAGTACGGGACCGGCCTCCTTCATTACGGAAGCACCTATTACGAGTTTCCCTTTGCAGGACCCGGATCAGACGTCTGGTAAAATCTGCGATGGGAAGAGGGAGGTAACAACGGGACACTTGTAATGTGCCCGTTGTTACCTCCCTCCCCATTCCCATTGAACCCTATGGGGGCTCAAATGGGAATGGGGAATGGTTACTGCAAGGAGGAAATACTGTGTCCTCCTATGTCGGAATGACCCGGTAAATCCCCATTGCAGGAACCCGGTAGTGGAGCCCAGTTTGGAGGCTCGTAATGAGGCCCATTATATATGAATTAGTCATGCAATTATCCCTTTTTAATAAGTGTAACTTGCAAGATTGCTTACATTGTGTTTTTAATGACTGGGGATTACTTTCTGTGTATGTGGTTATCGGCTGTAAAATATTAGCTAGTGTGAAAAGCTCCAAAAGCATATCTAATGCAACAAGTTAATCTAAAAAAATCACACAACAGCAACACAACTTTAAATGAGAATTCTGACGCTCATGGAACATTTAACCAGTACTCCTGTTGTTGCTGCTGTAGATTAAGTGCCCGGGAATTATCGACAAACAAAAGAGATTTTCTGAAAAATATTTAAGTCATTTGTGGACAAAAGAGTGAAAGTCTTCACACAAACATCAGTTGTATTGAAACAAATTTGCGATTGGGGCTGTAATAGTACACTGTAGATAAGAAAATACTTGCTAATCTCTTTCTAAACAATATGAGAGCTGTAGCCGAACTGATAGAAAAGATTGTAAAGCAAATGAAAGAAAAAAGATATGTGAACATAACATCATTTTCATATCCTGTGAGGGAAAATGGTTCTCTGCTACTAACAAATATACGATTTTAAAGAAGCGGTCTATCATAAGCATCTAGGAAATAAAAGTGCAGTGGATGTTGATGGTAGAGCGTATGAGACAGTGAACAGAGCCTTCAAGAATAATAAAACTTTAGTTCCTATGGTTCGAATGGATTACACAGTACCAAATGCTCCTTTGGAACATCAAACAACTCCTTTATACAAACGAGACATACATACTGTAGTATTAGGACTTCATCTCTGAAAGCTTTTAATATATTTATTAAAAACTTTGTAAAAAAAATGACAACAGAAGGGTAAAAGTATTACATAAAATGCATTTTCACTCCATTCATGAATTTATGGGTTCATTATGCTGCCTCTGCTGAGACATTTTGCATAAGCACATTTCATCACGTGAAGATGTTACCTGAACACCACTCCTCCATGTGCAGCCCTGTGAGGAAACTATATTATGCAAAGAGTGCAGCTCTTAATCTTGACCAGTTAATTTCAAGTCTGATTTCAGGGTCTGTTCAAGCTTTTCTATAAATTGTTGATGAAAGCTGAAGTGTTTATTTTGGAAGTGCCAAAATTCAAGAAAGCATTCATATAGTAAAAACTAAATAGATTTTTGTTTCCACAAAACTGTATGAAAAAGAAATTGCGAAGATTGTGAGTTCTTCAGCAGAAGTTTCAGATAAAGTACATGTTTCTTGTCATAGACATTTCTACTTAGCAAACACCATGCTGATGAATATTGATGGTAAGTTTGAGAACAATGAGGAATATCATTAATATAACTTGACCCTTTATTTACTGCAACAGCAGAGGCTTGATTTGATTTGACAAAAGGGTTTTTGTTCTGTACATATTGCTATTGTACACTTGATAGAGGTATCATACCATCAAGATCTATCAGTACAATTGTGGACATGTACCATATACATAGTGTTCTGGGACACTTAAAATTCAAACTGTACATCCTTTTCAGGCCATTGTTTGTTTATAACCAAAAACTGCTAAACTGCCTCCATCAAAATTATTGAGTGGCATACATGAATGTTTGTATACTTACCATGTGCTCCCAAAGAAAATGTTGGAACTCTTGAGGTAGGTAGAAGTGTAGAACAATATCTGGTTGTGTTGTGAATTAAAATACCAAAAAGACTAAATGATTCTGATAAGAGCTTATTGACATTTCAATTATTTAACAAACTCTGATACCTGTAAATGTGCAAAATGTATACTATGTTAGTGTGGATCTGATGCAGATTCGAACGATTCGAATGCTACTTCAAACATGTTTGAGCAAGCACATAGAAGTTGTAATTTTGATCCTGCCAATCCTGAAGTGATGGACAGCAGGCATGACCACTAAACTATTGACCTATGCATTCTATAGAGGTCATGTGAGATAATTGGGAACCTTACCATTTGCATTAGTCAAAGAGTGTCCTGTGCGTGTTTGGGAGTAGGGTTAAGAAGCTTGAGGGTTTCCTCTTTTTTCCCAACAAGTAAATGATGTTGTTCTGATGAATGGCTTACTCCAATGAGCACTTCTGAAGATCCAAAGTCCAGGCAAAATATTGAATACATATTTTATCTGCTGTTTGAAAGTGTACTGCCTTTTTTGATACACTGTTGCACATACACTGAAAAATAACACTTGTTCTGCTAATTAATCAGTGAGTGAAATAGTTGATGAAATTAATAAAAGGTATTGGGGTCAAGTATTACTTATTTATTGGGGAACGTGGGGCACAAATAAATATTGGTTTACAGGTCATGCAAATGAGAGATGCACGCTGGAGAATATGGTTAGTTACTTTGATTTGTGATGAGTATGCTTGGGAGTATTTGTATATATATTTGCATATTTGTATTTGTATTTGTTTTATTTGTAACGCGCACCATCAGGCCCGTAGGCAACAGGGCACAACTTATGCAAGGTTACATACAGAGCATATATACATACATAATTTTCATATTTTATCTGCATATATCTGTGAGAAGCCAAAAGAAACAAAGATGGAATTGATGTAAAATGTGCAGGTGAACTATGCTGTATGAACACAATGAATGTGTTCCAGAACTTTCTTCATCAATTTTTTACTATGCTACATTTCATTCGTAACAACAATTCTCCTCCAAATGCAGAAATTCAACACTTTTCTGGAAGAAAAAAACATCAGTCAATGGGAGGACCAAATATATTCTATTATTATTATTATTATTATTATTATTATTATTATTATTATTATTATTATTATTATTATTATTATTAAAGATGTTCTCAATTTTTCACAAGACACAGGTGATGTTATAATGAGATTCATTGAAAGGCATATAATGTTTCAGTCCAACAGAAGACACCAACAAAATGACGAGAGAGCGAATTACACATTTCCAAACAAATACATGTGATCAATATTTCCAACAGCATTATGGAAGCAAGGGCAAGTATTACACAAAATGTTGTTTTAGATGTTCCAGGCATTTTGCAGTATGTGTGAAGTGGGTAGCTTTATCTCTTCATTATCTACTTAGATTAACTGTTACATATTCAAAAATATACTAACAATATTACGAGAGAACTGGTTTTGAAATGGATCAATTATTATAATCCAATCATTGCTTTAATGTCAAATATCGATATTGATGTGCTGTTTGTTGCTTATAATTCAACAGCTTTGACTCACTATGTGACTGCTTAGTTGTTAAAAGCAGACACAAGCCAGTTAAGACTAGTGTGATGATATGCCATCTGAAGAAAGTCTATCAGAGGAGCCATGCTGTTTTGGCTTCAGAATCTTTTTTAACAGGATTGCAGGTTACATGAAGCTGTTGATTGCCTGACAGGGACTGCCTTGTATGGTAGCTCTGAAATATATTTTGGATAGGTTTAAGAGAGTTCATAAGTCATGTGATTAGATTGCCTACTTACAATGGCTTAACCACACACCAAAACACATACTACTCAAACAGATGTGCAGTTTGGAAGGTTTGAAGGATTTGAGCTTTTCACAATCAAATTTATTTGAGAAAAATATGTCAGTAGAGAAAGCTCCTTGTTGTTAATCCATAGAAAATTGTATAGGATGTTTAATTTATATATTTTATTTTTGTCATTTATAATTCAAGTCATATAATTATAATTTATAATTTGTCATTTAGTTAAACATTACAATAATGCAAAGTTATGCTCTTTGTCTCCAGACAAGAAATACTTCTACTACTTGACACTTTTGCAGCACTTTACTTCTTGGCATACTAATAGTTGGGTACTGGAAGAGTACAGCAGTTACCCAGTAACCTTCGAAGAAAAAGAAAAAAAGTATAACTCGTATTTTTGAAAATTACAAGAACATTTTGGAGGATGAAGTTCGCCAAGAAGAATTGTAGTGGCTGCAATTGCTAAGGAAACACTTGGATGTGCTCAGGCATCTAATGGTGACATCTAGTGATGACCAAAGTGATAATCGATAAAACAAAAGTAGCAATTGTTGTACATTTTGTATCTCACTGTATTACTTGCCGTACATACAAATGCAGCACTGAAGATTGATTGATAGAAAGTTATGATTGATTATTGACTACTAAGAGAACTTGTTATACAGAATTAAATGATATGATATGGCATTGATAACGTGCCTATACTCAAGTGTTTCAAGGCGCGATGAGGCAAGGGAGGGGACACAGAGGTAGGGCAAAGAAAGCAATGTGACTAGGCCTAGTGACATTGAGATCGTGAAGCGAAGGTGGCTATGAATGAGGTCAAAAGTGGTCTGCAATATGCCAAGAATTAAAAATGATTTTTAACTACTGACAATTGTTCTGGACAACCCTCCAGATTACTATTTTCAGCTTGCCATATCATTACTAAAGAGGAAAGACCATATGCTAATCAGGCTTTGACACACAACAAAAGTGGCAATCCAGCCCATACTGCTTGGACATATCTTTTATGCACGTGACCTCGAGCATAGGCAGTCATGTTTCAGCCTCATTGGACATCTTAAGTAAGGTTTACTTTGGGTCTCTCGGCACAGCAGACCTTGTTATATTTTTTCTTCCTAAATGAGAAAGAGTATGCCCAGATGTGGGTCCCTTGCCCACTACACCATATAGAACCAAGAACACACGAAGTGGGCACTGGAGGCTGAATCATCTCACACAGCACTGGGTAATTAGGTATAAGGTCGAAATGATCTATGCTTCGGTGGATTGGATTGGCAGCAAGATCACGGGAAGTATAGGTGTTGCCCACACATCTTGTATCATCATGTAGGGATTGATTCCGGGATATCTTGCGCTGGTGAGCACAATGAAATAAGCGTTGCTTCCCAGGTTTTCCATTTGGAAGGTTCAATTAGAAGTCAAGGTAGGTCACCTGCACATGATATCGTGGATTCAAACTATATAGAACCATGCTGCACCTCACTGATGAGGTCCATCAAGACCACAACATATCTGGGTTTGCTTGTGTTTAGGTGTTGAGAGGATCTGGTCAAGCAATTCAGGCTGCACTGCTCCCTTTGACGGCACACACATGACCGATTTGCATATGGCTTGCCCCCTTATGAAATGGTATAGACACACTAAAACAATAGTGTAGAAGTTTGTCCAGAGCTATACCTGGTGGTGAACATTAAGTCATATCCTTCTATCCATCATATGTTTTGTTACAGTTTGTCTCCCTAAGCGAAATAGGGTATTCCCAGACTTGGGTCTATTGCTTGATACATCATAGGGAACTAAGGTGCACCTCACTGACAAGGCTGAAACATGCATGGGATGCCTTGTATTTTCGTGCAGATGGGATGTAGCCAAGCACGTCTAGCTGGAATTCTTCCATTGGTGGCAGGACCAAGACTGGCTGGTGATGGCTGGCACCTCTCTGCAATGGCATACATGGACTTAAAAACAAGGGTGTGGAAGATTGCTCAGATCAATACCACTGATTAAGATGAATTAATAATTTACCACCCATCCCATTTTTTGGTTTCAAAACATTCATACGCCAAGTTCTTTATGGTATTTCTTGTGGATTTTCTTTTATGCAAATGGATGTTTGTATTTTCCCATGACCCTATGAATATTCATTTTTCATTCATGTTATATGCGGTTGTAAACAGCAGTAGTAGCAAGCATACATCCTGTGTAGAGTATGAGGGTCAAAATATTCTATTTATACTGCATTATCTTTGGTAGAAATTACTTTCTTTCCTTCTTTGAGGTTTGGCAAAGAAGAGATTGCCAATAATTTGGATAGTTAAATTGAGCGTACAAATGTACATTGTGTACAGTAATACGTAGTCCTGTAAATACAAGGTAATATAAAATAATTACAAATTAATATGTGGAAAACATCAAAAGAGATGGTACCATGCCCATGACAGCTTGTGATTTCTTTTACATACTGCAGCCATATTTTTCTACATTACATTTTATGTGTATGTGTGAAAGTTAACGATCTACCTAGGTTTTACATCATGTTTATGATTGCCATCTAAAGATTCAAGTTACCTGATATCCAAGGAATACAGTTGTCACAAAGGGAAGACTTAACTAATGTTATTGAACCTCTATTACAATAATGTTTTTTAAGAAGTTTCAATATTGTAATGAAAATGTAAGTCACCAATTTTAGGCATGGCCTGGGTCATGAGTGGCCTATTTGTCAACCTCCATATGTTTTGGGATACAAGTGGAACTATCCCTCACCACTGTGTATAGCAGCTGGTGCTCTTGGGATTTGTAGACCAGAGAATCGGGAGTTTGATATATCCCACCTGTCAGTTTACATCATGACAAATCTGGTTTGGTCACTGCAAACTTCTAAAACATGTCTTTACGTCTATCATGCCCTAAACAGAGCACTTAATAATTTTCTCAGAATACATATAGATTTTCCTCTTCTAACCCATCATTCTTACCTGATGTTGCTCTGCTTCTGCACACTACATGGATTGTTTGCAAAGTATGTACATTGGAAAATCATGATCTTCTGGTTTCAGAGAAGGAAAAACAACTGATGTTGTTGGATTGGTTCACATTTCCCTACACTTTTAATATCTTTGTGTGTGTGCTAATAATAATTACATGTGTGGTACTGAGATCTCTTCTTTGCAATGACACCATAGCCAGGCTTTAAAGTTATGCATGTGGGTGGCTCTGAATGTTTAGACATTAGGTCATTACTGGCCTCTGTAGCCTCCTCCTACACATATTCATTGTTAATTTATATTGTACTATATACTTCATTATCAAAGGCTGTGTTCACTGTCAACACTTAGCAAATGGCGGTATGTGGGTTGTAAGAACATAAGAAGTAGGAGTGCATTTCAAGCTTTCTTTTCTTAAGTGTGAATGCTGGTTAGTTACTAAAGAGACATGAACACATGATTTCTTCTTTATGAAGCTTTATAGGTTTCTCCCTTCAGAAGCTGTGATAGTGTCAGAGACCTTAGAAACGGGCTCTATTGTATGCTAGATGACCTTCGTCTTTATTAGAGGCTCTTGCATTGGGATTGGGATCAATCTGGGTGTAGGTCATACACCGCAAAATGAAGTCCTCGTGTATGGTGTATTGAAATGAGCTAACACCCCATACTGATATGTGAGGGGGAAAGCATCTAGGGACTGATTTGGCTCTGGCCCGCTTACCATTAGGCCTCCCAGAGAGTTGAAGAAGTGGGATCCTGAAGACTCACCATCCCAACACGGCACAGTATGGCATCAGCAGAGGTATTACAGACCTCTGGTTTAAAATGCCCAATAAAATATCATCGGGGATTTCTAACCATCATTTTCTTCCTCACCTTCATGTATCCTTGCATAATACCTCTTCAATGTCCAGAATAAATCCAGAGCATAAAGCATTGCACATTCCTCATGTTAAAACCAGAGTCCCAGGTAAAAACAGCTTGACAGTTAAATCGTTTGGAAATAAGAGAGTGAGGTACATCCAATGTAAACAAAGAATTTCCTAAGCTCACTGAATGAAAGGTTTGGACAGCTGCGGTCCCTGTGGTTGTGCATAGAGGCAGTGGGCACCAGATCATCCTGTAGATGCAGATCAATGCTAATGCCCACACATGCACTGAAGGAATCTAAGATGATGGTGATGCTACAATCAGATTCAAAGGGGCTGAGGGACAGGTGAGAGAAATCACCTAATTAAACAGTGCAAGCACAGCTAGGTAATGGGTTGTTTATATCTGCTAAACGAAATACAAACTAGGAACCAATCAAAAACCCTGAAACAAATACATACCGCCCAGGCCAATCTGAGGCACCAACTCAAAAGGAGGAGATATAAAAGTGGGGGAACTGAAGATGAAACAGAGTAGAAATGTGGGGAGAAGCTTGGATGGAAGCATATAGGCTTCCAAAATGACCTTGGACACACTAGGACCCTGCGACCTGGTGAGAGTTATTTTTACAAAAGTGGTTGCTCTCAACTTATTTCCACTTTAGGTAATATATTTCTTTTTATACCCTAATGACTACATTTGAACATGTATACTAATATAGTCCCAAAATAATCACACAAAATGAGCATACATAAAAATAAAAAACGAATTTGTTAGCTAAAAATAATTTCATGTGAAATACAAAACAAATAGTAGACCATTCTAATAACATAAAAGCACAACCTACCCCAATATCCATAGCCAATCCCAGTTGTATCAGATTTACTCTCTCAAATAATCCATATAATAATTCTCGATTTTTTCTCTGCCAGTGGTTTCATGTTTGTGTCATGTGTTAGGGTACCATGTTTGAGAGTGGATTTTCTTCAATTTATACAAATTCTAGCTAATTCTAACATGCATGTTGACTCTCCGTGACCACTTGGGACACACTTTGCCTATTCTCTATAGAGTGTCTTGGCATAGTATTCCCGTGCAACTGGAGATCGTGGGCTGGTTGCTTCTACTAATTTAATCAACTTGGAAGGTTATTGCTTCATCTCCTTGGAACTATTATCCTGCCTTTGCATCTGTTCTGCATGCCTTCTGTGTTTAACCCTGGCATGTGAGGCGGCTGCTGTTCTAAGCAACTCTACAGCTTCTCAAATAAATGTGTTTTTGTAAGTTCAGCACTTGTCTGAAGTCATGCTGCTTATGGGCCTACTGGGCTTTTGTGCTAAGAAAATGGCTGCCCCTTGGTTCATTCTCTGTCATGTTGTGGTTTGCATTTCTTACATGTGGAGGTTCTTCAAGGCTATTATAGGGTGGCGATAACCACCCTTTAGTTAAGGTGAGTCGCAGTCACATAGGAACGCCTCAAAATTCTATTGTTAATAACATTTGATTAGAGTAGCGGATTTGGCCGAAATTAGGAAGTGATTAAAAGTCTGTGAATCTGTGAAGCCCCACAGACTGCAAAGTTTTGTAAAGATTTGTTTAGAAGAAAAACGTTATTAAGCATCACAAAAAAAAAATTCTCCAAATGTGCAGCCTAATTCCCATTCATTTTCCCATAGACAAAAAAGGTCAATTTTTGCCAAAGCGCACAGCCTAAACCCCTGGACAGATTTGGACCATGTCCAAAACAACTTGGTCATGAAGAGCTGACTCGTGATCCATGCATGGTTTGGGGTAGTCCGTGCCGTAGTTATTTTAAAATTTGACTGAGAAGGGGGTGCCACTTTCCCCAAAAATTATAGTTATATCTCCCATGGTGCATTACAGGATCATGATTTTCAGAAATGAAAGGACTGCAATCTTGTTTTTCTCTCGTTGCGAGAAATATTAGCGGCTATAGCCGAGGTTATTGGAAATGAAACGCAGTAAAAAGCTATTTGGACAGACTCTGCTTAGCTTCAAAGTGAGGAAGGGGCCAGCCCCCTCAGGCCATGTTTCTTGATAAATGAGCCAAATTTCCAAGACCACTTAGCCGAATGGGCCAGCCCTTTTCTTACTTTGAAGCATAGCAGGGTCAGCCCTGCTTTGAAGCTAATCAGGGTCAGTCCCAGTTACTGCATGGATGGGTGACCAAATTAGCATCTGAATTATTTACTTTTTTTAAACCGTGCTACTGTCCTTCCTTGAAGGTTTTGCCCACACAGACAATGCTTTGCCTTTTGCTGAATTGCATTCTGCTATTTGTAGTCTCCCAGTCAATAATAACAAATAAAATAAATGGTATTTTTACAGGCACAGTGGGTTTCCTATCCCTGCAGTAACTGGGACAAAACCTGCTTAGCTTCAAAGTGAGGAAGGGGTCAGCCCAGTAAGGCCATGTTGTCTAATAAAAAGGCCCCCCCTTAGAAGAACACTTCCTCGCTTTGAAACTAAGCAGGGCCGGTCCCGGTTACCGCATGGAACTCAGACAGTGCACCATCCTGAATGCTGTGTGTTTTCTTAGTTTTAAATATCTCATAACACCCATCATTTCTATTAAACAGAAAAAATGAAATTAAAAAAATCACAATTATGCTGAACACTGCTATTAGAGAACCCTGGCTTTAAGAAGTTTGTGACACAGCACTTAACCATTATGCTACGATGATGTTATTTATTGTTTGGATTTTCTTAAGTTTCATACCTAGCCTTTTATCATTGAACATATAGACTTATAGGCTAAGTATGAAATGCATGCCTCATGACGCAGCAAGCATTGTGGCCTAGTGGTTAAATGCTGTGCCTCAACTCTGGCAAACCAGCGTTTAAGGGTGTATGCTTTCTTTTTTATTTTAGTAATTTAATTAAAAGAAAAGAATCGCAAGTGGGAGGTGGTGAGGTTTGTTCAGTTGTGCAGTCCTGTGATCTTATTTAGCATGAGGACATTTAGACGTGGCTGCAATGTCAGCCACATCCAAACATCCCACGTGGCAAAATAAGGGTGCCAGAATGGCTTTTGTGCTGAAAAGGGTGCACCAAAATGGAGGCTGCAGCGGAATGGCCGTGCCAAATTTGCCCACTTCAAAATGATGGCACGGAAAAGGGGTGTACCGCTTGGAGAATGCTGCTTAACCAAAGTGTGTGCTCAATGGCAATTCATTTAATCTCACTGCACATTGCCCAAAACTATTGTTAGTTCTCAAAGTTTTATGTATCTCATAACACACGGCATCCATATTTTATTTTTTTTACTGTGCTGCTCTCAGTCCTTGAAAGGTTCACACTCAGCGAAAACATTTTTGCCTTTTGCTGAATTGCGTTCTGGTATTTGTAGTCTCACAGTCAAGATGGGGGAATAATGCCACAATTGTACACTTTTGCTTAACATAGCTCTATAATGATTTATATATTTGAGTGATACTATGGTATGTGCAGTTAGCTTTATAAAGTAGAGTATTGTTGAAAGACAGACATGGGAGTGAGGAGGAAAAATGATGGGAGGACAAGTAAGTCATGAGTATTTGCCCACGATGCGGCAAGAGAGTTTCCATTCCTGGACACTGGTGCAGTTAATTTCCTTTGATTGTGGTTTCTTTTCAGGGCACAAGTAAAGGACACATGTGGGTGGAAAGCATAACTTTTTTTCAGAGGGTGGATGGAAACCCTTGCGTTTTTTTGAGGTTGGTAAGCTTGCTCAAGTATTTGGATACCAGGATTTTACTCAAGTTGTCATGTTCCCAGTGCAGACGCTTACCCACAAGACAACAATCAGTTGTTTCAAAGGTGAGCACCTTTTATACTTTGCCAGCATATTTATTGAAATATTTCCTCTCTCAGGTTATTTTTCTGGTGTTCATTACTTTTTTGAAATGTCCAGTGCTATTTTGTCTTGCACACTTTCTTCTATGGAGAAGGTCAATTGAACTACATTTGTATATTTCACTTTAAAATATGTCGCCACTTACTGTGCGTATATTCATGGGTGCCACCTTTTGATTTTCGCTATGGGGGCAAAGGTACCTTGGCATGTGTTATTCTTGCAGCTGATCATTTTTTACCCTTTTCTGTGCTGCTTAAATGCGGGTGGTTGGAGTCATGCAATGTATTACAACAGTCATCAAGAGACCGGCAATAAAGCAAGGGGCTTGTAGCACACTGCTTAATGAAAGGGTGTGATCCTCTGCAAATAATGTAATGGCAAGTATTGTGCTAAAGTCCATGGCTAGTGCCTTTTCAGTGCATATAATATACAGAGGACACTGTTGAAATCTTTGGTTGGAAGCTTGTTAGTGTTTTAAAATATTCAGTGCACATGGGTGAAAGTTGTGACCACTGTCCATCACTGAAGGCCATGACTAGTACTCATTCATGTGTTAAAATATATTTGCCCATGCACACTGATCATGGCTGAAAGCCATGCTTATTGCCAGTTACTGTTGTAATGTAATTAGTGATGTCATCAGTGATCTGATCTGTGATGTCATCCTTGTGGTCATAGTCTGCGCTACAGGTGGCACAAAGTTAAGGTGGCTTTAGCTGAATTTCCAGGGTTTTGTTGCCTTAAGTTCTCTCCTTAACGTCCATGCAACTAAAGTTTTTTCCCTGAATTTCAACAGTTTTGTTACAATGTATTGCTCACCTTAACGTCCCTGCAACTAAAGATTTGTCCTTAAATTTCAAAGGTGTTGTTACAAAGAATTGCTCACCTTAATGTCCCTGCAACTAAAGTTTTTTTCTTGAATATATGTATGTTCGTAGTATCTGTGGGCAAGTGTGTTCTTCATGTCTGTGTGCATGTATGTGTTTTTCATATCTCTGGGTGAATATTCTTCATGTCTATACGTTCTTTAGTTCTACATGTACTCGTGTCCACTATATGCACTTCGTTTGTATGTGTGTAGCCATCTGGTTACTCTCTATCTATGCAAATGGTAATAACTACATGTCACTCTACTTTTCAAACCTTCTATTCAATTCTGTACTGCCACTTCGTGGTCTTAGTTTGTTTCATCCTTCACCACTAGACTCTCAGGGCAGTAAGGCTGTCTCAGTTTGTATCGTTTTTCACCTGGATGATACTGGTGAGATGCAGCGACAGGAAACGGTACGTCCATACTCATCTGAGTCGAGGCAGTGGGTGGTACCTGAATATTCACCTACCCCATTACAGTGTAGAATTTTCAAAAAGATCTACAGGTTTTAACTTGTGAATTGCTATAATTTCTTTGCCTAGCAATGAAGTCTTCTTCAGGATCGTACTACTTATGATTGCACAAGGATGAGGTTCTTCCATTGATCAATCACACAAAAAGCCTTAAAGAGTTCCAATCTAAAATAAAATCCTCTTTAACACTGGCAGTGATGTTCCAGCCTTATGCGATTTTGGCTCATCACTTTTCCATACCTTGGGCTGTGGATGTCCTGCAAAATAAAAATGTTAACCTGAAATACATTTTTATGTATTTTTAAAACCTGTAGTTCAGGTTTTGAGCAATCTAGTTAATTACACTGCAAAGTTATACGATCAACATTATACAGACACTGTCACTATATAAACTCCCTGGACTTTATTTTAAAAGTCTGTACCACTATTATTTATATTGTTTCTGATTATTTTGCATTTTTGTTGGAAGGCTCTCCCAGGGGAAACATTTCTTTTTGTTTGGTTATTCAAAGCAGCACCAGATTTTCCAATATTGGTTTATTCTATTATTTTTACATGTTTAGGTTCAAATATCACATTTGGGAAATATCTTTTTACGTATCTCCCCTTTCTATTGCTTTTAATTATGAGGCTGTTGGTCTTTATTTGTGTGCCTTTGTTTCTTCACTCCATTGTTTTCTGATCTATTTTTAAAAATAAGCCATGATATTAAAATCATCAAAGAAGACGTAAACACATGATTTTAACGAATGACCTTGTATCATAATACCTCAATCATGTGCCTAATTTGAATCCTTACGTTAATACGTAAATCGATTTCTGAATGTTTTGTATGTATAAATGTTGTCTGTGTTTCTGGGGCCATTTTTGTAAATCTTTTATATATGGCTCGTGATGTCATACAATTGTGTCTTACATGAAGATCATGAAGTAAGCGCATAAACGTTGTTCAACCCCAGCCCTGAACAAACGGTTATTAAAATAAATCTTTTGAACCACAAAGGTCTTAGCTCTTCCTTTCCACATATGGGTCTAACAATGAATTAAGACATCATATGCTTACATGAAAAAGTTTATAATTTCATTACTTCTTCTCAAAAGCAATAATAAGGTTAAGTTCTTTTATTGGAGAATTTCATGACCTTAACACGTCTGTTGTAACTCTATCGAACGAAAGCAAATCTAAATGCTTTAACAGCAGGCACGTTAGTGAACTAAAGCAATTATGAAAAGTGAAGAAAGGCGTCTTTGTGAGCATTTACATCTGCCAGAAATGTTGGAAGATGTTGCTGATTGATTGATGTGATTTTTGTAAACTTGGTACAGTGTGTACAGGTGTCTTCTTCTTTTAGCACAATATTGGCAGAAGCTTGTATCACCACCTCCTGCAAGCTTTGGTTCTTTTTTGTCCCATTCGTAATACACCATAAATGGTGTTTTTTGGCTTTTGAAGGTTGTTATTTGTTTTGCTTTCCCAGGCGTTTCAGGATGGAAGCTGTCCCATAGGAATATGACCCATGACTGTTTTCACTTAAATATCAATTACACAATTTACAAACAACAAATCTTGCTTTTGCTTTTGATAGTGCTTCATTGGTTATCAAAAATGTCTACCCCCAGGATTCTGATTTTCTCATTGTATACTTTGGTCACTTCCAAAGGCTTTGATGTGTTTGATGTTCACTGCACTTGTGCTTATCTCAACCTCCTGTACATCCAGCATTTCCTCTTTTATATTTTTGGTTTTCAAAATCAAAAAGCAAAGATGTCTCCAAAAGCAGTTAAAACAGGTAAGCTGCTTCAAACTCTAGCTGCAAATACTTTAAAATATTCAAGGATTCTCTGTTCCTTAGTGTAATAACTGTGTGAAATCGTAAATTGTAGAGTATATAAAAACAAGTTGTGCTTTGTATTGAGGATGTTTGGTCCATGGATCCAAGATGATCTGTGGAGCTCGTGCAGTTAGAGCGGTGCTGTTGAGTTTCAGAACCTGTAGAATTTTGAAAATGAGGATCATGGCCCTTGTTGACAGCGTTTCCGGCCACATTACAAGTTTCGGGAACGCATTCGCCCCCCGTCACTATGCCAATGGTGGAAGCTTGTGAAGCTCAGACCAAGATGGCTGACTCACATTGCCATCATGCTGATTTCAGAATGCCGGCTCAGTTCTGATGATGTCTTTCCAACTGGCATGGAGTCTTCTATGGGGATAAAGACACCACTTTCATAACATATGGTGCATCGCAATAAGCTCCTTTCCCGTTGCACCAGTGCTATTTCTTCATTTTTCCTCGCTCCTGGTAAGCCTCTCTTGTTCAGCCTGACTTCCCTGCTTTTTCTTTGCTGCGCTACTCTGCAAATCCTCCTCTTGATTCATATTCCTCCTCCTGTCCCTTCTGTGTTCACTACAATTTTCTGTTGTCCTGGCTGATATTTGGGGATGAAGTTGCTCTCTGACTTCAACTGGACTTACATTCTTCTTCTGTGCTGCTTCATTCTCAAGCACTGCAATTGCTGGAGTATTTTTTTTTATCCCTACTACAAGGGATTTTTCCTCCTCCTTGGGACCGTTCTTCTAGGCACCCACTTCGCCATTGTCACATTTCTCTCTTACCTCTACTCATCTACAGCAAGAAAGGATCCTAAGATAAAGCCTGTTGCTGACAGGTTGCAACGCCATTTGGAGCAAGAAAAGATGGAGCAGGTACACAAATTAATTGCGGATGTACAAGGCTTGTCCTTGGAGGTCCAGAATCTTAAAACCGAAAATGCTGTTATAAGACAAGCCATGGCATCCCGGGAGGTGCTAGTAGAGAACCCTCAGTCTTGTGCTACTGCTAAAGAGCGATACCATGGTGATCCAGAAAAGTACACAAAATGTATAGATACCTGTACTGTGGCTTTCACTTTAGACACGCTTCTTTTCCAAAAGACTGTTCAAAGGTCGGTTTTCTTGTTTCACACTTGTCTGGTTGTGCTTTGGCTTGGGCTACTCCCTTCGTTACAACCGAGAGCCCACTTTTGGATAACTTTCAGGCCTTTTTGACAGTCTTTGCAGGTATTTTTGATAGACCTGAATTGATGTAAACAAAACAAGATATGCTGTTGGATTTTATCCAATGCAACCAAGACATCCTAACACATACTCTTTGTTTTAGGCATTTTGCTCAACAGACAGCCTGGTCTGACAAAGCCCTTTTTTACATTATACCAAATGGGCGTGTTTGAAGTATTAAAAGACGAACTGTCAAGGGTACCAAGACCGACATCTTTCGAAGACCTTGTCAAACTTGTTATCCAAATGGATTACCAATTACAGGAAAGACAACTGGAAAGAAAGAGACAAAGAAGCACACTACCTCTCCCTTTGGCGCCTGAGTCTTCCCTCAAAACAATGTCATGGGATGAACCTATGCAGATAGGAGATGCTCAGGGACCATCAACCAAGGAAGAAAGAAAGAGATGACGCCTTAAAGGTTTGTGTATGTACTGCAGATCTTTCAACCATCTCTTACGTTTATGCCATTTGGCCCCCTCATAGAGCGGGAAACACCAGCTCCCGTTCTCAGGAGGGACTTTAGTCCGTGAGTCTTTACCTAGTCCCTTAATTGTTGGCATGTCACCCTGCTCAGAGAGAAATCCAGTGCCATTGGTTAACATTAAGATAACTCTCCAATATCCACCCATACTTGAGATTGAAACCACAGTTATGGTGAATTTGGGCACAGTAGGATTTTTATGGACAAAGCATAAGCACAGAAGATGGGCATTCCTTTCAGACGAAAAGACCTACCCATACCTGTGAATGGGGTGGACGGATGACCATTAAGCAGTGAACCCATAACCAATGACACCCTTGAAGGAATAATGAGAATTCATCATCATACGGAAAAGATTGCATTTGATCTTATCACTGCAGCACATCCCCCAGTAATATTCGGAATACCATGATTGGAGTCCCATAACCCTTACATTAATTGCAAAGCCAGAACCTTATTTTAGGGTCAGAACAATGTGTCTCTAAGTGTCTAGAGAACCCTGTTATAAACCCGATACATTCAGAGGAAACCCTTGAAAAACAACAAT
Source organism: Ambystoma mexicanum (assembly GCF_040938575.1). Classification (NCBI taxonomy): domain Eukaryota; kingdom Metazoa; phylum Chordata; class Amphibia; order Caudata; family Ambystomatidae; genus Ambystoma; species Ambystoma mexicanum. The sequence goes on from NC_090941.1 coordinate 322,279,886, forward strand.
CTCGCTTGATCCTTGCCAATCTAATCCCAGCTAAGTATATCCAATTTCAGGAGGTATTTCAGAACGAGACTGAAAAGACCTTACCTGCAGACAGACCAGATGACTGCTGCATAGATGTGTACCTAATACCACTTCCCATTCAGTCATATGTTTATAGATGAGATGTTTTAGATGAGTGGATAATGGCTTTTTCAAACCCCTTTCAGCCACTACCAATATCAAGCCATGCCGTTCAAACTAGCAAATGCCCAGGCAGTATCTCAACATTTCATGAACCATTTGTTTTCTGATCTCCTCCTTTATTCAGTTGTGGTCTTCCTGGAAGTCATTTCGTTTTTTTCCAGGACTTTAGATGAACACTACCAGCATGTGTGTGAGGTACTTCGTCGTCGGCAAGAGAATAGTTTAAATGCCAAACCCGAGAAATGTCTTTTTGTTGTATCCTCAATTTCCTATCTTGTATAGATTTTGTCAGATCAAGGCATACAGATGGACCCAAAGAAAACTGCTGCATTATGTCTCCTGAAACCTCCAGGACCCTTAAAGAGCTACAAAGATTCATAGCTATGGCAAACTTCTACCAGAAATGCATTCGAGTATTCTCTGCAGTAATACTGCCATTCACAAAACTGTTGAAAAAAGAGGTTCCTTTTATATGGATTCAGGATGCTAATCAAGCTTTTGAACATCTTAAGCAATGTTTCACCTCTGCACCTTTTCTAAAGCAACCAGATTATTTGCGTCCATTTGTCCTTGAATCAGACACTTCTGAATATGCTTTGGGAACAGTGCTGAAACAGCTATCATCAAAAAATCAAGAACACCCAGTTGCTTATTTCTGAAAAGGCCTATCTGCAGCAGAACGTAATAATTCTGCACTGGCGAAGAAATTTTAAAATTGGCGTGTAAGGAATGTAGGCACTGGCCAGTTGAGATCAGAACAGATCATTGTAATCTACACTCATTACAGAACTAGAGTGTCAAAAGAGCAGGCCGACCAGATGGGCTCATTTTATTTCTTGCTATCGTTTTAACATCACTTACATTCCTGGATCTCACAATCCTTTGGCAGACACGTTGTCCAGGAACGGGATACAAGTAACACAGGAGCCTCCTTTGATGGGGTACATTCTATCACAGGCCACACTTGTCTTTGTTGTGGACACTTTTCTGCAGCAACTTCAGAAAGACACATTAGAGAATCCTCACTCTGATGAATGGAAGACAAATCCCTAACACCTAGAGAAGGTTTGCTATACTATTAAGAAAGAATCTATGTACCACCCCATGCAGTGGGAGAAAAGGTGTTTTCATTTGCTCATGACTCAATGGTAGCAGTACACAGAGGACAATGATATACACTAAATCTAATACAGTGATATTTTTAGGGGGCACAGATATAGACCAGTGTACAGAAAAACCTGATGAAGTGCAACACGTGTGCTCAGAATAAAACACCTCAATGCCAGACCGTAGGAAAGCGTGCTCAAGGCAGCCTTCCCACAAGACTAAGGCAACGTATGTCCACTGGTTCCATAGTTGATCTGCCAAAATCACAGGATTGCACATTGATCATGGTTACCATAGATTGGGCCTCATTCCGAGTATGGCGGTAAGGGATAGCTGCCACCGCTAACGAGAGCGGTGGCGGTAATCCCTTACCGCCATACTCCGAGTTCCCTTTGCGCCATGGAGGTTTTAACACCTGCTTTTAGCAGGTGTTAAAAACCATGGCGCTAAGGGACCTTGATGTTAATTACACCACTGTAATTTACGGTGGCGTAATTAACGCCTTCCCCACTCCCATTATGCCCTATGGGGCAAGAATGGGAATGGGGAAGGGTAAATGGGGATTGGGGAATTACCGCCCCGCCAACCTTGGAATGGGGCGGTAATTCCGCCATCCACCAAGGCGCTGCCGGTCCGGGTACGGCGTCAACCAAGGCGTTAATAGCGCCATTGGTTAGCGCCGTACTCGGAATGAGGCCCATTATTTTACAAAACATGCTCATTTTTCTGCTCTACAGAAGCTTCCCACCGCATTCGAAATGAGTAAAGCTCTTCTCTGTGACATCTTCAGATTACATGGTCTTCCTGAAGTTATTCTTTCAGTATTACCGAAAGTGTACCTCAAGATTCTGGGGAGCCTTGTGTCATCAACTAGTCATGGAAAGAGCCTTGTCCTCGGGATACCATCCTGAAACAAATGGAGAGACTGTGTGCTTAAATCAAATGTTGGAACAATACCTTTGTTGTTTCACCAATGAAGTCCAGGATAATTGGGTTTCCCTTTTGCCCATCAGTGAGTTTTCGTAAAACAATACTCAACATTCAGCGCACTGTGTTAGCCCTTTTTACTGTACCTATGGTTTTCAACCCAGATGACTGACTGTCATACCTACTGTAAGCTCTAATCGTCCATCGGTTGAGGCCCTCCTACAGGACCTTCATACTGTCAAACGACAAACTACACAAACCTTTCGGCACGCTCAAGCTCAAGTGATGAAGAATGCTGACAACAAACGAGCCTCTGCAAATCGCTAAAAAAAGGGGTATCTTGTATGACTCTCAGTGAAACATTTACCCAAGCACCTGTCTCCAGGAAAATGTTCCCGTAAATATTTTGGTCCATTTCCTGCCACCAAAGAAATCATTCCTGTAGCTTTCCGCCTACGATTACCTTTCTCCTGGCAATGGATCCACCCGGAATTTCAAGTATAATTACTGAAACCGTACATGGGAAGAAAAGGATTCCAGCATTCGTTCACCCACTCAAGATACATCCTCTGAGGGATATGAGGTGGAAAGAAAATGTGATTCCAGGTTCTATCGTGAGGTACTTCAGTACTTAATACATTGGAAGGGAAATTTCATTGCTGAAAGAATGTGGTAGCCCCGCTTTTGATCAAGAACTTGAATTGCCGTATTCCTTGGAAGACAGGGAGCCCCGGGGATAAAGTAGGCATACTGTCAGCGTTTTGGGAACACGTTCTCCCCTTGTCACTGTGGAAATGCTAGAAGCTTGTGAAGCCCAGACCAAGATTCTGATGATATCTATCCACCCGCCATTGAGTCTTCTGTGGGGATAAAGATGCCACTTTCATAACAAATGGTGCGTCACAACGAGCTACTTTCCCATTGCACCGGTGCTACTGTTTTCCACTTTGTTGCTTCATTTTTCCTCACTCCTGGTAAACCTCTCTTGCTGTGCCTGACTTTCCTGCTCTCCCTACGCTGTGCTACTCTGCAAATCGTCCTCTTGATTCATATTCCTCCTCCCGTCCCTTCTGTGTTGACTTCAATTCCCTGTTGTCATGGACTCAGTGTGTTACCTTGCTGATATTTTGCTGATCCACAGCGGAAAAATGGCACGGGTGTTTGCACACCTGCAGGGAGTGTTCTTTCTGTTTCCCTGCCATTTCCAGATAGCGCTGCTGCACCACACTAAAACCTGTCACCCTGCTTACAGACTGGATCTTCAAAAGCAGTCATTTCCCCTGAAAGGGCGAGGCATGGGGGACAAAGGGCGTGGGTGTTGATGCATCTGCAGGGTGTTCAAGCAATTCAGATAACAGCACCCTCAAGTTATGCTTGAAGTAGAGTCTTTGCAAAGTCTTTGTGGATACCCTAGGGGAACTCGGTCTTCTGCAGTCACGCCTCTCCTGACATCACCAACAGTGAAACGAGGTAGGGCGACCTCATTTATTGCTGACACTTGACTTAGCTTTGCTGGGAGAGCTTCTGAGGTTGCCCTTGACTTATATTTGCGTCAAACTCTTGTCACTTGTTCAGGGGGAGTGGCTGTCTTTACACCACCTGTTCACATGGTAGAAACGCAGATGAGGTCATAACCCTGGGACCTACTCCAAGCAAAATCTTTAAGATGTTTAAGCCTATAAAATATGTGAATACTTTAATACGAGAAATACACGATTTATCACAGGATATAGCTGGCATTAAAAATGTGAATATCATAAATAAACCTCAAATGGAGCCTAAGGAGGGAACCCAGAGAGGACCCAGAGGCTTTCCCCTATTAATTACTCTGTGTGGTTACGGTGGAAGAGGAGGATTTAACAATATTTTGGAAACTGGACCCTGTAAAAGATAAAAAAAACACAAGAACAGCTGTGTTCACATCACGAAGGAGGATTTGCTGGCACCATTCAAAATTACACATAATCCCAGCCAGGAGGGGGAAAGAAATCCCAGCCAGTTGCAAATGTACGGAAACGAGGGTCAATGGCACCAAGATAATTGAACTGTATTCCCATGTTATTAAACCAGGACCCGCATACTCTTTGTTGGGGGGTCACTTGTGAAAGGAATGTTTCCAGGTGGTTAAGCATTGTTGGCCCACTGTTAACTAGAGACAAAGAAACCCAGTTGCAAGAGCATGAATTGCACGAGGGGACAACCTTCCCCCAGTTTATTATTGCTGACCAACCCCTAACCTGCAGATGCAGATATGTTAAAACAAGGAAGGGGCACTAATGTGAACCTTCACCCAATCCCACTTACTAATCGCTTTGAATCTCTCTCCCCCCTCCTTGCAGTGAGCAATCAGCAGCTCGCATGTTGGGATCCTTGACTAAGCCAACTCGGAAGGTGGTGACCCACAATAAGCGGGATAAGGTGGGTGAGGGGCAGCCTCCAAGGAAAAAGGCACTTGGAAGCTCTGTCTGCAATGCAATAAAATTGACTAATGAAGTAGGTACCCAGACCTGCATAGCTGATAAGAGCACTGACCCAATTAGGGAATGTTGCAAACTGACCTCTAAAGTTGAGGATATACTCATGGAAATTAAAGAGTTGATAACCCACAGTACTGAAAAATGGTTGAAGGAGTTAGTGGGCGAGATCAGGGTGATTAAGGAGAAGGTACTCCTGGGCATCAGACTATAGAATCCAATGATCTGGGATCTGGCCCAAAAGAGTATGCACTTGGTAATGACAGAGAAGTTGCAAAAGGTACATTGCAGATCCAATCCAAAAGTGTAAAGTTAACCGTGGGGTGTTGCAATTATGCCCCTACATTTGTTCTCAGTGCTGGTGCTGGTGCTGATTGATCATCTGCAACTTCCAGGGGTTTGATGCGCCCTGGTTTTAGGAGTAGTGATTTGAACCCTGTATAGATGGGTCCTAACATATTGCCCTTGGGAAGATCATACGGACTCAAAGGGATAGAAAAAAAAACATTCCTGATGCAAGGGATTGTAGGCCATCAGTTGTTATGGTCAATGTACCTGGGATAGACCCACATGTTTATGAGGATCCAGAGACACTAAAAAATAAATGTATTCACTAGATCCAGCATGTCAAGGGTTTCCTCTCAATTATCAGAGGGTATATTGTTCACTGTTATAGGGGGTCCTATTCCCAATTCTAACTGTGATTTTATCCAAGTATATTTCCTATCAAGGTCGCTTGTGGCCTGGCTTTTGAGTATTTATTACAGGTTTTATCCCTCTGGGAATGCTAAGACCACACTAAGGTCCTCACTTACAGAAATTATTAGAGGGTAACATTTTATGGGCAATGTGTAAATGATTGTGTTGCAATCAGCCATCGCCCAAACAGAAGACAGGATGACTAACCCAGCAATCTAGAAGAAGTGGATTGGCTAGGAATGGAGGGTGGCTGCATGGTGGAAGATGTACATGGCTATACATTGTTATCATGGAATACAGGAGCAGTAAATAGACGTTTTGGTGTCCCTGACTGGTGCTCCTTCGTTTTCCAATTCCGAATCATAGCGCTTCAGGAAGCTTGGTCTGCTAAACCAATCTTTTTACAGGGATACCAGACCTTCTACATCCTAGCATCTAAAGGCCCCAAGAGTAGACCCACCAGTGGACCTTTGGTGTGGATCGATATCAAGATCATGCTTGGGAAATCCCACCCCTTATCGCTGTCCTCCCAACAAGAATGCATCCTCATGCTATAATCTCTGCCAGCATTGTCTTTAACATAAACCTGAGGGCCTGTAATGGGTGTCTCACTAAAGACCAACCTGCAAAGACATTTGTATTGGTCATAATGGGAGCTCATTGATCGATTACATTTTTATCTCATGGATGGACTGGTCAAGGGTTGCAGACTCGGAAGTTTCTGTAAGAGCACAAAGTGATCACTTCCCTTTATCTATTGGCATCATGGGTCATAAGGGTGTAAATTGGGGATGGGTATCGACCGAGGTCTCCTGAAATATCGCATGGTTTATTTAATTACAAGGCCATGCAATGCATACCGGTAAAATGGGCCAATTTAATGAAACATCATGTCAAACCCTCCATTTACGGCACGATTCTAGATAACCTTAAAATGATCTGCGATCAAGAATCTAGTGCATCAGCAATAATGGTTGAGTATGGGAAGCTAAAGGACAATCTGACCCCACACATCTGGGGTATCTCTATCTACTTGGGTAATAAATTAGAGATCTGTAAGTAAGCCGAGGTGATATGATAAATGAATGCTGCATTGCTAAAAAGGAAATTGAGCTTTGTTTAAGCTCCCAATCAGGGGTGGATAGAATGAAATTATGCTATGGAAGGCAGCAGCATAAGTATCTAACTAGTTAAATCTGTGGATCAGCCTCTATTTTGGAAATTGGTAGCAGATGGAGATTTGAAATGAAATTATATTTTATTTATATCGCACTCATACACAAGTGTTTCAGAGCGCAACCAGGCAAAGGGAAGGGAACAGAGGAGAGCAAAAACAACAATCTTACCAGGCCCAGTGACATTAAGAGCGTGCAAGTGCATGGTGTGGGTGCGATTTCTCGCCGTCACCATAATCAGTACAAAAGGGACCCTATAAAAACTCAAACAGAAAAGAGTTGAGTAAACATTGCTTTATTAACACACAAGCATTCGCGAATGGGCCACAAGTTCAACCGTCTCGCAAAGCAAGTCGTCAAAGTGCCGCCCTTTGCCCTGCACATCGTGGTCCTTTTATACCCATCTGTTTTACATTGTCATACATTGCTGCACATAGATTATGTCCACCACAAGGCGGTTCCTCCCAGTCATGACTTTGCATCAACGGTCAACAGTTCAACATCTGCTATTGTGGTTTCCTGTTATCTGTTATTCGCTCTCTCTCGTGCCCCTCTGTGTCCTTATCTCTGTGCACGAGGCTGTGCTTACTCATTCCTTCCCCACCCGTAATCTGCAGATAGTTTTAGCAGGCTCAGCATGCTTCGACATACAGTGACCAAACACAATTCTTCTGTTAAAAACAAGTTCTTGCCAGGTCAGCTGGTCTTAAATGCCGCTGTATAAAGAGAAGGCCTCTTCTTTTAACAAAGGGTACATTCTTTTAACACATATGGTGATTAGTACAAACTCCAAGTGTGAGCACAACATTACATATGTATGCGTACCTTCAATCCACCCTTTGCTCACACTTGAGCATCAATCTAAACAGTCCTAGCATAAGCAGATGGCAGGAAAGCAACATCATCACATACTGTATGTACCATAATCTTCTCCAGGCCTCCCATGTCAAAAAATTCCTGTTGTACATGGCTTTTATCCATTGGATTTAGGCGCGTTATGCTGGAAGAACACATGGAAACACAGCACGACACACATACCGGGAAGCATTGGATGCAGAGACAAATTCCTACAACTATTGCCGCTAGAACCAGTATAGGCGTAAGAAGTTGCCATCCAATTTCTTTCAGGAGCTTCATCCACCAGCTATCTCCTGACCCTTCCTCCTGGTGGATGCTATCCGCCACTTTATGCAGTTTGTTTACTCCATCCAGGATTCCTGTACTCCCTTCTGGTATGTAAACACAGCATTGGGATCCCACTAAAAAACAGACTCCGCCCCTTTCTGCAGTGAGTATGTCTAAGACATACCTATTTTGGAGAGCCACTAGCCGAATTGCTTTCATTTCATAAGTGATGTTTTCCATTAGGTCTGCAGATTCTTCGATTACGAACTCAAGGGCCCTGTTTAGCTTTTGGATTTCTTGACTGTTCATAAAGATGCCCGCTGGAGGAACCAGGACCCCCATCAGATCTATAAACGTTTCCCATCCTGTAGGTTGATACGTAGGAATTTTTGGGTTTACTGCTCGTTTATTTCTGCTGTGTATTTCTTTATGCAGAGTAGACGGGGCATATACCATCACAGCCGGCATTATTCTGGCTATGTAACATACCCCAACAAAATCTTTGGCTAACCACAAATAAGCCCTCTTGTTACAGACGTAGGCATGTCCTTCAATCTGTAACAATCCCTTCGTGTAGTTATTTAGATTCACCATTTGACTGCACCCCGAGATCATTCTTTGATTACCTCTTGCGCTCCTCTTAAAACATATATTCTTTGGCCTAAACTCTTGTGTGATGGTGTTAGGGGGAGGAGGTTCTCTTACTATCTGTACCATAGCAGGTGCAAGCCCGATTCCCTCAGTTTTGATTTTATAGCGTATCTTTTCCTTTAGAAGGGTTTTGTTCTCTCGTCTAACATAACAAGCGGTATTCGGTATCATGTATTGCTGTGCTGACACTATTCTCATGTAAATTAATGTACACCCGGCATCCTCAGTAACTGGCGATGCATACACTGGGATGCCTTCACTGCTATGTCGGGGCATGTGGGTGCAGATCCAGCAATCAGTTTTATTCACTACCCCATATGTTGTGTTTATTATCTTCACGTATTCATTTTTAGCATAGTCTTCCGGGTCATGTTGGTCATAGGCATCTCGATTCCTGCTCTTGACCCAATCTGTTCTCCCTGTTTCATTTGACTCGGGCAACAGGTTCTTTAATTCATATCTAGATGGATGTTCCAGATACCAGAATATTATGGCAAATGCTATTAGTACTACTATCGTGCATACAGAAAACAAAATTTTGCCTCTTGTGGTACAAACTGGTATTTTCCTCTTACCTTCTGTGTTTGAGGAGCATACACTTATCCGTTCAGGGACTAAACCAGCATACACGGGTGTAGACATAGTTCAGTATATGGCTCAGTATACAGCGTATATCAGTTGCAACCTAGCGATATAGCAATATCCCCTATTTAAAGCACCAGTGTCCTTATTACTCTAATAGTGGTAGGTCTCACTGAAAACCTTCATCCGATCTGTCCCACGTCTCGTAGTGCCTGTCCCAGGAGGGGAACGCCGAAGGCCCTTCAGGCTACAAGCCCGTCGTCTTCAGTAAGGCACAATTCTGCTAAAACCAACAAGAGAGTCCAAATGTTCATCTCCCTAATGATCAAAGTTCAAAACAGTGTCCTTACACGTTGCTTGGCACATACACGTCACGGGATCGGAGGCGATGGGCACACCTACTAGTGGCATCTGGCAGTACTGTTGCAACCTGGGGTTGGTTGGTTCCCTTTTCTGGATTCACGTGGTACCAGTGCGATTTGCCATCAACTTTTACCGCAGTTTGTGTTGCGAGGAGAACCTGAAACGGGCCCCTCCATCTGGGTTGCAGTCCGCTGGTGCGATCGAAGGCTTTTATAACAACCCAGTCACCGGGCTGCACGTCGTGACCTTCTCCTATCAGAGGAGATGGAGCTACTGCGTTCACCTGTGCATTAATAGAAATCAGTCTATTAGTTAACCCAATACAATACTGTTGTAATGCAGGCCATGCTTGCTCAGACAATCTCTTAGGTGATATGGGGGTCCCAATACTTGGTGGACGCCCCATAACAATTTCGAAAGGAGATAAACCATGTGTACGCTTAGGCATAGTACGCATACTCAATAATGCAATAGACAATGCATCCGGCCATTTCAGTCAAGGGCATCCAGTGTTTCAATATGCATTGTGCTGTGGAGGTGGCACTATTGTCCCGCAGGGGATATGCTTCCACCCATCCTGAGAACCCACATCTCATCACCAAACAGTAGGAATGTTTATTTACAGGCTCCAGCTGTATAAAGTCCATATACACCACCTCAAAAGGGCAGGTGGGTAACTTACTGTGGCCCGCCGGGGCCGGTACACCTTTCCCCACATTATATAAAACACATATTTCACATTGTTTTGCCCATTGGCGACAATACATTCCCAATCTTTTGTTGTACCACACAGTACTTAAAACTTCTTCCATAGTTCTTGCGTTAACGTGGGTTGGACCATGAGCCACGCTCACTATCACAGGTAAGTATGCGTCAGGTAGTACCCAGGTGTTCGTTTTGGTATGTGCCCATAGCCCATCTACCGTCTCCTCATATTGATCATCCTTGTGCCAAGATAGTCTTTCTTCAATGGTTGCATCTGCTTGGATTTCCTTTACGCGCTCCTTCGTCCCTTCCATAGTCACATCCCTCCCCACTATGAGCTGTCGGGCTTCCCACCGAGTGTCCCTTGTGGCAGCTATTTTAGCCATCTGGTCAGCCAAAGAATTTCCCTGCGTGACATAATCCAGTGTTTTTTTATGCGCTGAGCACTTCACTACGGCCACCATTTTGGGCAGCGTAAGGGCTTGTAATAATTCAGCAATCAATCGGGCATGTTTAATAGTATCACCTTGGGAGGTTAAAAACCCACGCTCTCCCCAGAGTTTACCAAAACTGGAAACCACCCCATGAGCGTAGGCTGAATCAGTATAAATTGTCACTTTCATACCGCTGCTTAACACTAATGCTCTCGTTAGCGCAATTAATTCTGCTGCCTGGGCCGATTTTTCACGCACTTTCCGACTCTCAATCAACCGTTCCCCTGTAGTTACTGCATACCCTGCTGTTGTCTCCCCATTTGGCAGTTTGAAACAGGAACCATCACAGAATAATATACCCTCATTATCAACCAGCGGGGTGTCTTGCAGGTCTGCTCTACCCTAAGTGTGTTCTTCCATTTGGATCACACAATCATGCCTAATGTCATCAGGTGAGGTGGGCAAAGGAAGCAGTGTCGCTGGATTCAAAGTGTTACACCGTTCAATTTTTACATTACTGGCAAACAGGATCATCTCATACTGTGTGAGTCTAGCTGTAGTCAAATGCTGTGTATGCACTCTATTCAGAAGAACATCTACCGTATGTGGAACCTTTACTGTTACTTCACTCCCTAGGATGATACCTGCACTTTGTTTTAGGGCTGTCGCTGCTGCAGCTACTGCTCTCATGCATGGGGGTAGGCCTCGAGCTACTGAGTCCAGAGTGCTAGAAAAATATGCACATGGTCTCTGTTTACCCCCTTGTTCCTGTGTCAAGACTGACACAGCGCAACCTTCCTGTTCATCAACAAAAAGGCAAAATCTCTTAGTATAATCAGGTGTGCCTAAGGCCGGTGCGTGGCATAGAACATCTTTCATAGCTGTCAGGGCTTTTTCCATCTCAGGTGTCCATTCTAATGGGCCGTTTTCTTGTACTTCTTTTAAGGCTTTTAGCATGGGCTGGATCAATTCAGAGAATTCAGGAATCCAGTGCCTACAGTAGGATAAAACACCAATTATCCTTCGGAGACCCTTTGCCGTGTCTGGACCTTTTATGGACTGTATCAAAGCAATGCGATCAGTAGACAGGGTTCGCCCCTCTTCGGACAGCTCAAAGCCTAAATAATGGACCTTTTGTTTTACATACTGCATTTTGGCTAGGGCTACCTTGTGCTTATTCTCTGCTAAGTGCATTAGCACCAATCTGGTCACATAATGGCATTCCTCTTCGGTGGCTGCACATAATAGCAAATCATCAACATATTGTATCAGAGCAGTGTTAGCGGGTAGGGCTAGGTTATCCATCTGTGTTTTTAGTGCTTGGCTGAATATGGCGGGACTTTCTGTATATCCCTGCGGGGCTCTAGTAAATCGATACTGTCTATCTCGAAGAGTGAAACTAAACAGGTACCTGCTTTCTTCGGCAATAGGAATGCTGAAGAAGGCATTTTTCAAATCAATTACCGTAAACCATTTCGCTGTTTTGGGAATTAAAGTGAGTACACTTGAAATATTAGGGACAATTGGATATCTGGGTTCTACTATTTTGTTTATCTCCCTCAAATCAATAATGAAACGATAGGGTACCGCTTCATCACCTTTCTTGTGTACTGGAAGGATCGGAGAGTTACAAGGGCTATCATTTGTTGGCTCTACCACCCCTAATCGTATCATGTCCTGTACTATTTGATATAATGCCTGCTCTCCCTCGTGTGATATGCAATATTGTTTTATCCTGGGCAACCTGGCACCAGGCTTTAGTTTGATTACTACTGGGGAAACATCCAACACTCCTACATCATTCCCATGAGTGGCCCATAGTTCATTTGGGATGTCTTGGAGTTCCGGGGGCAAGGTTTGCATTACTCCTATCATACTCATAGGTTTGCTTATGGTCATTCTCACTCCCTGGGGGGAGCAATATATTGTGGCCCCTAGCGTTTTTAATGCATCAATACCTAACAAGTTTTCTGGGCAGTGATTGGTCAACAGCCACCCATTCTCCCATTTTACCCCATGAAGTTCCGCTTCTACTATTTCACTTACAGGAGTCCTTATTGGATTTCCCCCAAATCCAACTGATACCTTGCTTTTATCCGATAATGGGACAGCGGGGACGGCTCTGATATTCACGGAACTGTTTCCAGCTCCCGTGTCTACCAGACATCTCAGGTTTCGGTGGGGGCCGATCCTAATAGAGGCATAAGGCCCCCTTTGGTCTATAGGAACCTGCACCACTCCCGCTATCTCATTCCGGCATCCTCAGGACATATCGCTTGTGTTATCCTGAAAATCATCGTTATAGTATACCCCTTCTCCACATTCTTCACCCTGGCATACACCTTGCACTTGTGTCGTTTGTCGTGGCTGATACAGTAGATTGGGGGGAGGCGGGGCCGGCCAGGGAACATCCCCTCTTGCTTGTCCGTCAAAGGCATTGGGTTGAGGGGGTTTAAACATTCTATTGTCTTGGTTACCGTACCCACCAGTCCTATTTCCTGGGGCAAATGTTGTCTGTGAAGGGGGCCGTACGCTCCTTCCTCTCCCACCACTCTGGGGACACTGGGATTTCCAGTGTCCGCGTCTCTTGCAGAAGGCACATACATCTTGGGGTAGACCATCCCTCCTCCCATATAGCGCACCTCCTTGCACTGTACCTCTTCCTGTCCCTTGGCCCCCTATGATGTTGCTACTATAGCCCTGTGACGGGCCGTTATAATTGTAGTTATACCTGCCTTGGGGCCCTTGATGCAACTGTTGCATCAACACTTTGGTTTTTAAATCCTTCTCTTGTCGTGCCTTTTGTTGTCCCTTCACTCTTTCCCCTCTTTCGTAATACCTAGCCATTTCGAGGAGATCCCGGGGGTTCCTAGTCATCCATGTACTTTCTGCCCTCCTAATGTTCTCCTGAATTGGCCCGTGGAGCCCCTCTACAAAGTTTGTGGCAAAGTACCGTTGGCCCGTTTCAGACCCTATCTCTAGCCCACTGTGCGCTTTGAATGCTGCTTCATAACGCAGAAAGTACTGTGCTACTTCCTCACTTGCACCCTGTATCACAGCGGACAGTTTCTCCACATTCACATCAAATGGGGGTAACACCTTTTCTAGAGCCCTCAGGACTGCCATGCCATGCCCCCTTAAGGGTTCAGGATATTCCTCATGCAGTTTTCTATTTTTGCTTGCATCCATTACATCTTTCCATTTTATTGTTTCATTGTCTTTGGCACGAAAGGGGGTCCATATTTCTTCTGGGACAATGGCTAACAATATGTTATCTACATCCTCTACGGTAAATAACCCTGGTCTGAATAACTTTCCTACTTCTTTGTAGAATCCTGCCGGGTCTATACGGGGGTCGGGGATGGACTTGGTGATATGCATTAATTCAATTCGGGATAAAGGGACATACACATAGGTGCGCATCATGTTACCAGTAGCTGCCTCTATGGTGGGTTGGCACTCTCTCATTGGCATTAATAGTAACTTTTCCGTATTTGTTTGTTCACTCACAGGGGCCTGCGCTGGTGGCGAAACAGAGGATTGATGACTAAGAGCTTTCTCTTTTATTTTTTTATAATCTTTTAATAGTTTCTCCACCTTAGCCATCCTCCATTCTTCCGCCCCTGAATCATCCACTCTTATATTAGATAGCAGTTTCTTATCCAATTCCGTCCTAATCCTATTCCACTGGGACACATATCTAGGCTCCTTTTCCTCTTCTATATCATCCACCCTAATAAGAAGATATTTAATTACGTTTACTTGTATAGGCCAGCCAAGGCCCTCCATCAGACTCACCAGGGTGGACATGGACTGCGAGTGTATGGATGCTATCATACGATTAGCTACGTTTTGGCCCGCCTGGTCTGCATCTTTGAGTTTAGCCTCTCTTTCCCTCACCTCTCTTTCCCATGCCCTCTTTTCCTTCTCCCATTCAACACCGCCTCTTATGACTTCCGCTATTATGTCGGACATACATCCCCATAACTGAACACTGGACGCAGTCACTGGTAGTAACGCGACAGCGTCCTGATATGCTGAGGGCAGATCCGCAGTACTCTGTCCTCTCAATTTACAGTTACCCTCATGAAAGGTATATAGTTTAGTGGCCACTGTCCTAAATTCCAAAGGTGTCAAACGCCCCAATTGGTCCCGTAGGCTGTCATTGAGGGGTGTGCCATACAGCCCGGTCATAAGGATTTGCAAGTCCTCATCTCTATCCTTTTCTACAGTAGTCGTTCTCCTATGGTCTATCAACCTATCTGGGTCTCCATACTTCATTGGGAATTCCACCCTTTCACCCTCACTGTCTGCCGGTGGAGCTGTAGCTCCTGGAAACAATAATTCAGTCTTCTAGCCCTATCACATCTTCATATCGAGGCACCGGCACGGCAGGATACATACCCCCACTGTTCTTAATCATCATATGTCTATCCAACTGATCTAGCCTCTCACCCTTCTCTTTTATCTCTAGATCATGTCATTTTTGATTTACCGTTCTCTTCTGCTCCTTTGCTTTTTGTTTATTCTGAGCATTGCGCCTGCGCATTGCTTCTACCCTCCATAGTCGTATAGCCTCAAACTGTGCGGGTCTGACCCGTCTTTTTACTAATTCTATTTCTACTTTGGATATGCGGTCCACATCAAAGGACCCGGTGTCTGGCCATTTATGCTCAATCAAATCTTTTGTGTATTCGGACCATTCTTTTAAGAACAATGTTGAATTCAATCCATGTTTAATCAACATATCAAATGCAGGGGTTCCTTCAAGAGGGGCATAGTGTCTCTTGCCTATACCACTCTTGCTGGAAGCCGCTTGACCCATTTTGTTGGTATACCACAATTGCCTAAAACACTCACCTTTCCCAAATATGCACCTATTGGCTAACAATAATAATACATCCTCCTGGCGTATCTAACATATCATATCATCATTTCAACATTACTTCTTCATAGACGGACTTACCACCGTCCTCTTCACAAACCCTGAATCATTATTTCCTTATTCCATCATGCATCCGTCCATACCACTTATCTTAAGGGTCCCGCCAGAGTGTTCCGGACCCGAAGGGCGACAGCCTGCTGTTCCACCGCCAACGGAGCCGGAAAAACAAGGATGACGCGTTGGTTGCAATCAAAGGTGCGGATTCAGTTGTTGGGGCCCCGTGATCAATTCCTTCTCCGGTTCCGCCGCGGCGTTCCTCACCCAGTGACGGACTGTCGCTCCTTCGCGTCCCACTTCTGACACCAAAATTGTGGGTGCGATTTCTCGCCGTCACCATAATCAGTACAAAAGGGACCCTATAAAAACTCAAACAGAAAAGAGTTGAGTAAACATTGCTTTATTAACACACAAGCATTCGCGAATGGGCCACAAGTTCAACCGTCTCGCAAAGCAAGTCGTCAAAGTGCCGCCCTTTGCCCTGCACATCGTGGTCCTTTTATACCCATCTGTTTTACATTGTCATACATTGCTGCACATAGATTATGTCCACCACAAGGCGGTTCCTCCCAGTCATGACTTTGCATCAACGGTCAACAGTTCAACATCTGCTATTGTGGTTTCCTGTAATCTGTTATTCGCTCTCTCTCGTGCCCCTCTGTGTCCTTATCTCTGTGCACGAGGCTGTGCTTACTCATTCCTTCCCCACCCGTAATCTGCAGATAGTTTTAGCAGGCTCAGCATGCTTCGACATACAGTGACCAAACACAATTCTTCTGTTAAAAACAAGTTCTTGCCAGGTCAGCAGGTCTTAAATGCCGCTGTATAAAGAGAAGGCCTCTTCTTTTAACAAAGGGTACATTCTTTTAACACATATGGTGATTAGTACAAACTCCAAGTGTGAGCACAACATTACATATGTATGCGTACCTTCAATGGGAAAGGGAAAAGGGGAAGTGCATGGAAGGGGGGAGAATTGAAAAGTGCAGAACAGAGGATAGAACAGAATAAATATTAATAAGTAAAATAAATAAATAAAGGCGATAAACAGTGGTAGTGCAGCCAGCAAGTGGCTAGTGCTAGGCTAGTATGATAGGATATATCTGATAAGTGCAGAGGAAAGGTGGGTGGGAGACTGTATGGGTACAGATACAGATCCCAGTGCAAGTGGTGGCCTGGAGGCAGTGAGGGGGTTTGCAAGGTGAGTAGGTACCTGGGCCCGATGAACAGAGGGTGGCCAGATGCACGGTGCAGAGAGAGAAAACAGATCAGCAGGGGAGAAGAGGGGGAAAAGGCAGAACAAAAGAGGAAGGTCTTGATGTGCTTTCGGAACCGGATATGGTTCTCCTCAAATTTCAATGTGGCAGGGAGACTGTTCCAAAGGGAGGCCCCAGCCGAAGACAGCGATCTACCCCCAGCATGTTTCTTTGAAAAACAACTGACCCTAAGGGAGTTAGAAGTAGAGGAGCGAAGGGCTCGTGAGGGGAGGTATTTATGGAGGGATAGTTGAAGGTATTTTAGACCCAGGCCCCAGAAAGCCTTGTGGGCAATGCGTTTTAAATTTAATCCTTGCTTCCACTGGGAGCCAATTGAAGGATTTCAGAGCTGGAGAGATACAATCCCAGGGCTTAAGGCCAAGATCAAGTCTTGCAGTCCTCTTCTAGATTAGTTGCAGAGGAAGGAGAGTGGAGGCAGGTAGATTTAGAAAGAGGCTGTTACAGTAGTCCAATCTGGAGAGAAACAGATGTTGGGAGACAGTGAGCTTCTGAGGGAAGAAGAGGAAAGGCAGAATACCTCTGAGGAGGTGCAGTAAAAGGTTTGATTTTTTTAGAGACTTCGGAGATGTGTGAGGAGAAGGACATTGTGGAGTCAAAGATGATCCTGAGGTTCTTAGCCTCGCAGGTGGGGGTAGGAGAAGGACAAGGGAGGCCGGCCAGAGAGTGAGGGGAAAGGATGGTGAAGGTGTACCAATGAGGAGGATCTCAGTCTTGTTGGAGTTTAGACAAAGATAATTGGCGGCACACTAATTTTGTATGGCGATTAGGCAATCAGAGATGAGGGAAGGAGAGGAGGTGGCTGAAAGAAGCCTGAAAATGAGTTGGGTTTCATCAGCATAGTACTGGAAATGTGAAATGCAGTAGGCGAGAGTTGTCAGGTATTGGTATCAAAGCCAGGGCAAGAGGTTAGACCCCTGGGGAACATCACAGGTAGAGAGGGAGATTGAAGATAGGAACAACCGAAGTTGATCAGGAAGGAAAGAGGTCAGCAAGGCCAGAGCCTAATCAGTGATACTCAGGTTGTCATGGAGACGGTTTAGCAGGGTGATATGGTTGACCGTGTCGAAAGCAGAGGAGAGATCAAGTAGGATGAGGACAGAGGGAATGTTAGAGTCAAGGTTGGAGAGTAAGTTTTCATGGTGGTTCAGGAGAGCAGTTTCTGAGCTTCTTGCACAGCTCCTACATCTATTCTTAATCATTACCCATTAAAAATCTAGCACACAGCACAAACTTGGAAGAATAATAGCAAAACTGCGATTTATCTTTAAAAATGGCATCAGCTAATGCCATTCTTCCTCCCCAAGAACCACCACCACCAGCTGGAGAACCTACACAACAAAAGGTCATGCAATTCATCATTGGTTCGTAGACTTGCTGAAGCAGATTGGTGGTCATGGAGAGAGCCAGAAGAATCAGAATGAAGGTTAAACTGAGAGATGAGCGAGGAGGATTGTGGTTATATTTTTCTAGGTTGTATGATGACTCTACTTGTATCTCACCTGATCATGCATTTGCTAGCTCTTGCACTTCCAATACACTGATAATCAAGTTCAATGAGGCCATATGAGCTCTTAATTCTATGAAGTCTGGTAAAGTTGCTGGCCCTGACCTGATCCCAGTAGACCTGCTGAAAGATTAGGTATATATCTGGGCACCTGTTTTACGCAAGATTTCTTAACGCCATTCTAAGCAAGGGGCAAATCCCCAAATCTTGGCGTTCGACAGGAATTGTGCCAATATATAAAAAAGGAGGCAGGGATTTTCCGGCCTATTATCAGCCAATTTCCCTGCTGCATGGTGCAGGATAACTGTTTGGGAAAGTTATCCTTGCACTTACTGGATTGGGTGGACAAGGAAAAAGTAATTAGCGCTCTTCCGGCTGGTTTCAGCAACAATAAGAGCAATCTGGATCACTGTTTCATGCTGTTAATGTTAATCCAAAAATATATTGGGCCTCATTACGAGGCTGGCGGCCGCAGAATGAACGCTGCTGGTAAGGGACTGGCACCGTTCATTCCGGGCCGCCACATTACGAGGTCGGCAGCGGGTCCTGCTCTGGATGCCTGGCCAGAACAGACGTGCAGAGCTGGACCCGCTATCAGTACAGGATGCTAACAACGGGCCCATCTTTAACGGGCCCATTGATAGCATCCTCTCCATTCCCATTGAGCCCTATGGGGGCTCAAATGGGAATAGGGATGTACTGGGTCCGAGTCCCGCAAAAGGGAATTACCGGGCACGCTAAAGTCGGCATGGCCCAGTAATTCCCTATTTTTGGGACCTGGACCCGGTACCCGTTTGGGGTTAGCCATGCCAGTAAGAACGGCATGGCTACCTCCAAACTCCTATTGAGGCCCATTGTCCTGAAGAATATGTATTTGTTCGTGATTTTTTAGACTACCTCTTTCCTTTTCAATACATTGTCTAAGCAAATCAAGAGTAGTATTTCCCTTATCAATATTTATCCTGGTATACATATTTAAGATGAGGAATTTTAACCCATGGTTCATGGTAATAAGCAGCACCTGCAAGTCCTGTGAGACCTGTTTACGTATCACTACATGTGCGTCGTGGTCCACTTTCACCCATATCAATAGTCTCCCACTAGGTGTACAGCACGGTCCTTTCACAGTGTGAACCAGGTGTGTAGAATATTCTTGAAAATGTGGGCTTGTCAGAGACCTTGTTTCCTGTAGACAAACCATATCATATGCCCTCACATAGGTTCTTTCACGGTCAGATTTAAGGTAGTAAAATCCACTGCCAATGGATAAGGTAACATCAGGAGTAATTATAAGGTCGGTTTGTGTGAGCCAATACAAATCTTCCATACTCCTTTTATCCTTTTGCATTTGCCTCAAGCTTTGAATCAGAGCTCTTCTTACACTACCTGGACTTAAACAGTTATTGGACTGATTCAATCTTCCATTAATAGATCCCAATGGTCTGCATTGACTTTGGTTCCATTTTGGACAGGGCTCAGTGGTGACTGGGCTGCCCATGACATTGCCTGAGCGGATTGAATCAGTCAAAGGAAATGATCTCAGCACAATCCTTAAATCTTTCGGGGGATAAGTATGAAGATCAATAGAAAGCGGACCTTGTGCATAATCGACCTCTATAAATCCAAAAGAAACATATTCACAGGCACAGTTCAGAAGGACATGCCTAGTGCAACGGGCAATGTTCTCCTGAATGATAGAATAATGCCCCTTTAAACTGTGGATCCTGCATTTGTTTGTCAGAGAGTTTCTTGATTCATGGTTCCCTTGTTCTAATTTGGTTACATTATGCATATACACTACATTCCCATCCTGCCTGGCTGTATTAACAGGGGACATTATTTGAATCCCCTTTGGGCCTTTTTGATACATTGAGAGCTCCTGTGTATATCATTTGAATGAGGAGCGACACCCAATAGTGGTGTTAGTAGGGTGGTCAAGAAGTAAATGAATTGACATTGTGGGCTCTTACTATTTTATTATTAGGACCAGTACCTGCTCCCATTCATAAATTAAACATCTCTCCGGGTCGAGAAGATGGGGGAACCATACCTCTGTGATCATGCATGCAATCCATCATTGGTTTATAGACTTGCTGTATTGGCAATATTCTGAGGGAAGACATCAGTTGATAAGGAATCACAGTGATTAGTTAGATTACCAGTGGATACCACGCTCTGGGCAATCAATGTTTTTGGGTCACCTACTACCTCAGTCAATGCATTTATAGTCCTTTCTGAGGTTGCAAATCTCTATGGAAAGACTATCCACATTCCCACAATGCATTCCCTCATGCCTTGTGCAGTCATATAGTTCTCAACTAGCTCTTCTGTGATTAGCTCCCTAAGGAGCCGGTATTGGGAATCAGTAGGCTCAGTTTGTGAAGCATTTGTGAGTTATGGCAATGCAGATTCACTACTATTAATGAGATATTCTGTTATTGTTCCTGTATTAACTGATCTAGGGGCTCCTAGACTTTCCGGAGGCAATAAAATATTAACTCTGTCACCCACCTTATTCAATATGTCATATCAATTGGATACAGGAACATTACTAATATAGTCAACTTCGTCATGGTTTACAAGCACTTCTTCCAATTTATTTTGACTCATAATAGAGATGGATTCCCCAGTAAGAATAGGATATTTCTTACTATTCATGGGAGCTGCTGAGTGAATTTCTGCAGGCATATCCTAATCTTTACCCACTAGCTGCACAATATCAAATGCATCAAGATCATTCACCCTTTCAAAATCCAGACGCTCTGACACTCCTTGATGAACTGAGAATGCAGCTATTGCACTGAAGTAGCTGTTCGCAGAATAGCCAGTGCTAGAATCTAACTGCACAACCAAACCCGGATACTGAAACTAGGTGATTGAAGAGCGTCAGCGAAACCTGGAATCTTGAACAATATAAGCCTGATCAGATATTGAACATAGAAGTATGATAATGGCAACCTTTCACACCTTGCCCATGGGGCATATTGAATCTGATCCTCCATTAAAACCAGTAGAATTAGAGTTAGCCATTATACTATCTCTGGGTCACTGCTTAGAATATAGATCATACACCTAACCTCTACTCTCCATTTACAGGGAAACCAGCTGAAGGCACTGCAACAATCCTGCATGCAACTGCCATCATACGCCACCTGAACACACTTCACACAACACCCGTCATAAGAATGCAGCTACTGTTCAAAATTCAACATATAGTTACACACATAACCTCTATCACACTCTATCACACTCCCTGTAGACCGCCTATCATCACCCATTCACATTCCAGCTTGACATGGGTGAACAGCATGGACTTGGCCAAGCCCCATATTTTAATCACTGGTCGATATGCGCACACATATACTAGCACCACCTCACAGATTTACCCATATATGGACTGCGGTCGCCCAAGACCGTTCAACCTACAGCGCGTTGTGACCATACTAATGGTGAAAAGCACTTTACAAATGACGTACTACTACTACTGCTACTTTTGGGAAGCATACAAAGGTTAATACTAGGCTTCCTAGGTTGGTGTTTAATCTGTTTTCTCAATTCCGGTGCATCCAACAATACAGCTGAACTTTTCAAGATCTGCATGGAACTAGCCAAACTTTCTGCAGTCTCCTCCTCCCCTTCTCCTTCCTAGGCCCTATGCAATGCACTGGCCACACACTTCCCCACCAAAAAACTCCAGACATCCTGAACACCCTTGCTTCCCACAATTCCAACCCATCCCACACCCCCTTTCCTCCCTCTGCCCCGCTCCCTCCTCCTTCCTCCTTCTCCTCCTTCTCCCTTTTCACACCTGAAGAAGTTACCAGGGTTGTCTGCTCCATGAATGTCTCTTCTAAATAAGTTTCCCGTCGCTCATCCTGGACCATCAAGGATAACATTGGCTCTCTGACCGTTGCAGTCGCTAATTTCTACAATCACTCTTTTGTCACTGGATCTTTTCTCTCCTCCCTTAAGCACTCCCTTGTGTGGTGCCCACTCCTGAGAAAACCTCCAGCAGACTCCACCTGCCCTGCCAAGTACCACCCTCTCCATCATCCCCTTCCTGGGGAAACTGCTGGAGAAGCTGGCATTGCCCCAACTCAACCCACACACCAGACTTGTTGGTGGTCTCCACAGCCACCAATCTGGATTCCGAGCATCCAGAGGCTCAGAAACTGCTCTTCTAAACACCTGTGAAGAACTGCTTCCATCTCTGGACTCCAACTTCCCAGTTGTCCTCATCCTTCTCGATCTCTCCTCAGCCTTTGACATGGTCAACCCTTCCATCCCCATGCAAAGACTCCTCAATGCCCTTGGTATCTGGGAACGGGCACTGACCTGGCTGACATCCTTCCTAATTGACCACTCTTCCCAAGTCATCCTGGGCACCTTCTCCTCTCCTACTGCCATCTCCACCTGTGGTGTCCCCCAGGGTTCTATCCTCTCCCATCTGTTTAACATCTACCTTGCTCAGTTTGCACACCTCATGTCCTCCTTCTCCTCCAACTTCCAGTGCTATGCTGATGAAACACAGCTCTTTTTCAAACTCCCGGTTGATGCTCTTGCACCCTCCATCATCCCGAACTGCCTATTTGCCATCCAGTCCTGGTGCACCTCCAACAATCTCTGCCTCAATGCCTGTAAAACTGAGATCCTTCCCATCGGGTCCCCTGCTCCCTCTTTCTTCCCTTCACTCTGGTCTGCCGCCTGGGGCTCTCCCCCTGCTCCTTCCTCTGAAGCCAGAAACCTTGAAGTCATCTTTGACTCCTCTCTCCCCTTCCTACCTCACACACAGGAAATTGCTAAGAAGTCCCACTTTCAGCTCCTCCTTCTCAAAGGATTCTCCCTTTTCTCACTTCCCCCAGAGGCTCAATTTTACCCGAGCCCTGGATCTCTCTAGTATTGACTATTGCAATAGCCTTCTCCTGAATCTTCCTTCTTCCACTGTGAAAACCCTCCAGCTAATACAGAATAGAGCAGCGATACTTATCCTTGGCCTTAAGCCAAGGGACTGCATCTCTTCTGCTCTAAAAAGTCTTCACTGGCTACCGGTTGGTGCACAGATTAAATCCAAATCCCTCTGCATCATCCACAACGCTGTCTGGGACCGGGGACCACACTATCTTCAAGTTTATCTTACTAAATACTCTCCCTCTAGACCACTACGACACTCTGGCACCAACTCTTTGTGTGTAAAGTGCTTTGCTAAACCCAGCGCAGGTGGTTGATTGCTTTCTTCATCAGGCTCCCTCCTTTGGAACAGCCTCCCACTGCCTCTGTGCCTTTAGCAGGACTTTCCTAAATTCGGAAGCTCCTCAAGACTTTCCTGTTTTCCTCCTCCTTCCCTTCTTCTCTCCTCTGCTAATTCCACAGTTGCTGTGTTTGGTGTCTGGGGCCCTTATGCATCCTCTTGGTCCCTGACATCCCACACCCAATTGGCCCAGCTGCTGTCTACCATTAGTACTTATCTTGGTACATTCTACACCCTGGAGATTCACACTTACACCTAACGTTGCTCTAGGCTGTGTAGCACTCAACAACCCTAGCACTTTATCTGTGGCTCACCCATGGGCTAGGACTCCCAGGCACTTACCCCATCTGCCCTCCTCCTTGCTGCAATTGCACATTCTGAATGCTCACAAGGCATAGTAGGTTTGTCCTTTCTTCCTTTTCCCTCCACTGTTCTTTTAAATATTGCGGTTTTTGTAATGTATTTCACTCACTTGTTACCTCCCCTCACCCTGTGGGCGCTTTGGAATAGTTTGTTACTTGCTGTATAAGCGCATGCCATGCAATAAATAAATACATAAATAAATAAATAAATACAATTCAAAAAATAAAACAATAAAGTCTTTATTTAAATAAAGCATACCATATTGGGCTTGTAAGTTAAGAAGTTTTCGATTTTTTATTGTACAATACGAACAACAATCTAAAGATACCACTACTTTGTGTGCATGGTGTGTGTTTCAGTTTACTCAAAACACTTTGAAATTCGACTTACTTTTTATATTGTGCATATGATAAAGTGATAAAGTGATACAATATGAGTACGACTGAAATTCACAGAAAAATATTGTTAAGGGAATGTTATGATTAAGTTACTGTTGGAAAAAAGAAGAATTTAAATAAGTGATATTTGGTTCAGTGAAAACATTGAAATTCAATGAAGAAAACTGAGGTTGAATATATTTTTTATTTATGTGAATTTTTGTTTAGCACTGGCTCTACCAAGAGGGTCTCGGAGCACCTTACATGGTTTGAGTATTGCAAAGGTGGTAGTTGAAAAAATAAGTTACAAAATGTTTTCAGGAAAGGATGGGAAGATTAGGATAGACAAGTGATAGCAGTGAAGGAGGGCAGGGTTATGTGTGGGGAAACAGGTTTGTTTGGAGACTCTTTCTGAAAGTGGTAATGGAGGATGCATTGCAGATCTGGAGAGGTAGGATGTTCCATGCCCTGGGTGCCCAGGTGGTAAATGCCTGTTTTTGTGTGCATGTGAGTTTGCAGAGAGGAATGTGTAGAAGGTGTTGACTGGCCTGTCTGGTATTTGTGTGGGTGAATGGTTCAAGTTTGTCTTGAAGGTAAGACTTCTTTGGGGGCAATTCTCATGGGTATGGGAGCCAGTGGAACTGGAATAGAGCATGGGTGGTGTGTGAATGTTTGGGTAGGTGGAAGATGAGTCTGGCTGCTGTATTTTTTGTGTGTCTTGCAGCAGGGCAAGAGTGTTTTTGGAGAGTCCAGTGAGGAGAGCATTGCCATAGTCCAGCTAAGAGAGAAACAATGCCTGGACTGCAGTGCAGAAGTCATCAGGAGGAAGTATATGTCTGATTTTGCATAGTAGGTGTAGTTGTAGATTGCATGTTTTGGTGGCAGCGACTATGTGGTATGTGAAGGAAAGGTGAGGGTCGATAGCAAAGCCAAGGGATTTAACAGGTGTGGAGAGGGATATGTGTGGGTTGTCCGTGGTGTGTTCTTGGATGCAAGGAGTGAGAATGGGTTTGTGCCATGGGGGACAAATGAGGAGGAATTCTGTTTTGGAAGGGTTGGGTTTGAGGAAGTGGGTGACATCCAGTTGGTGATGGTGGAGAGACAGGTTTTGAGGGTGTGGAGTTGTGAAGGGGAATACATTTGGAATTATAATGTTTGTGTCATCTGCATATTGGTGGAAATGTACGTTGTGTTTGCTAATGGTCTCTCCAAGGGGTTGAAGAGGAGTGGAGATAGGGAGGAGCCTTGAGGAACCCCATACAGGGGTAGGTCCTGATCGATAAGTGGGCATGGAGACAAAGTGTGTCCTTTCAGTGAGAAAGGAGGAGAACCAGTTGAGTACAGTTCCAGAGAGATTCTTCCTGTGGGCTAGCATGTCTAGTAGAATGGTGTGGTTGATAGTGTTGAAGGCTGCAGAGAGGTCAAGGAGTGCAAGTATTTCTATGAGTCCTTAGTCTGTGATGCTGCGGAGGTCATAGAGGATGGAAAGAGTTGCAGTCTCAAGGCTGTGTCCAGGCCAAAATCCAAATTAGAAGGGGTTGAGTAGGTTATTTGTAGTGATGTGTTGTTGACGTTGGGTAGTTGCAATGAGTTTGATGATTCTGGCAAGGTATGGTAGGATAGTAATGGGGCAGCAGTTTTCAGGGAGCGTGGGATAGAGAGATGGTTTTTTGAGGAGGTGTGAGATGTGTCACATTGTGAGTGCAGTGGGTTTAGTACCATGTAAGAATCATGATTTGATGGTGTTGAGCCAGTGGAGATCTAGGGTGGTGATGCAATTAAATACAGTGTGAGTTGGGCATGCACCATCCAGGAAGTGCACAGGTTTTGTCTTGGCCATGAGGGTGATGAGGGAGTCGGTGTTGATGGGATGGAAGGTGTCCCATGTAAATGATTGGGAGTGGGGGTGTGAGTGGGAGATCTGAGGGTAGGGCTGTTGCAGTATATTTTGGAGTTGAAGTAGTTCACGAGGGAGGTGCATACTGCAGTTGATTAGGGTGTGGAAAGTGTGGATGGTGGGTTAGAGAGGGACTTGACAATGTTGAATCGTTTCTGGGTACAATTGGTGGCAGATTGCAATTCCTGGAAGTAATGGGTGGCTTTGTCATTGCATATGGCTGTTTTCTATTTGTTGCAGCAGTGTCTGATGAGTGTCCTGTTTGAGGGGCATGGTTTCATTTTCCATGCTCTTTCTAGGCATCTGGCTTCCTGCTTGATAGAGAGGAGGTACTGTTGAACCATGGTTTGTGATGGTTGTTGTGTTTCTTTTTGTAATTTTAGGGGTGCAATATTGTATAGTGCCTATGTGATGATGGTCTTGTATTGGTGGAGTAGGATGGAGGGATGTGGATGTGGGGAAGGGGGAAGTTTTATGAGTGTTGTTAAGGCTGTGTCTGTAATTAGTTTGGTTTGTCTGTCTGGTGGTGAGGGGTGTGTGTGGCAGGTGGTGGGATTTTGTCTGGTAGTGTGAGCATGAAGGGAATAGCAAAGTGGTCGGACCACAATACCCAGATTCGATTATCCAAGGAGATATGATGTTTGCTTGCGATTAAAACACCCAGGTTGCTGTCAGCAGTGTGCATCAGGGATAGGGCCTCATTACGACTTTGGAGGTAGCCATGGTGCTATTAGCACCATGGCTGCCTCCAAAATCGTGTCCGGGTCCGGTCTGGTGGAGTGGGGACTTACCGGGACATTCCGCCCTAGGCGGACCCGGTAAGTCCCCATTCCAAATGCCATTCCCCATTCTACTTTGAGCCCCCATAGGGCTCAATGAGAAGGAGGAAGGCACTAATAATGGGCCCGCAAATTGCGGGCCTGTTATTAGCTCCAAGGTCCCTTAACGGGTCCTATAAAGAACGTCTGGTCAGACCAACCGTTCCAGGTGGGTCCCGCTACGGGACCTCGGAATAGGGTGGTAAGGGTTTAACAGCACCAGTCTCCTTACTGGTGACCGTTAACCCTTACCGCCAACTCGTAATGACCCCCATAGTCTCAGTATGGGATTGGTGTCAGGTAGGGAACTACCAGTTGCAAGAGGATTCAATTCAACACTACAGCTAAGTCAATGCCTAGTCTGGGATACTGAATGGAAACCCTTATTGATATATCTTTACGTCCAGTTCATGCGTTCTGGATGACTACCCCTATATAACACCCCTCTCTTGGAATCCCCCTAACCCCACTGAGCCACGAAGTAGTTCTGTTTTGCAAGTTTAAACGGTTTATTTGATAATTTAAACAATATATATATATATCACACTTTATAATAAATTAATAATTGAATATCACACTTAATCTGAGCAGTAATCAATAATGGATAGTCCGGCACTAGCACACTTCTTTATAATCAATGATGAGTGGTTATAGGATGGATAAGATAGCAACAATACTTTTATGGTTTCAAATGGATGCAATGTGGAATGAAATGCAGTACAGAAATTAACTTGCTAGGATTTCAGCAAAAGACAATGTAATCACTTTCTTGGACAATTCACCCCACCTTTTATGCACTGTAAGGAGATGAAGATGACACAGTTCTTAGGAATGCAATCAAATAGAATTCAGTTCAATTCTCCCCCAGCAGCTTATACAACAGATAGGAGTTTTGAAACACATGCAAAATGCTTTGAATATGGTGACAATGCAGTGAGAAATATGCTGAAAATGGTTTTAATTCCCTTTAGGAGGTTTAGGGTGAGTGAAATATACTTGGGATGAGTTCAGGCTCACTTTAGCAAGGATCTAGGAGTAACTAGCAGGTTAAACGAATTTTTGGCAAAGGAAAGCAATGAAGCTGCTGTTTTCACACGTGGCTGGATTTTTAACCAAATCGCAAATCGCGGTAAAATTCGCGAGTGCGAGAATCGTGATTACGGCAAAAGTGTACGGAGTAGCAAGTCGGTTCTAAGCTTGTTGAAAGAGATACGGACGATTAAATAAAGGTAGTTTTTCGGATTTGAAATTTTAAAAGTTCAAAGCGACAGGTTACAGCTTGCAGCTAGAAAATGACAAGTGACAGCTTTGCAAATGACAGGTGACAGTTAGGAGGCAGTTCTGGTTAGATTAAAATAGATTGAATTATATTATTTTAACTAAGAGATTGGTTATGCACAGTTCTGCTAGGTACTCACAATATATTTAGAAATAGGCCTCGCCACGGATCTGGTCAACCGGTTTTCTTCACTCGCCACAGACGGTTTCTGCGCACAGCGTCTGGGTCAGCTCTACTCTGCTGGTCTGGTCTGGGTCTCTGGTTCTGATCAGGTCTGTGGGTCCGGATACAGCGGTCTCCGTTTCAGCTGGTCTCTCTCTGGATACAACACTGCTATCTGGCAAATGGCAAGAGTTCTTGCAAAGAATTCAAACAGCTCGCCTGGCTGTGAATAGTGGCAATGATTTGAGGCCTGCTAAAGAGGGATTTAGCTTGTAGTTGACCTCTCTGCTACAAATTCTGAAGTAAAGTCTTGGTCTCTGAAGGTGGATAGATTGAAGTCTCTATGTTGGCTCTCTGGAGGTTGATGGAGGTAAAGTATGGATTTTCCCGGCAGAGCGTCCCGCAGCAGATGGAATAGAATCCCCCTATCTGTCCTGACTGTCTGCTTTTATGTGTTTTGAAAGTGGGTGGAGAGGCTAGCTTTCTAGGCACTACCCCTCTCCACTTGTCATTGGCCACTTCCTCCTCTTACCCTTGATTGGGGGAATGAAATGAAGTGTCATCATGATGAGGTCTGTTTATGATACAGAGAACCCACCCCTGTCAACTTTACACACAATCTATATTTGACCTAAAGACATATTTCATAGATACACAGTGGTTTGAAATTACATGCACCCATCACATTTCACATGAGGTAGCCCCTGTTCCAATTCTGTCGTTTCTAGGAGCTTGGTTTCAAAAATGGCAACATATTTCACTTTTTGGTCGGGTTACCAATATTGGATTTGTCCCCGCATTTACACAAATGTTCGCAAAGCATGTGGGCATTAGGTGATGGAGTGTCAGATTTTTAACATACATACATTTAGAGTAATATCCTCTTTTCCGCTAAAAACCCCCCTGAACATACCACCGGGTCCTAACACGTCTTCAAATGTGCACAGAAAAATCACAAGAATAATGATATCACTTATAAAATTTTCACAAGTCCGCTCTATGAATGATCCATCTTTTTAGATTTATGTTCTGGCCCCAAAGGGGTGTGGTTTCCCAGGTCACATGGTGTAGAAACCAGTTTATCCAGTTTCTGCCAAGCTCAGAGACCCTGCCCCTCCCAGCTTCTGCCAAGAGGAAGCTATTTTACGGTCCCCCTAATAAACCATCTGCCTGGGCCCTGGAAGGCCCATTGTTCAAGAGGAAGCCATTTATGGCCTCCCCCCAATAAACCCTCTGCCTGGGCCCAGGACAGGCCTTTGTTCAACTCCCTGTAGCTGCTCCACCCCTAATCTAATCAGAGAGGTGCCAACTCCTTTTGGCAAGGGGAAGAGTGGCTGAGCAGGTTTTAACTCCTGTGGGGGTAGATGTCAGGCAGAATTCAGTTCCTTAAGCCAGGCCCCAGCTAATGTCACTTCTAGTTACCCAGTTTTCTGCATTCAAATAAACTAACAATTTTTACACATGCAGCTAGAATGCTGATTCTAAGTTCAAAACTATGACATTTTAACAGTTACAAACTATGTGACACTCAAAAGTAGGTCACTCATTTCTTTTAAACATTTAGATTTTTAGTGTCTTTCAGTCCAAATTTACTTAAACTGCTGAAATCCACAGCTCAGCCAGTTTTGCTATGAACATTATTTTAGGCTCATCCTCTTTCCAGATTTTGTATGCCCACAAGACTTTATTCTGTCAAATGTCTGCTGGTGTTCAGTGAGATTGTTGGATATTCTGCAATGTTTGAAATGGGCATTCTGAGCTTGCCTTCAGAGAAACAAAGGGTGATTTTTAAAGTGCTTTCTAGCGAACAGGCACTGCTGTTTTTCTCTTTGGCACCCCATTTCACTCATGGCTCTTCTGACCCAGCACACCCGCACCGGGGGTGGCAAGTCAGGCGACCATTTTGGTGTGCGGACAAACTGCGCGGTTTTCATAGATTCTGGCGCACATGTGGGCTTTTTCGGCCATCTTGGATTTCCTAAGCCCACAGCACCAAATGTTGTAGCATAATAGTCCAAACGTGGGTCAGAACACCCAACAAACCCCCCCCCCGCCCGACTGCACTTGGATTGAGTCGAGGGGATGTCGGGTGCTAAGGATGTTGACCCACGTGCTGGGAGGTCCGCATCATCTTCTTCCAATTCCGCAGATGACAAAGTTCAGCATCCTTTCCTCCATCAGGGGTGGATCAGTCGGTTCTCCTCGCTGGTCCTGATGGGAGTATTGGGCGGTACACTGGGCCCCTTGCGTCTCTGCTCCCGGTCTCCGGATCGTCCTCCTTGGCCAGTCTCCGGGTTTTCTTTCTCCTAGGACGACAAAGGAAGAGCGGCAATACCTATTCATGGACATTTCTCCCCCACCATTGATATAGTGGGGTGGCATATATATATTTTAGAACTCAACAGATATGAACATGCACATTTTTTTTTAAATTAAGAGACAGGAACACATAAACTTGAGAAACACAGAATTTTATAGGTTATAGGTAGGATCTTTTAGGGTTGGAATTGAATTACTCTGGAGCGGTACCCTCTGGGATTACCTAGGACTCCTCCAGTTGCTGCAAAGTGTGCCTGGGATGGCAACACTTCAACTGGTTTACGTGGACCCACTTGTCTTCCCCCTCTGCCAAACCGCCTTTGGGGATGCGGATCTTGTAGGCCACAGGGGAGATCTTGTCTATAATCTCATAGGGTCCCTTCCATGTAGGCAAACATTTTCGCTGCTTTGCCTGGTTCCTTTGGAAATTGTATAGATAGACCCGGTCCCCCACCTGATATTCCTTCCTGGAAGTTTTCAGGTCATAGTGGGTCTTCATAATCTCAGCTGATCTTTCTAGATTCCGCTGAGCATAGGCAAAAGCATGCTGAAGGTGTTTCCTTAAATTCTCCACATACTCATGAGTTGTGGAGGCATTTATCAACGTTTGCTCTTGGGTTCTGTAGAGCAAATGCTGAGGAAGCACCATCTTGCATCCAGTCATCAACTCAAATGGTGACATTTTGGTTGCAGATGAAGGGGTAGATCTGATTGCCATTAGGACCAGAGGTAATCGGATATCCCAACTTGGCCCAGAATCTGCCACAAACTTCTTTAATATGCTCACAATGGTTCGGTTGTATCTCTCCACTGCTCCAGAAGAAGCTGGCCTGTAAACAATGTGTAGCTTCCTTTTAACCCCCAGTATCTCCCACATCTTTGTCATTACTTCACTGGTGAAGTGGCTACCCCTGTCTGACTCAATCCTTTGAGGTAGACCGAAACGGGAAAAGATGTGGTTAATCATCAGGGCAGCTGCAGTTTCTGCCTTGCAATTTGGGGCTGGGAGACATTCCACCCACTTGGTAAACAAGCATGTAACGGTCAACATGTACTTGTTTCCTCTAGTCGAGCGAATCACAGGGCCTACAAATTCGATTTGCAAATCTGACCATGGCAGTGTCATCCCCCTCTTTTGGAGAGGCGCCCAATGTGTGAGGGATGTTGACTGAAATTGTGCACACACAAGACAACCCTTCAAGTATTGGTTGAGGTCCTGGCCCATGTGTGGCCAGTATGCAACCTCTCTTAAGATTTCCAGTGTTGTGTGAAACCCCCTATGACCGGCGGTGGCCGCATCATGGGCGTGACTTAACATCAGGCTTCGGAATGAGGTAGGAACCACCCACTGATCGTGGTCAGCTTTGGATTTCCTTACCAATGAACCGTCTTGGATCCGGAACATTTTTGGACATTTCATCAACACTCTAAGGTCCTCTTTCCCGTTGTAATCGGTATCCGTCAGGGGGAAAGTTCTCAGGGTCCTCAATGTGTTGGTAAAATTTACCAATTATTGGATCCCCCTTCTGAGCGGTAATCATATCAGCATCAGGGGTCTCCTTGCTCCACTGGGCAGTTGACAGATCATTGTGAGCATTTGTCTGGGACCTAGTGATAGCAGTGACCTGGATTTCCCCCAACAGGGACTCTATTTCTATTAGATCCCCTTGGATGGCCCTGGTTTTGGCCAGCTGATCAGCTAAGTCATTTCCAGTTTTGTCTGGTCCCTCTACTTTGGAATGACCCTTGATCTTTTTCCAATAGATGGTCATCTCATTCGAGGTGACCAGATCATCAATGTTTTGGATCAACTTCCCATGTTTCAAGGGTTTGTTATTAGCACATAACATGCCTCTGGTTTTCCAATTAACCAGGTGCTCCACGAATCCGTTCCGTACATAATCCGAATCTGTGATTATGACCAGTTCGTGGAGTTGATGCTGGACAGCAGTGAGGATGGCCTGATGCACAGCCATCAATTCTGCCACCTGACTACTTCGGGGACCAATTTTGTATCCAGCGGAGGGTTCTGGGAACTCCTTCACCAATGCATTCCCTATGCCAGCCACCAGTTCTTTCTCCCCGTCGTTGTCAACATGGTACGAGCATCCATCCACATAGACAGTGAGCATTCCCTCACACTTGTCCTCTTCAAAGACTTTGTGTGGGGAATTAAGGTATGCCTCCGTGTTGTCCTTGATTTTTAGACTTTCGTCCTCGAGACAGTTTTCTCTGGCACAATCATGCAAGTCAGCCAGACCTTGCGCGAGGGGACTCTTCTTGTTTTGGCCATATCTGACCTCCATAGGAAAGCCTTGCATAGACAGAATCCAGGAAATAATTTGGGAATTACTCACATTTCCGGCCCGGATTCTGTCACTTTGGAGATATTGCAGAGGCTGGTGTGGAGTCTCCACTATGATGTGTTCCCCATGGATAAACGGGCGGTAATTCTTCAATGCCCACACCGTTGCCAGGAGTGCCTTCTCACAAACGTTGAATTTTTCCTCCACAGAGGATAAAGTTTTGCTCGCATAGGAGATTACTTTATTGACCTTGTCATGCTTTTGGTATAATACTGCCGTCAAGCACGTATTAGAGAACCCCGTCTCCAGGAAGAACTCCTTGTTTCTGACAGGATAAGCTAGGCAAGGCGCTTGTGAGAGGCTTCTCTTGAGTTGTTTTACCGCCTCGGCTTGTTCTGGACCCCATTCCCACTTGACCCCCCCCTTCAGGAGATGAATCAGGGGTCTGGTGATCTCTGCGTAGCCCTCAATGAACTTTCTGCTGTAATTAGTCAGTCCAAGGCGGCTCCTTAGTTCCCGCAGAGTTGCGGGGTCTTTCAGTTTCTGAAGTGCTTCCACTTTCTTTTCCTGGCGACAGAGACCCTGAGGAGTAATCTCATGCCCCAAGAAATTAACACGGGTTCTACACCACTGTGCTTTCTGAAAGGAAAGTTTTGCTCCGGCGCCCTCAACTGGGTCAGAACATAACGGATCTCCGCTATGTGTTCCTCCACAGATGAACTTTTGATGAGGACATCATCTACATAAGCCAGGTTACCCCTCGCACCCAGGTCGGGCATGGCCTTATGTAGGAAAATGTTGAATTCATTGCCGGAGTTGAGGTATCCGAAGGGAATCCGGGTCCATGTATACTGCTGGCCCCCAAAGGTAAAAGCCAGCTTGTATTGGTCCTCCCTACTGACCGGCACGGTCCAGTATCCATTGGTCAGGTCTATTGCAGTGAATATCTGTGACCCCTGAATCTGGGCCAGCCCTTGGTCAATGTAGGGAAGAGGCCATCTGGAAGTATGGACCCGTTGGTTGAGCTCCCTAAGGTCAGCACAGAGTCTCCACTGGCCGTTTGGCTTTAATATTCCCAGCACCGGATTATTGAAGGTGCTGTGGACGGGACGGATTATTCCCCTGGACTCAAGGTTCTTAATTATTTCAGTAAGGGACTCCATTGATGCGAGAGGCAAGCGATATTGCTTCACAAACACTGGAGTCATGCCAGGGTCCATGGGGATTGTTGTTGTGTGGATGTCGGTGCGACCACAGTCATATGAGTCTACCGCAATGAGATCTTGGAAATCCAAGAAGACTTGTTCCAACTTTTGCTTCTGTTCCAGAGTCACACAGGCATCAGCTAGGTTGACTCTCTCTTCCACCATCTGCCTGAAGCCTGGAAAGTCTTCTGGTTTGGCTATCTCAGCGGCCTCCTCCAGCTGGGTGCAGAAGTCCCTGGTCAGAGTGCTGATTTGGACTGGAGGCTTCAGGTGGGAAAGGCAGCCCTCATGGACCTGGAAAATCACCTCATCCCTCCTGAAGTCACAAGTCACATCTTCCTTACCATAAGGGCAAGAAGTGTACACCAGGAAGTTCCCCCCATGGCAGGTAAAAATCCTGTCTGGTGTTGTATTGTCCTCACTGTCACTGTCAAAACAGTCCTTGGGTATTGGTCCTAACAGTTCATTTCCTAAATCGATGGAAAAATAATGGTGCCTGCGGCTAGAGTAATACTCTTTAAGTCGCTGTTATCCACCTCTATTGGAATGGTGTCATGTCCTATGTTGACTAATGGTGTTGGGTTTACCCCTAACCCTTGCTGTTGGAGATAAGCATTTAGATGAATATAAGCATCAGGGTTTTACAATTTTTGTCCTCTTTTAACTTTCACTTCCAGGGAGAATTGTCGGGTCCTTTCTGGGATGGTGACTTCCTCTTTGATCTGAATTTCAACTGCATAAGGTAGCAATTGAGCTGACCTAAATGCTTTTTCTGGATCATCAAAGCCCATGAGATTATCCGCTAATCGGGACCAAGCTTTGAAGTTTATTAGGTCCAAACTAATGGCAAAGCGATTGAGAATGTCACTGCCTAAGTAAAAGGCGGCAGTGACGTCTCGCACGACCCAACAATTATGGACTATGCTCTTGTTGCCAATGGAGATTTTGAGCATACACCTGCTTGGCAGGAGCTGTTTGGAATTAGGTGCTTCCAGGTCCATTTCCCATTTGTCTATCAGTTTGAATGTGGGAATGTCTGGATCTTTTGGGAGTTGGCGGAACATGGCTTCGCTGATAAAGCTCTTACCGTTGTTCACACACACTCGAGCGAGAACAGAGTCCTTCCATCATTTAACTGAACAGGGATGAACAACTGCTCTCCAATTTGCTGAATATCAGCCAGGCTCTGAGCTGATTTCACCTCTTTCTGGACTATAGGAGTGAGAGTTTCTGATTGTGGATTAGTAAAGAATTTCAGGGTGTTTCCTTCCAGTGTTGAATACCACCTTAAACTGGAAAGAAGGTTGATTTTCAGAAATAGAGAGGACCCCCCATCACCAGTCTGTTGTCCTACTGCTATTACTGTCACGTCTGGAATCTGGTTGTTCTGGAAGTGAAATTCTACTTGGTCAGATTTTTGTTCAACCATGTGGCAGGTGCCGTTTAAACTAACATGGTTGACACTCTGTTTTAATTTTATTGGTCGGCTAGTCTGGGTCCAGAGGACCTTGTTTACACAATCTATTAGAGGTGACAACCTTCTCAGGAGGTCATTCCCTAGTAAACAAGGGGTGCTCTCTGGAGTCACTACTATGACTGGGTGTTTCAACTTGTGTCGCCCAATTTTAATGTCCAAGTCTGCAGTCCCCTCAACGGGACTTCCTTCCCGTCAAAGTTCTGCAGTTGTCCAGGAAGAAAGGTGAGAGGAATTCGGTAATTCTCCCCCCTTCCTGCGTTTAGTTCCTCAAAGGCCCTTTTGGACAGAAGGGTAGCTTGGGATCCAGTGTCCACCAGTGCCAAAATTGTACCCTGCCCCTGTACTTGTACCGGGGCATAGTATCTTCCCTCCTTCTCCTCAAGGGGGCACAGATAATGCACATTTTTGGACAACTGGTAGGCTAACTTTCTGGTTTTGGACATTGCTAGAGAAGAGATTTGGGCAGAATTCTGTGGAGAGTCTTGGGAATCTGAAAAAAAAGTTGGCAACTGGAGATCAGAGCCATTGTGGGTTCCCCTGGTTCCGGTTCTGGGCCGCCGCCCCCCTTTTTGGAGGCAGTCACCAGGATGGGTTTGAACCAGGGGATTTTGGGATTGTGGGTTCTGGGATGAGATGATGGGCGGCGGTAGCTCAGTCTCCATATCTCCCCAGTCTGGATTGGAATCCCTTGGGACCCATTTTTCTTTGGGAGGAGTTCCCCCATCTCTGAAGGAGAAGATCATTTTCCCAGGATCCTCTGGGGGTCCCTCTCCTTCAAATTGGAAGATCTGTATTTCTTCCACAAAACGGGTCTGTTTGGGTCCTTTGTTTTTCCTACCCCCCCTCTGCTCCTTGGGAGGCAGGCTTTCAGGGGCAGGAGATTTTGTTTCCGGTTCCTGGTTTTCCAGGGGCTGTTTACAAGTTGGGAAGGAAGCTTCCTCCAAGGCTTTACACCCCCTTCCCCTTGTGCCTCCTCCCTGGGAACCGGTGTGTTATCGGGGTGCTGCCCCCGTCATTGTTCTGGAGCACCAGGTCCAGAGTTTGGGGCATTCTGCGGTGGCATGCTCATCTGAGGGTTCTGTTGAGCCCTCAGTATGTGACCCAGATCCTGTGCCATATTTTGGACCTGGCGCTCTAACTGGGAAACCCGCTCAGGCTGATACGGGGCTCTATTTTCTCCCCTGGGCTGATCCCGGGAAGGGTAGCTATCCCTTCTCTGGTAGTACCCCTGGTTGGGAAGATTTTGGTACCCCTCCACCCTTGGCCCCCCCTCTCCTGGATTAGGTTGTCTGGGCTCAGGGAATTGGGGAAAGAAGGATGGATGATTTTGGGGCTGGAAATTGGGTGGATACCTGGGGAAAAAGTTCTGCCCAGGATTTGGAGAATTTCTGCCCTCCTTGGGGAAGTTAGGAGGGAAGTTCCCCGGGTCAGGTGCTTGGCTGGATCCCCCCCCTTGGGCTGGAGGAGTCCACACATAACCCAGGATTGGTCTGTTTCCCTTGTAACGGGGACTTACATAGTCAGGAGAGCGAGGGACCTCATTTGTGGGACTACCTCTTTCACTCCCTGTCTGTGACTGGCCCAAGGACCTTCTGGGCCTAGCATTATTAGGTGCAGGTAGGTTTTTAGGCCCCCCCATCTCCAAATCCAAAACGGGGGTGACCTTTACCTCTGCCACCTTGGCAGCAGCAGGGGTGCTGTTGGTTTTGGGATTTTTCTGGTTATTGCTTTTATATTCTATGGGCTTCTGCACCTCATAGATCCAGGTAGCCTGTTCAATGACCCAGTCTAAAGATCTTTTCTCATGAAAATCTCTCACGAGCTGGGTCATTATATATTTGGGCAAGGCATGGAAAAATGTATTGACAAATTCTCTGCTGTCTGTGCGCACCCTTCTGGTGGTCTGCGCAATGGCACGTTTCAGTTCTTGCACGAATTCTTGTGGGGCCTGATCCTCCCCACATTGCAAATTGTAGGCTGCCTTGCGAGCCTCTTGAGGATTTCTGTGAACAGAAAAATGTTTCAAGATGGCCGCCTTATAGGTGGACCATCTTAAATGATTTTGGTGCTCCAGCCCCGCAAAGAAACTGGAGTATTCTGGGGAGAATGTCCATTTGACGTACTGGATGCAGCTACTGCTGTCCTTCAAATGGAAAGTCTCCATCATTTGCTCATAGAGCTCCAAGTGTTCCCAAACAGACTACTTGGCGTTCTTATGATAAGGCGTGATGACACTCCTGATTGCCTTAATCTGTTTCAATGGGTCCTTAAGCAAGGCCCTTTTTTGCCTTATTGGCCTTTTTGGTTCGGGTAACCCTTGTCCATTCATCCTCTGACTCAGAGGCACTGCTCCCAGACGTTCCTGTCTGATCTTCCAGGTTTTCCCGGATTCTGCGAGCCTGGGAATGGCTGGCAGAATGTGGGGACCTGGTCTCCTTGTCCTGCGCCATTCAGAGGAGTCTTCCGATTCCTCCTTGCTGCCAGGATTTGATGGGTACCCCCCCCACTGACCTAACTGGGCAGAAGTTTTCAGGATGCCCTTAATGGGCCTATTCTCCTGGGGTCCCCCACTAAATTGCACTGTGCTTGGGTGCCCATACCCGGATGCCCGCCCATCCATTCCTGGGAGGTACTGGCCTATGAGCCCCATGCTTCTGGCTGGATAGTAATCTGCCATCCCTGTGGCCCGGTGCTCATGTGCGCCAGGGTACAGGGGGGTGGCAGAGTCCAGGGACTGAGAGAGATAAATGCCTCTGGTACTAGGGCTCCTGAGGTTATGCTCAGGAGTTTCCCTTTCCCAGCGAACCTGGTCTCTATCCGCCCCTGCTCCCTGTTGCAATGCAAGAGCCTGCGCCTTCAGTTCCTCAGTTAAGGCCTTACTAGACTCTATCAGTCTCTCCTGCATCGCTACCTGTTGTTGGAGCCTATCATTGTGCTGGCAGAGAGCCTCATTCTCTCTCTGCGTTTCCTGATTGGTCCTGGAGCACTGGGCCAGTCTTTGCTGCAGGAGGGTTACCTCCTGAGCTGTGTCCCTATTGGCCTGCTCCTTTCTTGCCAGAGCATCCTCCACCTTCCTGGTGTGCTCTAACAAGTTCTGGTGTTCTTTTTGGAGGTCACCCAGTCCCTGGAGGGCCAGGTGATTTTCTTCCATTTTCCTTTTTAAGTGGCAGACTTCCTGGCCTAAGGTATCCCTTTCCTGACTAAGAGCCTGAGCTTGCATCTGTGCCGCCAGGTCGTCCCTTTGCCTTTGGAAGGCACCAGTTTTCTGGCGCTCCTGGTCAAACTCTGCCTGGGTATCCAGGTCTTTCAAAATCAGTTTATTGCTCTCTGCCTTCTCCCTATCTAGGTGGCTTTGCAGGGTGACTACCTGCTCAGCACATGCCCTATTGAAGTCTAACTGTTGCTCCAGCTTTTTCTGGCTCTGCAGTAGGGAGTCCAAACCTTCTTGGTACTCTTTCTGCAAGGCCAGAAATCTGGTATCCTGGTCCGCCTTTTCCTGTTGCAGCACATCCATATCCTCCTTTATTTTAGTGATGTACCGTCTGCTGTCAATTTCTGACTCCTGGCTCCTGAGCAGCCTCTGCTCAGAAGAGTCCAGATCAGATTGGGCCTTCTGTAATGCCAGCAGTTGCCTACTCGCCAGATCTTGGCCTTCAGCACATTTGTCCTGCATGGCTCCCATATGTAAATATAAATATGCCGCTACCCTGGCAATCTTGTGGTGCTCATCCTTGGCCTTCGGGGCCATGTATAGTTCACTCAGGGACACATGTAGGGGACCCTGATCTCCCCATATATCTGACCCTGTTTCAGTGACCTGTTGCGCGATTGCCTGCAACCAGACCGTTTGGTCCTGATGAGTCCACTCACCTCTCACAAATAGCTTATGTAAGAAGTGTTCTCTGGCTATTTCCATATCTACCAAGGTCGTCATTCTAGAGATTGGTCTCTGTCCTGACTTACAGAAGTTTGTAATTTATTTTTGCAAAACAGACCTTTTCCTTAGAGCGTTCCTTTGAGGAGTGCTTTACAGCGTAACACAGCGTGGTGATCCGACCGGATATGTGTATGTGGTCAGCTGGCACGCTGTATTAATCTGCACAAGTGATAGATCTAACCCAAACGTCCGGCTCGAGCCCCCAATTTGTAAGAGGATTCAATTCAACACTGCAGCTAAGTCAATGCCTAGTCTGGGATACTGAATGGAAACCCTTATTGATATATCTTTACGTCCAGTTCATGCGTTCTGGATGACTACCCCTATATAACACCCCTCTCTTGGAATCCCCCTGACCCCACTGAGCCACGAAGTAGTTCTGTTTTGCAAGTTTAACCGGTTTATTTGATAATTTAAACAATATATATATATTACACTTTATAATAAATTAATAATTGAATATCACACTTAATCTGAGCAGTAATCAATAATGGATAGTCCAGCACTAGCACACTTCTTTATAATCAATGATGAGTGGTTATAGGATGGATACGATAGCAACAATACTTTTATGGTTTCAAATGGATGCATTGTGGAAATTAGTACAGAAATTAACTTGATAGGATTTCAGCAAAAGACAATGTAATCACTTTCTTGGACAATTCACCCCCCCTTTTATGCACTGTAAGGAGATGAAGATGACACAGTTCTTAGGAATGCAATCAAATAGAATTCAGTTCAATTCCCCCCCAGCAGCTTATACAACAGATAGGAGTTTTGAAACACAGGCAAAATGCTTTGAATATGGTGACAATGCAGTGAGAAATATGCTGAAAATGGTTTTAATTCCCTTTAGGAGGTTCAGGGTGAGTGAAATATACTTGGGATGAGTTCAGGCTCACTTTAGCAAGGATCTAGGAGTAACTATCAGGTTAAACGAATTTTTGGCAAAGGAAAGCAATGAAGCTGCTGTTTTCACACGTGGCTGGATTTTTAACCAAATCGCAAATCGCGGTAAAATTTGCGAGTGCGAGAATCGTGATTACGGCAAAAGTATACGGAGTAGCAAGTCGGTTCTAAGCTTGTTGAAAAGCTGAGATTCTACGCTTTCAGAGGAAAGTTAAACCAAGTTCCTAGCCCAACGGTTCCAGAGATATGGACGATTAAATAAAGGTAGTTTTTCGGATTTGAAATTTTAAAAGTTCAAAGCGACAGGTTACAGCTTGCAGCTAGAAAATGACAAGTGACAGCTTTGCAAATGACAGGTGACAGTTAGGAGGCAGTTCTGGTTAGATTAAAATAGATTGAATTATATTATTTTAACTAAGAGAATAGTGGCAATGATTTGAGGCCTGCTAAAGAGGGATTTAGGTTGTAGTTGACCTCTCTGCTACAAATTCTGAAGTAAAGTCTTGGTCTCTGAAGGTGGATAGATTGAAGTCTCTATGTTGGCTCTCTGGAGGTTGATGGAGGTAAAGTATGGATTTTCCCGGCAGAGCGTCCCGCAGCAGATGGAATAGAATCCCCCTATCTGTCCTGACTGTCTGCTTTTATGTGTTTTGAAAGTGGGTGGAGAGGCTAGCTTTCTAGGCCCTACCCCTCTCGACTTGTCATTGGCCACTTCCTCCTCTTCCCCTTGATTGGGGGAATGAAATGAAGTGTCATCATGATGAGGTCTGTTTATGATACAGAGAACCCACCCCTGTCAACTTTACACATAATCTATATTTGACCTAAAGACATATTTCATAGATACACAGTGGTTTGAAATTACATGCACCCATCACATATCACATGAGGTAGCCCCTGTTCCAATTCTGTTGTTTCTAGGAGCTACGGTTCAAAAATGGCAACATATTTCACTTTTTGGTTGGGTTACCAATATTGGATTTGTCCCCGCATTTACACAAATGTTCTCAAAGCATGTGGGCATTAGGTGGTGGAGTGTCAGATTTTTAACATACATACATTTAGAGTAATATCCTCTTTTCCGCTAAAAACCCCCCTGAACATACCACCGGGTCCTAACACGTCTTCAAATGTGCACAGAAAAATCACAAGAATAATGATATCACTTATAAAATTTTCACAAGTCCGCTCTATGAATGATCCATCTTTTTAGATTTATGTTCTGGCCCCAAAGGGGTGTGGTTTCCCAGGTCACATGGTGTAGAAACCAGTTTATCCAGTTTCTGCCAAGCTCAGAGACCCTGCCCCTCCCAGCTTCTGCCAAGAGGAAGCTATTTTACGGTCCCCCTAATAAACCATCTGCCTGGGGCCTGGAAGGCCCATTGTTCAAGAGGAAGCCATTTATGGCCTCCCCCCAATAAACCATCTGCCTGGGCCCAGGACAGGCCTTTGTTCAACTCCCTGTAGCTGCTCCACCCCTAATCTAATCAGAGAGGTGACAACTCCTTTTGGCAAGGGGAAGAGTGGCTGAGCAGGTTTTAACTCCTGTGGGGGTAGATGTCAGGCAGAATTCAGTTCGTTAAGCCAGGCCCCAGCTAATGTCACTTCTAGTTACCCAGTTTTCTGCATTCAAATAAACTAACAATTTTTACACATGCAGCTAGAATGCTGATTCTAAGTTCAAAACTATGACATTTTAACAGTTACAAACTATGTGACACTCAAATGTAGGTCACTCATTTCTTTTAAACATTTAGATTTTTAGTGTCTTTCAGTCCAAATTTACTTAAACTGCTGAAATCCACAGCTCAGCCAGTTTTGCTATGAACATTATTTTAGGCTCATCCTCTTTCCAGATTTGGTATGCCCACAAGACTTTATTCTGTCAAATGTCTGCTGGTGTTCAGTGAGATTGTTGGATATTCTGCAATGTTTGAAATGGGCATTCTGAGCTTGCCTTCAGAGAAACAAAGGGTGATTTTTAAAGTGCTTTCTAGCGAACAGGCACTGCTGTTTTTCTCTTTGGCATCCCATTTCACTCATGGCTCTTCTGACCCAGCACACCCGCACCGAGGGTGGCAAGTCAGGCGACCATTTTGGTGTGCGCACAAACTGCGCGGTTTTCATAGATTCTGGCGCATATGTGGGCTTTTTCGGCCATCTTGGATTTCCTAAGCCCACAGCACCAAATGTTGTAGCATAATAGTCCAAACGTGGGTCAGAACACCCAACACAGTATTGAAGTCGCAAAGGTAGATGTGTCAGTTGGAGGTGGGTTTGTTAGTAATGAAGTCAGTCCGGTCAGTGTGGAAGTTGGGATTGTCTGTAGGAGGGTGATAAATGAGGTGTAGAAAGGTGAGATGGAGGGAAGCAAGCAAGAGAGAGTGCTTCAGAGGATGTGTTTTGGGTGTGTTGGATTACTAAGTGTGAGTGTGTCTTTATATATGATGGCAATGCCACCATCTTGTTTGTGTGAGTGGTCTCTGTAGTGTGTCTTTATATATGATGGCAATGCCACCATCTTGTTTGTGTGAGTGGTCTCTGTGGTGGATGAGATAGTGTGAGGGAAGCATGTCAGGGATAACAGGTATGTGGCAGCATTTGAGACATGTTTCAGTAAGGAATAGTATATCTGGGGAGTGCGTGGTAATGATTTTATTCATTTCATGTGCATGAGCAGATGCAAAATGGCAGTTGGGAAGAATGCAGGTGTATGTACTTAGTTGTGTTAATGGAGTGTTGTGTTGGAGTTTGATTTGAACATTGTTTGTGTGCTATAAGTGAGGCATTTATTGTCGCAACCTCTGGGCAACAGGGGCTAACAAAGAACACAGAATGAAATAGAAAAGGCTATAGCAGGAACCCATAGCAGATGGAAGGAGTCCTGGTTGTATTTGGGTGAGCTCTGTGAAGCTACCAGCCCAGTTGAAGCCCCTTTTGAAGGTGGGAAGACTTTGCAAAGATGGTGGTTTTGGGGACAG
Source organism: Ambystoma mexicanum (assembly GCF_040938575.1). Taxonomy (NCBI): domain Eukaryota; kingdom Metazoa; phylum Chordata; class Amphibia; order Caudata; family Ambystomatidae; genus Ambystoma; species Ambystoma mexicanum. Next base: position 322,323,312 of record NC_090941.1, read on the forward strand.
TGGTCACGTGGGTAGTGGCTAGATCAGATCATGGATGCTTCCCGTGGGTCCCCTGACCTCTTCAGCAGTCTCAGACAGATAGAAAGAGTTCTTCTGGTGGTGTTTGGGTGAGGTCTGTGTTGCTCTCAGGCCAGTTGAAGCTCCTTTAGGAGTTGGAAAGAGCTTCGAGAGATGGTGGTTTTGTGGTCAGGTGTCAGGGGGGCTGTCCCTAGAACGATCCGGGGTGCTTCATTTGGGTCCTCTGACCTCTAAAGGCAGCCTCAGGCACATGGAACGAGTGCTTCTGCTCATGTTAGGTTGTGCTCTGTGTTGGCCCCAGCCCAGTTGAAGCCCCTATTGGAGGTGGAAAGACCTTCTAAAGAGGGTGGTTTGGGAGTCAGAGGTTACAGGGGAACAAACATGTGTTATGTTTAACATTTTGCTTTACAAAACCATGCACATTCCAAGAAAACATATTAGTTGAAAGGGCATTATGGTTGTGATGCCACATAAAAAAGAAGAAGAAATTTGCTAGTTGGTAAGCTCCTCAACCATATCACACATCACCACCTTGCACTGCTTATACTGACATGGAATGGCATAATCAATGACATCATTGATGACATCACATTTAACATCACCAATCTGTAGATATCCTGACAAAATGTGCTTACTAGGGTTTGTGTTTAGAATATTGAGGCCAACATTTGCAGGGGGAAAAGAACACCTCAGATGATCTATGCCATGCTTCCGGAAAATGTACTTACCCTACAAAACAACGGCTATGAAGTCCTGTTGAGAATATAGCACGGTCAAAACACATTAACACAGCCAATAGCTACAGTATGTCGCATAGAAAGGGAGCATGCTTTGTGGTGTGAACTCGGGCAGCAGAATTATATAACCAGGCCCATTTGCACTCTGCGTAAGGTAAAACTTGGAGTCAAAGGCTAAAATATACATCAAGAACTAGGCACATGTGTGGATATCGAGAGTGTACTTAGAACATTGTGGCACACAAATCTGATGCAGAGCCAGCTAACATCTGGTAAGGGGAAAACAAATATGATGGCCAGAGCATGAACCGAGGATTAGTGTCTGTCATGATACATATAAGGTATACAAATGGTCTAACATAAAATACACTTCCAGAATATTTTTGGGTCATGTTTAAAAAAGCACGACCTGCAAGTCAAGGCCTCCTCTTAGTGTCACTAAACAAGAAACACTCCATAGGACATAGCCATTGTGTGGGTAAATGCTTTGTGTAACTTTATTCAACATTATTCTTAAAGTGTCATCATGCACATATCAGGTAATTGGTAAAGTCATATGTGATGTCATCAGTGGTGTCACTGATGTTGCCATTTGTGATGCTGCCATTTGTGATGTCATGTGTCTCAGTATGAGCAGTGCATTGTGGGGCGGTGACTTATGGTTGCTAGAACACTGAAAGGAAAGAAAAGCATTATTGTTCCTGTTACAGTAGGAGTTCATTCATGTCTTCTGTATTTCTTTATATGCTTCCGAGGAAATAGATGAGTAATACAGATGGGGCACCTTCCGCCAGCCATTATATCAGGCGCATTGCTTCTGTCCACCTTCGCTTGTTGTTATGTACTCAGGCACTTTAGGCCCCTCACTCCTTTTTATACATGTTGGCACCATTCATTTTCTCGTATAGTAGGAGCTGTGATCTTTCCTAAATTCCACCTTCTCAGGTAAAATGGGGTCATTGATGCAACATGGGTAATGCATTGGAGTAGGGCTTTGCCCCCTTTCTTGTCAGCCTGCACATTTCTGGCTGATGTAGCTTCGCATTAATTGGAAAAAGTTTCTGAAACCCAGACCTAACCTATCACCTGAGGGGGCTTCTTTGATCCGTGGTTTTAACTTCCCAACTGTGCACCGCAGACCAGTTCCCCTGCATGCCGAGGATTCTAACCATTCCAAAAATTCGGGGATGGAGCTCTTCCCAAGAAGGACACCACCTCTTAAGTTGTCCTGAGGTGTATTATTTTATGAAGTACAGAATGGGAATGGTGCGCATGTGTGAGTAAAGTACAGCAGCGCGTTTATAATATTCAGAAAGGGCACTGCACGCGTTGTGGTTTCTGGAAAGAGATTAACAACGCACCTATCAATTGCCAGTCGATGTAAAGTAGAAAATGGCATAACCAGCGAATTATAACATCAGAAAGTATGTGATGAAGCACTTTGTGGTCATTTCTGACACATGCCACAGATAAATTGGGAAGGATTACCTAAAATAACAAGCCAGATAATTGTGCTGTCAAATAAACTCTGTAATCCCCATGCAGGGTCCTTTGAGTAGAGAATCCAGCAAGAGCGTCACGTTCAACTTGTCAATCAGTAAGGTGGGGAGGAAATGTGGACTCAGTGAGGACTGTTCTCTTTACTTAACAAATATGAGATCTAAGTAAAGAGTAAACAAGCATTGCAAAGCCAATTGCTTTGAATTGTGTGTATTGTATAGGGTTTCATGGCCACACACTCGCACACACACACGCACACTGAATACAATGAGGATACATGGAGGAGAGGGCTGGAAAGGATAAAAGGAAAGAGAAGGGAAACGCTTCATGAAGATACTGCAAAAGGCACTGCAGCACAGGTCTGAATGGTGAAGGTGCATAAACAAAAATGGTGTCAAATAAGGCTGACTCTAGGTAAAGGGCTGATTTTGGATACAATTGAGATCTGGGGATTTCATAACATGTCAGTACCATTGAAATGGTGGGCATGGGAAGAGGCACTCACATGCTAGGTGGGCCACGCTAAGCCATGTGCATTTCTGAGTGTCGTAAAATGAGAACAATGGAGTTAGAAAATAGTCAGTGTGGGGCAAATTAATAATGATGCTATTAATGTCTGTTTTATGACGTGCCTCGTGCTAGATTTCACTATCTCTAAGCACTGTCAAAACAGGTGTTAATAAGAATGGGATTCTTGCACGGCTAGAAAAGTAGAAGTCACATATTGATTGTGGTCTAATAAACATTCTAGCCCTCTGTGATAAAATGCGTAGCACTGAGTTGGATTATCTGATATTTGGAGATGTCACGAAATGAAGGTCGCTCTCAAAGGCCAGTTGAGCTGGAAAGAGTCAGTCATTTGGCAGGTGTATCTGACTCATCCATTCACTAGAAATACATTAATAGAGGGCGACCCAGATGTAGAAGCTGTATGTTGGTCCATCGGGGTCTGCAATCATTGCACATACAAGAATAGCACCAAATATCTGAACCTTATCAAGCAAAGGTAGATAACTGTAAGGGAGCAGCACAAGTGAATTCAATATAATGTATTCCACTCGTGCAAATGATAGGTTGATCCAAATAGATATTTCATAGACAATTCCTGACAATCAGAAGGATTTCACCCCCATAGCAATGACATACAAAAAATCATGACACCACTTGTGTAACCATCACGTCATATACAATTTTATAAAAAAGATAATTGTTTACATTCTTCATCTAAGGACTATTCTAATGCTAACATAGATGCAATAGCTGAAGATATGGCTAACTTAAAGTCTAGCTACACGGCCTCAAACGTACTCGATCATGAGTTGCACATAGTCCACTGTGAGAATACTGAGGACAATACTGATAATAAGATTGAATGAGCACCAACAGTTGAAGCCAACTATTTCAGCATATAAGGGAGGCCCAATGCACCTCCTTGTTAACTCCATCAATGTGAGTGTAAAGACAATGGATCCAAATGTGTTCTAGTTTAAATAGGACAACATCCTCTGAATGGTTAAATTCCACAAAGTATCTTTCCAGTGGGGCTTGAATGGATCTATTCCGTATCTTTGATCTATGCTCATTGATCGAAATAGAGAGAGGCCTAGTCGTCATGCCATTACATATCTTGTTGCCCGGGAAACAGGTGAAGTAAATCACATGTTTAGAGTTACAGCTGGTGAATCCTCTAAGTGTCCATCTGAAGGTGTTATGGTTAAACACTATATGACTTTCTTGGTAAAGGGACATGCAGCACAACGGCCACATGGATGGTGGCCTGTGTCAAAATTTGACTGGCGGTTTCAGCAACTCGTGATGGTGTTGTCTGAACCAGGAGGCTGATATCTGAAATTAATTATTTTGTCTCTTATGTTAAATCCTCGCTTAAGTGCAGTGGTGAAATGGTGCTATCACTGCACAGTTGTATTAAGCACCAATGTTTCAGAATACATTTTCTGATCTTATTAATGTGCTCGGCATACGTTGTGACACATACTATTCTGTGGTTGGCTGTCATCCTTACTTTCGGAGTCAATAGAGTTCTTCTGTTGGTATACCATGCTCTTTCTGCTGCCCGTTGGAGCAATTTGTATGGGTAACCTCTATCCTGCAGTCTATCAATGAAATGATTTGCACATGAGGTGTAATCAGATTTGAAAGTGCAATTTCTCCTGATTCTGAGGAACTGGCTGTACGGAAAGTTTTCCCTAGTTGATTTTAGGTGGTTACTGGAAAACAGAACAATGGAGTTCCGATCAGTTTATTTGTGATACAATTTACAGTATTGTATACCATCCTGATGAAAGATGGTTATATATATAGAAACGTTATCTCATCCTGATCGTTAGCCATAGCGAACTGTAAGTTTGGATCTCATCTATTCAACCACTCAACACATCAATTAGAATGGTCCTATCCCTATTCCAAATCAAGAACCTCGTCAATGTAACAACTCCAATGTTGAATGTACCTGTGAAATGGGTTGTTCAAAAAAATTGGCCATAAAAATGTTCGCTAAATGGGGGCCAATGCTGCCACCCTGGGCGTCCTTTTAATCTGAGGGCATGTTTGAGACACAAATGTAAAGATATTATGATACACCACTATTTCCAACAATTGGATGATGAAAGTGGAGGGAAAGTTATGAGGTGACGGACAGACAGCTTTTTGGCCACTAATTCCATGCCTTGTTTTTGCAGGATGTTAGTGATGTCACACATGTCACGTGTCCACCCGTGTTTCCAGCCACCTTGTATGAGTGCCCTTAACCGTGTGCGAGTGTTATCTAACTTGCTGCAGTGACCTAGTTGTACCGTGCAGTTACAGGTCACAACCGTAGCTGTGACAAAAGCCTTTCATTCTTCTCAAGATCTCAAAAGAGGGACTTTGAGACGAGTTCATTTAGCACTGATTTCTGAAAATATTTCTATTGTTATGCCAAGATATAACTTGTTGCCTGCAGATGCAATACATCACTGCAGCAGGCACTTAAACGATTCTGCAATTCTGACAGATGTGTTTACCCTTTACCAGATGAACCTTTCTATGAAGTTTATGAGAGTTGGCATCCATAGCATTTTGACAAACATATTAAGAGCTGATTCAGTGTTATACCAATGTTAGAATTCCACAAAATGCATAAGGTCTGTCCCTGTAGGTGATTCCCCTGAATGTACCAGGACTTCCAATAGGCCATGGTTCTGGTAGGGCTCTGTATATGAATGTGTTCTAAGTATGTCCTGGCTCTCTTTTCATATATGCTGCCATTATGACAGAGGTCTAATTACCACACTACTGTAATTATGCCACGGTTCTGATTATTTTAAGTATTGTATTATATCAAGTGAAAACATGAGGATCACAAAGCAAATCGGGATTTTTTCCTCGTACATGTGAACCTTATCTTGACAAATATACAAGGTCCATCAATATGTCTGGTGATGCTCGTCAGTACGCCACGTAAAGCTAGAGAACCTACTAGGGGACTATCCCTACCATGACGTATCTGCCTTGAGGACGACCGAATGGTCGAAACACGTGTTGGCTGTGACAAGAATAAATCACCATTCACACAATTGGATGGCGGCATTCTGTCTATTCAAATATATTTGGGCATCATAGTAATTCTAAAGAACTAAACATTTGAATATCAAGTCTTCTGCACTGTACAGCTACACAATCCATACTATCTTGTATTATATTAAAGCTAATATTATACTACTGCTTTGTTTATGCAATGGTTATTATTAAACCCATGCTTTTACTATGTGACTCTTGTTACTATCGCAGTGCTATAATTATATCGGGGCTCTGACTATGCAAGTATTGCGTTTATATCAGGATTGCATTTAGGATTCTGATTATGGCGTTGATTTAATTTTAATTATATACTGACTATGCAATGACACTAATTATATGATGCTCGGAGGGACTTGCGCCGAAGTCCGGTACTGTTGTTAGTTTGTTTTGTCCTGGTGTATGCTGTTTACTAAAAAATGGTTCACCAATCCACCGGAATCATCAGTAATAATTTTTTCCACAACGGGTTTGGTGCATTAGACGTCAGAGTCCCACTGGCTGCTCTAAGGGCCACCAGACGCACTTCCCAGTGATCCCCCTGGGCCCACAAGAGATTATTTCGTTGGAGGGGGAGAGCTAGCCGGTGTGCTCGGACACTTGAGGAGGGAGGGCAGGGAAGGTGCAGAAGAAAGAGCCGATGAAAATCATGGGTTGGTGAACACAACAAAGTATATCAGTGTATTGTTATGGTTTATAAAGTATTCTCTGAAATAGGTTGGTGTAAATGTTTGTATCTGAAATCTGAAGTCTTCAATCTGAAAACTGTTATGATTATCCAAGGATACAGGAGGGAAAGTACCCTGCCTATAGAACTGTTTATCAGAATAAGAAAATAGTAAAAGTGTCTGGTCACCACAGTTTAAAAGCAGTGCATCCATGCTCCCTACTGATTTAAGAGAATATGAGACCACTGTGCCAGTGAGAGTAGTGTAGTATCGGTCAGGGATTATGAACAATGTCTTCTGTATGAGTGAGAAGAAAATGTTTGGATGAGATTCCTGTGGTTGTTTGAAACCCTAAATGTGCAACTCTGTTGCAACCCAGCTTTATATTTTACACCCTTCTCTATTCTTGTACGGGAGCTGTAAAAGGCTTTGTTTCAACCGATTATGTCTATTATTTTCGACCCTTACCTACGCATGGCTCTGAAAAGCTGAAATACTGCTCTTTATTGTGAGTAGTGTAATTGGGGATATAGGCTGTTGACCAGCAGTCATCTGATCTGACCAACACCTGCGGGTGTTTCAGAAATGTTTGTAACAGGAGAGGAACTGAGGTTCGGTTTTGTTACCTGAGTCTCCTGGTAGACACGGCAGAGTGGTCAACTAATGAGCCGTACCCACGCCATCAGCCATGGGACATGATACCGTCCCGATGCAGCTGGAGTTAGTAAAGGACCTTGATCCATAATAAGTGATAGCTTATCTTACCCTTGTGAGAATGGGTTCAGGTTCTAGACAAGTGCCACTTCCTCCTAAACAAAGTCCAGCACACTTCATGTTTACTCATTACTTGCCCAAATCATGTAAGTACCTGGATAAATGGTCCGAATATACACAGAACTTAGACAGAACAATGCATTTACGCAAGTTGTTAAAGAAGAAAGGTGTACATGTACGCCAGCGCAAATGGGATAGTTAGCTAGATTGGTATACCAAAGCTAATAAGAGACATACTGAATCTAAGACCCGGGAATTGAAAGACACTCAAGAAAATCTCCAGGAGCAAGTTAAATCCCTGAAAATGGAGTACTCTAACTTGCAGGTACTGGCTCATAATGCCTCAGGTATGTTTGAAGGGTTACTGAATCTGATAGCTAATACATGTACTGGTGCATTTCTGTTTAGGCAACTCCTGGGAAGAGGCAATACTTTAGTTACTGTAAATGCCCCCTGGAATGCTACTTTGTTTAATATTGTTCGGAGATTTCAAAAAGATGCAAGAAGATCCTTTAAATTCCAGTAGGAACTTGAGGTCATAATAGATTCCTATCACACCACTTGTGTAGATTTGAATCAATTATTGCGAGCATTGCTGCCTACAGATACATTTACCTTGCTCAAATTGCACACCAATTGGCCAGCTGAAGAACCTTCCACTTCTAGGGATTTGAAAACCTTTACTGATAGACTGGTACAAACCATCACTGAAGTGTGCCCTTGAAAGACTGATCATTCTACGATTAATGCATGTAAACAAGCAGAGGGAGAACATCTTGCAGAATATCTCAAGCATTTGAAATGATGCTTCGAACAATACTCTGGGATTGTTGATGCAGTAGTTGTAGCACCTCAAGCTGTGGTGGCTCAGTTTGTTATGGGCTTGCCACCTAGAGTATCTGAAGGAGCTAAGGCAGTATTAATAGGATTCGAATGAAAGGGTTTGGTAGAGGTTTTGTTAGGTGTGCAGCACTTACATTAAAAATTTGAAAGGCAAAAATAAACTACTGAAGCCAAACGTTGGCATTACAGATACATAGTATACAACAGGGATGTTGCTAGGTCTGGTAAAGATCAGGGGCTAAGCTAATGTCGGGACTGGTGGGACTCAGGGCTAGCTAACATTTTAGTTGTAGCACCTGCGCTTCTATCCGTCGCTACATGCTACAACCAAAAGGCCCAGGGGTATAGCCCCCTCAGCCCCTCCCTAGCAATGCCTCTGGTTTACAACCTCCCCAGGGAAGGGGAGGCTTTTTCCCCATGCCATGTGGGTGAGAGTGGGGATGGGGAAGAGGGGGAGGAGCACTACAGTCATATTAACCAGGGTAAACTGCTAAGAGGTCATTCACAAATACATGCAGCGCTCAATGCAACTGTTGCAAAGAGTTTGGATACTGCAAAGCTGAATGTCCACATCGGTCTCAGTATGACAGTCGAGGTGGGCAGCCAACCATGCCAAGTGGAATGACAAGGTCCCTGCCTCCATCACCGCTACTTCAGACCAATGGTTAGGATTGCCAAGGGGTCTCTGAACTTGTTGCACCACTTATATCGATTGTTCCTTCTGCCCCGTATGTTGATTGTGTTATTGATGGTCAAAGGATTTAATGTTTGGTTGACACTAGAGCTTCCTTCTCCACACTAAAAGCTGCTAAACTTTCCCGAAATATGCATTCTGATGAAGTAGTTAATGCTGTAGTTATAGGGGTACTCCAATACCTCATCCTGTGTCTACTCTGCTTATGGTCACAATAGTGCCAATTTCTGACTAACATGCATTCTTGCTGAGCCCCTGTTCTCCTGTGAATTTGTTTGGATTAGATTTATTGTGTAAACTAAGTTGCTCTATTTACTGTTACCCTGATGGAGTGTAACTTGACAGAGAGCACAAGCTGCTGGCAGTATTACAGGAAATGACTCATTCAAACCTTGTTAACCACACTGACACTCCTTGTCTGTGGTAGGAACTGCTGGACCAGATCCCAGTCGAATTATGGCCAACCCATGCAAATGACACTGGTTATATGGTTAATGCTGAGCCAGTCAAAATTACTCTAAATCCTGACAGGCCTCAGCCATTTGTACCTCAGTATCTTATTGCTCGACAAGCTGAAGAAGGTATTCACCATGTACTAGAATCCCTTCTCCAACAAGGTATTATTGTACCAACCCCTTCCCTGCAATACTCCTATTTTGCCCACTAAGAAGCCATCTAAAAAGGTTGACCAATTCTTTCAGGATTTGCATGCAGTTAATGCTGTGGTTTTACCAGCTTTTCTGGTTGTACCTAATCCGGCTGCCATTTTGTCATGTATTCCATATATAGCCAAATAGTTCACGTTGTAGACAGTCAGAACCTGTTCTTCTTTTTCTATAAATCCACTCAGTATATGTTCACTAGGCTTCCAATGGGATACTTAGAAAGCCCTACCCTGTTCTGTCAAATTTTTAAAAAATATCTTGATACCTTATAGAACAGATATGTTCTGGATCTCCACACAGCCAAAGAGGGAGGTGTTTGCGCCAAGATCGGATCTTCTGGCTGTACATACGTTTCTGCCAATGACAAAGGCAATGGGACGCTGACAGAGGCCATCACCCGGTTCTCTGTACTGCACAAAAAGACAGAGGCAGGATAGATAAATGTATGAAAGGATAAAGGTTGCCTGTTGTATATATTCTCATGGATACCAACATGGATAGCCAGTGGACTGAAATTACTGGCAGATGCTTTGATATTAGTGTTGCTGACACGTTATGTCATCAGGATAATCATCACGCAGTGTAGATAGACAACTAAGAAGATTTTATGATGAAAGTGCTAATAGAAACAGCTACTGAAGAAGATAAAGAAACAAAAACACAGAATGCACTGAAACCACAATTGACACAGTGCCATCTGTTTCTGACAGGCACAGTATTACAGTATCTATACAACACCCAGGACTGCAGCTACGTGACATGGAGCCTGGATAACCATGAAAAATACTATGGACATCTTGGAGGGATAACAAATGTTTGGCTCCCGAAATTGCAGACAATCCAAGAGAGTCATATGGATAGTGCGGTTGACAGGTCGACCAGAGGGGGATTGTATACGGAGGGCCAAATCTGATCAGCCTGAACTGCTAGATCTAATACCTTCTGCAAAAGACCACAAACATCCTCAAACATATTTCGGCCTCATTGGGCATCATCAGTGAGGAGTAACGTGGAACTCTATGTCCAGCAGGCACGGGACCCACGTCTAGGCATACCCGTGCAACTTGGGGTGAATACAGTGAATAGGTGTTTCCGGTGCTATCTAGCAGTCACCCGAATTATCAGCAGAGAACACCTGGGCCCATCTCCCCGCGACAAGAATGGAAGACTCAGCAATGGGGCTTCATTTTGTTGTAGTCACCCCGAGTGGGATGGGTATGCCTGGACGTGGGTCCCGTGCCTGCTGGGCCTAGAAACCCAAGCTACTCCTCACTGATGAGGCCCAATTAGGCAGAAACATGTTTGGAGATGCCTGTGATCTCGTGTAGAAGGGACGTGATCAAGCAGTTTGGGCTGGCCTGTTCCTTTTTGGGATGGGATCAAGCTTGATTTGCATATGGTCTTTCCCCTTTTGTAAAGGCTTTCCAGGCGAAGAACGATGGTCTGGAGGGTTGGCCAGAGAAATGCCATCGGTTAAGATTAATTCAAAAACTTCCAGCCATCACCTCTTTTGTTTTGCCATTGTACCCTTTGTCAGCAATCAGTTGCAGTAGAGTGATATAATCATCCCTGCGCTGTTGTTCGTTAGCACTGCATACTAACAAATCATTCACATATTGAGTAATGATGCTTGGCACACGTATGTTACCCAAGTCTGCGTGAAGCACCCTGTTAAATTTACTAGAGAACCCACAATACCGCTGGGGCAATCTTGTGTGCTGGAATCTCCTCCTGCATTGTGTAAACACTGTGAGATATTGGAAGTCAGGATGCAATGGGACAGAGGCGCATGCATTTTTCAAATCATTGTCAGTAAAATGGGTTGCTGTTGTAGGTATATTACACAGTATCATCACGTCATTGGGATCTACTGGAAACTCGGCTTGCACTATATCATTCAGAGGGCGCAACTCCTGAACTTGATGATTTCAATTCCTTGGTGGGGTATATAGCTGTGTTACACAGAGAGGTAGAGGGTGCAATGATGCCTTGGTGTAGCAGTGCAGTGATAGTGTCATTTATTCCCTCCTCTGCCTCTTTCCATAGTGGATATTTCTTCACTTGGGGTAACACTGCACGTGGCTTAAGGTTAACTTCAATTGGAGCAATGCTCAACAAAAGCCCTATATCCTGGGGACATGGTTGTTCACAAAATATTGGGAATCTGTGCTACATTTCTGAGGGCAAACAATGGGACACTTTCTGCTACAAACTTGGGACACAGGACCTGATGATACTGTTTCATAATCTCACAAGGAACACATAGAGCTAACACTATTTTTCTAGCATCGTCCTGATCTTTGAATAAGTCAAGCATCAGTCAATTCTTTCAATGGTTGAGTTGGTTCTATGTACAACACTCTGCACCACTGTCTCCATCTGTACCTGTCCCTATTACACAATCCTGGTTTATGATACCATCACTCCTTCAAAGTCCAAAATGAGAATCGTCCCTGCTACATGTTCTTGTGGCTGAGCGGGTCTGAATACAAAAGTCAGAGGGGATTCACCAACACTCATTACCCCCTTGGGGAATTGCCTGTTGCAGTACTAAAACACCATAAACAAACACATCTGGATACATTGGGATTCCCCGGACTGCAGTCTCACTCCCCAATGCATGAATAACTAACATGGCTCATACATTGCACATCCCTGGGGTTGAACATACCACTGCTCTCTCTGAAAAATAGAAGGCAATGTTCGTCTTGTCCTAGCAGATTGACTGGAGACAATATTGAAAACAACAACTGGTCTCATACTACCTTGCCCCCTACCTTGCTGGCTAAATCTTCTTTAAAATGAACCAATTATACTGCCCCAGAAAAACTCTGCATGTCCATAATCTCACCTGACAATGGAAAATGCCCCTTCTTGATACATGATTTGGTTGCGCCTGTATCCACCATGAAAATGAAGGGTTTATCTGCTATCTCCCTGCCTACCAAGGGTTCCTCTTCTGAGTTGGCAGTGACTGACAGGACTGGGCACACCAGGGCTCTCTGTGGGCTGTCCTAATAAGGGTAGGTGTTCATGCCCAGGAAGGTGAAAGGATTCCCTACGAGCACACTTGGTAGTGTGTAATGGTACAATTGGGAACTCCATTACTGTTGGGTATTTGGGGCGCTTGTTGTTGTCCAGAATATACTGCATAAGGAATTGGACCGCTGGCCACCTGTGCTTGCAGCTGTGGGAACTGTGGAGGGATGGGGCTGCAGCTGATGAGGGCAGTGCACTGTGCAGGGCTGCTGCGGGCCAGGGGACAAAATTAAATTGGTAGGGAGCTGGTGGTCCTGGGGTCTATGCGGGCAGCTGCTGTCATGCTTCTACATTCCCTTGGAAAGTGTCCAATCCCCCACATGTTCATCACTGTCCTGTTTTCCACCCCACCCTCCTAGGCCCCATTCCTTCAAATCCTCCTTTACACCCCCCGGGACCCTTCAAACTGCCTATCCCCTGTGGGTACCCTCCTTGGGACCACCCCTGAGACTATGGCTGTAACCCACTGTTCTACTCGTATCATCCTCCCCATGCAAGTGCCACTCTCACATCTACCTGTACCACCCTGTGTTCTGTCTGTATATCTTGTAAGGCTGCTACTACCGCCCCTTCACTGATATCTTTTTCTAACTTTCTCTGCACTAGTTTTGCTTCCTATATTTGTACTCATTGGGCTGTTTCCTTCTCCTTTTCTTTCAGGCGTTTACAATGGTGTATAATTATGGACTGTATCTCTGCCCACCCTTTTGCCTCAATCACCACTATTTTACTGAGTCATTTTTGCACCTCCTTGGGCAGCCCCTTTTTGACAATGAAATTAAAGAATTGGATTTCACTGTGCCATGACTAGCCCGTCTCTGCCCTCCACATCTCTTGGGTCTGTAAAATATACTGGGCAGGATCCTCATCCTCCCGCATCATGATTTGCATTAGGGACTGAAGATCTGGGGTGTCTGGGCAGGCCCAGCTCAGGGCCGCCCATACATGTGCCCTGATATCATTGAAATGGGCACCATCATGAATGTCAGCCCCCAATCGTACCCCGGGATACCCTTTTTTCACCCATATGACGTCTGCTTTGAAATCCCCTGCAGCCAGAGTAATACCTGCAGTTTGATTTTTGAATAGATAAATCCATTTTCCCGCCCCTGTAGTGACAGACGGCAATGCTTTAATGTGGTTATTCTTATCGATGTGCGACCATGGAACATACTGAACCCTCCCTGGTCCTTTATGCAGGTTCACACTGGGACAAGAAATAGGCCTGGTCACCCCAAAAAAGTGGTCCAGCCCTCTCCTCACAACCCTTGACCTCTGATGACATCACCGGAAGACATCCTGGGAAGCGATGAAACACGACCTTTCAACGACCTTTCACCCCTTGACAAAACAGGAAGTGGCATCAAATAGCATTGTTCCTAAGTACACTAAATTACTGTGAATCCAAGCAGATGTCCAAGGCCAAATGATAATATGTTATTGCATAGCACTTACGCTTATGGTATTTTTTTTATAGAACAAATATGCATACAATATTACCCAACCTGTGTTGGTACTCATTTATTGACCTAAGAAGGATGAAAGGCTTTTTGAAAATGGGAAAACAAAATCAATTTTTTTTCTTCAACCCGGCCCAGGCATGGCCAGAAACCGTCCCCCACTACCCAGGGATGATTTTGGCCTGGCCACAGCCGAAAGGCGGAGGGGCCAATCCGACCCTGCCTTTATGTGATAGGGGGAACTGAGTCCCCATCATCTTCTTCAACTTCCTCTTCATTGTCACTTTACCCTTTGCCACTGCTATGCACCCATACCTATTACTCAGCCTGGGCCCCGATAAACTATACACTCATGGAGATATCCTTGGCAGATTCTCCTCTTCCCCTACCTCATCCACTTCATTCCATTCCTCCTCCTCTGGGTCATCTCGCATCTCATCCTGCGATCACACTGTCCCATAATCCAAACTTCCTGTCCACTGTCTTCCTCCCCGTCCTCTTTCTCTATGTGCACATCCCTGATCACAGTACTGTCAATCCTAAACAATATATCCCCTGCTCTCCATTTGTCCAGCCCGCTAGGTACCTGCCGTCCCTACCTCCTGTCCATTCACAATCTCATCAGCTATTCCTGTGCTCTCTTCAACGCTTCCTCTAGTACTTTTTGTGTTTTTTTAGCTTGGCTCCGCTGTTCTTGCCCACTTGCATCTGCCCATGCCATGGGATTCGGAAGGTTCTGATACTGGGCCTGTGATGACGGAGGAGCTGGTGTGGTGACAGGTAGAGGGATGCACACCGGGTTGAATACCCTGAGGCTGCAGGGATGGGGCAACACCCTAATGGGGACTGCGGGGTACCTGACGGATGTTGTGCCAGGGGTTCTGGTGTGGGCAGTGCTGGGGGTTCTTCAGTGAATGGTTGGTTGGCATGGTTTGAATACATGAGGCTGGTGGTCGCAGTAGTATCTTCACCTGACTCAGAGGGCATCCTCTAAATCTTCCACCATCTTCCATTATTCCAAAACCTCTTTCCTATTTTTGAACTTCTTCCTCTTATACTTGGACACCATAAATATGTACATTTGTCCCAAAACCTCCCTATTATTTGTCCCTTGCTATGGCCATGGTTTAAACAGCCCCAACCCCCACTGGTTTTGGTTAACAACTCTCTCTGATATATCTGAATCTTTTCCTTATACAATGGTAAGGCGGCAAACATATATTCTAACAGGGTTGTCGGCTCCATTTTAGTAGCCCTGGTTAGACACGTGACAAACAAAAAGTGTAAAGACTTTCAATGTATTTGAGGTCTGATCCAGTAGCACCTCTGTTGTTCCATTGCCCACCCTCTTCTATTCCCTTCCCCCCTCTTACTCTTACAGCCTCACCCGTTGCTCTCTCTCTCACCTCATTATGCCCTCACACCACTATACCTCACTCTTCTCACACACCGGAATTCCGGGAATCACGGAGGCGGAATGGTACTACGAGTCCAGTGGTAACCAGGTGGTTTTACTGCCTCAGTTACCGCCAGACTCGTAATGAGGCCCAATATGTTTTTGTTTCCATGCCCCCCTTATATCGAGCAAGGAAATCCAAGCCCCACTCAATATACAGAGTCTTTACCCTTCTTCCTTTTTTCCTCTTAAAGATACAGCGCTGTCTTCTTCCCTCAACTGGAAAGAATCCCATTACTCCATCATCCTCTTAATCCATAATAATAATAATACAAAATATATAAAACCAAACTGCCATGGGGTATTTCTACTAAACACCCACACCTCAATCACTACATCACCACTCAATTTCACACTTCCCAGCAACCACACATATCCCCTTATTCCACCCCACATTGTTTTCTCCCGCAGAAAATACACTTACATCTACGTGCTCTCCCAAATTCCTCTGTCATTGGGTTCTATTGTCGGCCTCCACAATATGGTAGCAGCACCCCACTCCAACGAACAGACAAGAATTCTGCAACAAAGCATCGGCTTCTGTAAATCACTCTAGTTTGTGCACAAGGGACTGGGTTCTGCAGGTGGGCACAGCCCCTCCGGATGATTGGCCAATAATCCTCAGTCTCTGTGGCGGGGTCTGGGATCACGTCGGAGTCACCAAATTCTGTAGGACAGACCACCAGACAAGCAGAATAAAAACAATAATCTAGGGAAAAAGGCTAGGTGCACCTCTTGCAAGCATAACAAAAGTTTTATTTCTCATAAAAAAGAGAAAAAGTACCTGTCTGTAGGGACATTTAAAGCCAACTGCCACAGAGCGCACTGGTTAGTTAAAAGCAAAACATCATGTTATAAAGGACATTGTCGTCACTTATGATGCATACAGTATAAGGTACTCACTACCCACACTCATTGGCCATCCCCTATGTACATACTACACGCTCCGTAATGGATGCCAGGTGATTGGTTACTGATTTTCTATTTCAATCCCCTTCCATGTGGTCTTTGGCCTTGCCATCTTAGGTTCTATAGACATGATTGGAGGCCAATTTAAGAATGATTCCCTCCCCACGAACACCTCACGTGATGTGCACCTGGTAATTAGACATGAGCTCAGTAGATATTCTTGAGGTCATATTGGCCCTCTGAAATGAGAGCGCTTCTTCGTAACTCAGACACACAAGCGCCCCTGCCATGCATCCCCATCACTGACCTAGATTTGTTGGCCTCATCCCACGCAGCTCGTAGTATAAATTACAGGACATCCTGCTCCCCCCTTGGTGGCTACTCCCTCCCTGTCCCTTCACCTGGGCTCCCCCAGTTCTATTGATGGGCATCTGGCAATTCAAAGAGAGTGAGCTTTATCTTGGTGGGGATGCTAGTGCCCTAAATCTGAGTTAGGGGTTTTGACAGCTCACAACCTCTACCCTGGATCCCAGGAGATAGTGTTAGGCGATCCTCTGCACACCAGGCCACTACACATCAGAACACTGCTCACATTCCCCCAGCATCTCC
This sequence comes from Ambystoma mexicanum, assembly GCF_040938575.1. NCBI lineage: Eukaryota > Metazoa > Chordata > Amphibia > Caudata > Ambystomatidae > Ambystoma > Ambystoma mexicanum. The sequence continues at coordinate 322,340,260 of NC_090941.1, forward strand.
TCCCAAGCTTCGAGGCTCAAGTGATTCAGTGAACCCACAGAACCGAAAACTCCGTACCAGCTTTAGTGTACGGGCTCGATTACAACCCTTTCTGCATTGGCAATTGCCTTGGAGAACATATAGCAGAAGGGGCGGCGTTTCGTCTTCACGTCGGTCATGTGATACACTGGGGCGTTCCTCACGTGATCTTGGTGGACATCACATGACCCAGAGAAGTCACATGACCCAGGGACACTCAGTATAAAGGTCTGAGAGACAGAACGCTCATTGCTTCTCAGCTGGCTTCAGACCCTGTTTGGCGTTACTACTTGCTCCTTGTTATCTTGATCACGGAACTCTACCTTGGACTCCCTCGGACACCCCTTTGTACCTTTGCTTGGAACTGTTGACCTGTTGCCGGATTTTTGGACTTCACCTCGACTTGTCTTTGGATCATCCCTTGGTACCTTGTGGAACTTCTACGCCCTTTCCCTTCTTGGGATTCAAGTCAAGCCCTCTCTCCTACAGGTGGCTAACCCTTCATCCACGCTAACCTGCGGTTCTACCATTCCAGGGACCGCCGCATCATCTGAGTCTCGAACCTCTCTACTAGGTTACCTGGGTCACCCTTACACCAGATAGGTAAGACACTTTAGATCCTTTTGTTTACCTGACTGTATTGTGATTGCCTGGTACTTAACCTCGTTCCCTCTTGACAGCAGCATCGGTGTTCCAGAGGCTCCGTGGATCTGGGAAGACATCTCCCACCCGTGGCCTCAAAGGTCGCACAGCGGGTTTCTATTTAGTTCCCCTGTGCGTCACTTCGGGACAGAGGTCTCATCGGTCTACACGACACTCAAGTCAGAACAGACTGAGAAGCCGTTTAGTCGTGTTTGACGATGCAGGGATCCACGGAAGAACCCATAGCTGCTTTAGTCCAGGCAATTACAGTATTAAGGGCAGATATGGCAGCCGCGAACACAGTGATCCACCAAAGGTTGGATTCCATGCAGAGTGTTCAGCATTCCCTTCCTGCAGACCCTGAGTTTGGAGATGCCAGCTCCTCCACTACACCCCCTCCCTTGGCCACTTCTACAGTCCCAACTCCTATGATCCTCCCAACTCCTTCCCCCTGGCTGCTCCTGAACGCTATCAAGGTGACCCCAAGAAATTCAGAACCTTTGTTAATCAGTGCAAGTTACATTTCTTATGCAGACCTTTGGCTTTTCCTACTTCCACTACTAAAGCCGCCTTCGCCCTCTCCCATTTAGCCGGAACAGCTGCCGCTTGGGCTAATCCCCTGCTAGAGAATAATAGCCCAGTCCTTTATGACTTTGATTTGTTGGTTCTAGAAATGTCTCGAGTATTCGATACCCGACACAAGGCACAGTCTAGGGATTTGGAGTTGTTAGAATTGACTCAGGGTAGAAGGACTTTGATAGAATACATCACCCGGTTCAATCAACTAGTTGCGGAAACAAATTCCAGGGACCGCCGCATCATCTGAGTCTCGAACCTCTCTACTAGGTTACCTGGGTCACCCTTACACCAGATAGGTAAGACACTTTAGATCCTTTTGTTTACCTGACTGTATTGTGATTGCCTGGTACTTAACCTCGTTCCCTCTTGACAGCAGCATCGGTGTTCCAGAGGCTCCGTGGATCTGGGAAGACATCTCCCACCTGTGGCCTTCAAAGGTCGCACAGCAGGTTTCTATTTAGTTCCCCTGTGCGTCACTTGCGGACAGAGGTCTCATCGGTCTACACGACACTCAAGTCAGAACAGATAGCCCTTCAGTGACAGGCACAGTCCTACCAGCTCTTGGCTATTCACATTCCTTTCGGATTGCATGAGCCTAAAACATGAGACAATGACTGGTCTATGTAGCCAGCTGGAAGGCCTTCTTTTGTGATATCTGGGCTGGGAATGGGGATGGGAAAGTGCATTTGTGCTGGGTACCATGATTTGCTATTATTGTTTCTGCAGTCTGGACCTTTCTTAGGCTGCAAATGCAACATGCCAAGATTTCAGTGTTTCCTATCCAGGGGTGTGGGGGGGGATGACTGTTACCTGACTTGTTCGTTCTGTTTGCTATCATATTCTCTAACTCCACCACTTCAATCCCTCCCATGGCCCCTCTCATGACACTCACCCCACTATACCCATACCCACATGCTAGCATTAAATGGCCTGTGGCTCACCCTCTACCCCCTACAACCAGGCCTCTTAGTTTATTCTGGGTTTTAATATATTTTCCACTGCCTTCATCGTTTTGGGGGGCATAGGACCTAAACATGCATCCTAACATTCTTTTAGATGGCACATATATATTAGCCGGAAAGACCATTGCATAATATAGCTGTCTGTCATGCAACCTTTGTAGAAAAGAGATGACTTTGAACTAGGTTTTCTACACAGATGAAGGGTGATTAACGAGTTCAGTAGCACAACACCAGGTGGCGAGGGCCTATGCACCAGGAAATAATCCGTTAGTGGAAAAACTAAGAGTAAGGTTGCCATCTTGGATGATGGCTTCTGAGAACCCTCAACAGGATTTTAAGATTACATCAAGCCCCTTACGATACACATCAAAGAAAATCCAGAAGATATAATCTACTGCCCTATACTCACCAACCCCCATCCTGCCCAACTATTGATGGGCTTTAGCCTACTAGCAACTTCTCGAGCACAAAGAAACAAGCCATACACTGGATCAGGCACAGGCAGGATTCAGACCCATCAGAGACAAACGGCCTCATTACGACCCAGGCGGAAAACCATGGTGCTAATAGCACCATGGTCCATGCCGGTAACTTACCGACTCCGCCATGGAGAAAGGGGGAATAACCACCCTGTTACAAGGTTGGCGGGGCGGTAATTCCCCCTTCCTCCATGGCCCTTCCCCATTCCCATTTTTGCCCCATAGGGCATAATGGGAATGGGGAAGGCAGTAATTACGGTACCGCAAATTGCGGTACCTGTCATGATCTCTGCTTCCAAAAGGTCAGGGTTTTCCCAACTCCCTTGGAAGCAGATCCATAACCGAGGTTCCGAGTGCCAACCAGTCCCAATTGGGACCTTTTGGACCCAGTCCTGGCGCCAGTGGCACTAGGCTCATAAATATGCCCAGTCCCAGCGCTGAAAGCGCTGGGCTCATAATGCTTGGGTGGATTTACCTGCAGCAGACCATGCTGCTTACTTGCCTGCCAGTTGAGCCTCTGATCCTCTTCTGTTTGGAACTACTTTTCCTGTTGGGTGGGGCAGGAGCCACTCCCTAGATTCAGAACACTGGAACTCTTCTGGAAAGCAGGAACTCTTTTCTTACCTAGGCGTGGCTGTGGAAGGAGACACCTAAGCACTACAGGAGGCTATTTAAACCATACCCGATGGATGAATCTTGCTTTGCGTTATTCTGCATCCTCTGCAGCAGAACGCTCATCGTGTCTTCTGCATCTGATCCTGGGCCTAAGGAAAAGGCTTACCATCCTGAATCCAGTCTTCAGCAACACCTATAAAGACAAGAAAGAACAGGTTAGCATTACGGTCTTCAGTGACAGCTCTTCACTTACCTGGTCCATCGGCTGTCACCAACGCCTCGCGCTGCATTCCGGCATCTGAAAGACAAAGGCTTACCTACTCTTCGTGCGCTCCGGAGGTCTTCACACTGCATTCCGGCATCTGAAAGAAAAAAGCTTACCAACTCTTCGCACGCTCCGGAGGCCTTCGGTGCTGCATCCCGCATCTGAAAGACAAAACAAGGTGCGTTTAAAGACATTGGGGAACTTTAATACTCACGTACCATTACTCCTTTCCACATCTAACCCAGTGGGTATTCCGGCACCCTGCAGCCGCTCCGAACTTGTACCTGCAAAATAAAAAGACAGTTAGAGCGCATCGTGAAGCAGGCAACAAGCGCTTACTTACGTGCTTCCAGGCGCTTCTATTCATCACACGGACTCCATCTTCAACTCACTTCAGCCCGTCATCCGCCATCGCCGGAACCCTGCAAAACAAGAGACATCATTACTAAAGACTTTAAAGACATTAGGATTACTCGAAACTTACCGTTCGTGCAGTAAACGACGGACAGCAGTCCTCTGAAGTCAAGAGGCCTGCTCCCCTTATCCAGTGAAGAAACTGCTTACAGCACCCTGCCCCGAGGCAGATGGAGAGCACGGCGTTCACTTACCTAAGGTGAGAGCGTTAACCTTTGGGGTTCTACAGGAGAAGAGAAAGGGAAGAAGAGAGAGACATTCAATAACCCAGTTCCTTAATCCCATATTTTCTATCTGCAGACATCTTACCCTTCGAGTCAGACATACAGTGCACAGAGGTCCAGCCCAAAGAGCCAGCCGTGTGTTACACATCACCTTTGAAGATACGGTATACGCCCAGTCAAGACCGGCGCCTCTACGGGAATCAGGTGAGCGTTACAGAACGCAAAGCCTACCACAAAACTCCCGTCCAGGCGCTATGGAAACCTCGGATACCGACCAGCTAGCCCAGTTACTTGGGGAACTAAGGGCAGAAGTTCATGCAGCCCGTCAGGAAACGAACGCTCTAAGAAGGGAACTGATTATTTCCAAGGAGCGAACAGATGATCTCGCTAGACAATTGCTACAGTCACAAGCCGGACAGACCCCGTTACCCGCATCTAGGGGAAATCTTCCTTCTACATCCTCTATGAATCCAGTGCAGATCAACCTACCTGGGAATGTACCTCTGGCTCCGCCCGAACGATTTTCTGGTGACCCAAAGAGGTTTGCAGTATTTATCAATCAGTGCCGGTTGAATTTCTTATGCCGGCCAGCAGCCTTTCCAACTGATCAAGCTAAAGTAGCTTTCGTGCTTTCGTACCTTAGTGGCAATGCGGCAGACTGGTCGATCCCTCTAGTAAATCAAGATGATCCGGTCCTCCATGATTTTCAAGCTTTTCAGCTCAGTATGGAAAAACTGTTCGCAAGACATTCAGAGGGGCAGGCCTTGGACAATGAGCTTCTTTCGTTGCGACAAGGTAATCAAGACCTTTTGGCTTATATTGCGTCTTTCAACAGACTGTTAGTGGAAACTCAATGGCCTGAGGACAAAAGGATTACGCTGTTTTATAGAGGTCTACGTGGAGAGCTCAAAGATGTGTTAGCCCAAGTAGTGAATCCCCCACAAGATTGTTCGGACTATATAGACTTAGTTGTTCAAATAGATCACAGACTGCAGAACAGGAAGGCCGATCGTTCCAAGTTTGATGCTCGAGTATTTTCCAAACTGCCAACTCCTTCCAAAGGAGTAGACTCCGGGGAACCCATGCAAATAGGGGGTCTGAAAGGTCCTCTAACACAAAAGGAGCGGGAAAGGAGAAAACAGTTGCAATTATGCCTCTATTGCGGAATCTCAGGGCACTTTCTTCGAGACTGTCCGGTGAAACCTGCCAAGAAGGCAGTAGGAGCTGCAGTTACCAAAGTTACAAACTCTGAGCAGGGAAACGACCTCGCCTGACAAGAATAGAGGTCCTCTTGCCAAGCGTGAAAACCAGTTCCGTGACCTCGCATTTCATGATACCTATGGTCCTCATTAGCCCTGATAATCCGGATCGATTACATGCAATTGAAGCTTACGTCGACAGCGGTGCCATCGGCAATTATGTGGATCATGAAATGGTTTTGAGGATGAATCTAACTCTTTGTCCCAAGGCTGTAAAGGACGTCATTACTACGGTGGATGGTACGGAGATAGCCTCCGGGCCAGTAACGAATACCACTCAAGAGGTGACGCGAGTAAGTCAAGATGGACACCATGAGAAGATCGTGTTCGATGTGATCAAGGCCCCTCAGTTTCAGATTATTCTAGGAATGCCTTGGTTAGAGAAACACAATCCTCTGATCGATTGGCTAGCAAGAACGGTCCAGTTTCCAGAATGTGTCTCTACTTGTCACCCTCCACCTGGTGTTGCACTGGCAGCAATTTCTTCAGAGACTCCCCAGTTACCTCCCGAATACCTAGAATACCAAGATGTTTTCCGGAAGGATCAGGCTAACTCTCTACCTCCTCATAGGTCTTATGACTGCCAGATAGACCTGATACCTGGATCTACTCCTCCTTGTAGTAGAATTTATGCCCTCACCGAGCCTGAGAACCTTCACCTTCGACAATACCTGGATCAATACCTGGCAAATGGGTTTATTTGTCCTTCCAAGTCCCCTGCTTCTTCAGCTTTGTTCTTCGTTCCAAAAAAGGAAGGAGACCTTAGAACTTGTATAGATTATCGCTCCCTGAACCAGATCACCGTTAAGAATAGATATCTGTTACCTTTGATCCCTGAACTCCTGTACCAAGTCAGAAAAGCATGCATATATACAAAGCTGGATCTTAGAGGAGCTTACCACTTGGTACGAGTAAAAGAGGGCGATGAATGGAAGACGGCCTTCCGCACCAAGTATGGGCTATTTGAATATCAGGTCATGCCCTTCGGACTTTGCAAGGCCCCGGCCGCCTTTCAATATTTTATGAACGATGTCCTCAGAGAGCTCATAGATGTGTGTGTTGTTGTTTACATTGACGACATCCTCGTTTATTCTTCATCGGAATCTGAACATCGGAAACACGTGAAAATGGTCCTCGAAAAATTGCGTCAACACAAACTTTTCGCTAAGTTGGAAAAATGTGTTTTCAACGTGACTGAAGTTGAATTCTTGGGATTCATATTATCACCTGGCGGAGTGCGTATGGATTCAAAGAAGGTCGATGCAGTTCTCAAATGGCCATCACCATCCTCCGTAAAAGGTGTGCAAAGCATGTTAGGCTTCGCTAACTTTTACCGCAGGTTTATCCCTGAATTCTCTCGAATAGTCCAGCCCATCACTGCCTTGTTAAAGAAAAACAAACGTTTTGAATGGTCTACCGAGGCAGAACAAGCTTTCCAGGATTTGAAGACTAAATTTATCTCTGCACCAATCTTAAAACACCCTCGCCCCAAACTCCCCTACATCGTGGAAACTGATGCTTCAAGCCTTGCCATGGGGGCAGTTCTATCACAAAAGGACCCGGTAACCAATCAGTTGCATCCCGTGGCATTTTGGTCCCGCAAATTCTCGCCTCCTGAAATCAATTACACGATTACTGACATGGAACTTCTGGCTATCAAGTCTGCCTTTAAGGCTTGGCGGCATTATCTGCTGGGGGCCCGACACACCGTTACTGTGATTACAGATCACCGAAACCTGCAATATTTGAAAACCGCAAAAGCCCAATCCTCTAGACAACTCCGTTGGGCATTATTCTTTGCCGAGTTTGACTTCATAATTACCTATCGACCTGGTACAAAGAACGGTAAAGCTGATGCCCTTTCTCGGATGGGAGTGGAAGAACACTTGATCAACCCTAAACCTGTACCAATCATTCCCGAACAAAGAATTCTGGGTGTAATCGCCACAGAATCCATAGAGGAAGTTAAGGATAAAGCCAGGCAACATGTAACTCCAGCAGACATACAGAATTGGCATCTGCAGGGAAAGGACTTTGCAGTAAAGGACAACTTATTGTATTTCCAAGAACGATTATACCTACCCAGCACAGATTTACAGAAAAAAGTAATCTCTTGTTATCACGATTCTTTAATGGAAGGACATCCCGGTATGGCCAAGACCTCAGAAAAGATCAAGCGCTACTTCTGGTGGCCGTCTTGGAAAAAAGATATCAGAGACTTTATAATGTCCTGTGGAGTATGCGCCCAAAACAAGAGTCAAAAGGAAAGACCAGCAGGCCTCTTACACCCTATTGACATCCCACCTCGCCCTTGGCATACGCTTTCTATGGACTTCATCACCGATCTACCTCCATGCTCCGGATACAATACGATTCTAGTAATCGTGGACTTATTCTCCAAGATGGCGCATTTCATTCCGCTCAAAGGCTTGCCAACAGCAGCAAATCTGGCCCGAGAATTTCTCGAAAACATCGTCCGACTGCACGGTTTTCCTTCGGTTCTAATTTCGGATCGAGGTAGTCAATTTATTTCTCATTTTTGGCGACGTTGCTGTCGGTCGGATCAAATTGATGTGAGACTATCGACCAGTCACCACCCTCAGACCGACGGACAAACCGAGAGGACCAATCAAACTCTGGAACAGTATTTACGCTGCATGCTGCAACAAAAGGAAACAACTTGGAAAGACATCCTTTGGATAGCCGAATATGCCTACAATAACTCTGTCCATTCGGGAACTGGGAAAACCCCGTTTTTTCTTTTGTACGGCAGTCACCCTCGAACCTCGGAGTTGGATCCCCTCCAAGATCTTGAAACACCAGCAGTAGACTACCTGCATTCTACAATCACCCAAGCCTTTAAGGAAGCTGTTTCTCACCTTCAAAGGGCTAAAGAACAATACAAGAAAGGAGCAGATCAACATCGGAAGGAAGCCCCTCAATATCAAGTAGGGGATCAAGTCTGGTTATCCACCAAATATCTACCTCTAAAAGGGCCACGCACATTCAACCCAAGATACCTTGGTCCCTATTCCATCACTACCATAGTAAACCCAGTAGTGGTCAAGTTGGACTTGCCCCCGCACATGAAGATACATCCGGTCTTCCACGTCTCTCTATTAAAACCTGTGCAACCTCAAACCCGACTAACTAAATCTCCAAAACCTATCCTAGTTGATGGAGAACTCGAGTTTGAAGTCAAAAGCATTCTGGACTCCAAGATCTCCAAATCTAAACTATTTTACCTAATTGACTGGAAAGGCTACGGCCCCCAAGAGAGATCCTGGGAACCTGCTGAATATGTCCACGCTCCTCGCCTAATCAAAAGATTTCACCGAACATTTCCTGACAAGCCAAAACCCCCGGAGGAGCCCGGTTTGGGAGGGGCCTTGAGGGGGGGTACTGTCATGATCTCTGCTTCCAAAAGGTCAGGGTTTTCCCAACTCCCTTGGAAGCAGATCCATAACCCAGGTTCCGAGTGCCAACCAGTCCCAATTGGGACCTTTTGGACCCAGTCCTGGCGCCAGTGGCACCAGGCTCATAAATATGCCCAGTCCCAGCGCTGGAAGCGCTGGGCTCATAATGCTTGGGTGGACTTACCTGCAGCAGACCATGCTGCTTACTTGCCTGCCAGTTGAGCCTCTGATCCTCTTCTGTTTGGAACTACTTTTCCTGTTGGGTGGGGCAGGAGCCACTCCCTAGATTCAGAACACTGGAACTCTTCTGGAAAGCAGGAACTCTTTTCTTACCTAGGCGTGGCTGTGGAAGGAGACACCTAAGCACTACAGGAGGCTATTTAAACCACACCCGATGGATGAATCTTGCTTTGCGTTATTCTGCATCCTCTGCAGCAGAACGCTCATCGTGTCTTCTGCATCTGATCCTGGGCCTAAGGAAAAAGGCTTACCATCCTGAATCCAGTCTTCAGCAACACCTATAAAGACAAGAAAGAACAGGTTAGCATTACGGTCTTCAGTGACAGCTCTTCACTTACCTGGTCCATCGGCTGTCACCAACGCCTCGTGCTGCATTCCGGCATCTGAAAGACAAAGGCTTACCTACTCTTCGTGCGCTCCGGAGGTCTTCACACTGCATTCCGGCATCTGAAAGACAAAAGTTTACCAACTCTTCGCACGCTCCGGAGGCCTTCGGCGCTGCATCCCGCATCTGAAAGACAAAACAAGGTGCGTTTAAAGACATTGGGGAACTTTAATACTCACGTGCCATTACTCCTTTCCACATCTAACCCAGTGGGTATTCCGGCACCCTGCAGCCGCTCCAAACTTGTACCTGCAAAATAAAAAGACAGAGCGCATCGTGAAGCAGGCAACAAGCGCTTACTTACGTGCTTCCAGGCGCTTCTATTCATCACACGGGCTCCATCTTCAACTCACTTCAGCCCGTCATCCGCCATCGCCGGAACCCTGCAAAACAAGAGACATCATTACTAAAGACTTTAAAGACATTAGGATTACTCGAAACTTACCGTTCGTGCAGTAAACGACGGACAGCAGTCCTCTGAAGTCAAGTGAAGAAACTGGTTACAGCACCCTGCCCCGAGGCAGATGGAGAGCACAGCGTTCACTTACCTAAGGTGAGAGCGTTAACCTTTGGGGTTCTACAGGAGAAGAGAAAGGGAAGAAGAGAGAGACATTCAATAACCCAGTTCCTTAATCCCATATTTTCTATCTGCAGACATCTTACCCTTCGAGTCAGACATACAGTGCACAGAGGTCCAGCCCAAAGAGCCAGCCGTGTGTTACACATCACCTTTGAAGATACGGTATACGCCCAGTCAAGACCGGCGCCTCTACGGGAATCAGGTGAGCGTTACAGTACCGTAATTAGCACCAAGGTCCCTTTGCGGGTCCATTCCTTAAAGGCTGGTAAAACCAGCCATTAAGGTGGGAACCCGCAAAGGGACCTCATAATCAGGTGCTAAGGGATTACCGGTACAGGTACCCTTACCGGTATCGGTAATCCCTTAGCGCCAGGGTCGTAATGAGGCCCAAAGAATCTGCTCTGCTGTCAATCTGGGATGACCTCAAGAAAAACACACATACAGACAATCCTTCTGCCCTAATCCTATTTATTTATTTAGGCATTTGTACAGTGCTCTTAACCCAGAGGCATCTAGGCGCTGTTCTTGACAATGAAGAGCATACAGGTTACGAGGGTGCTTGGAAGTTACAATGCATAGAGGTTACAGGGTTACACAAAAGTACTTGATAATACTGTGCATGAATTACAGGTTGTGCAAATGCAGAAGAAGAAACCTATCATTCGCTAGACATGAGTTTCGGTGTACATGTAGTTGTTATTAAAGTCTAGGTTTCTGATAGAGAGTTATTTTAGCAGTTATTGTGAGAAGACTTTTTCATGTGTTTACGGAAGGTCCACAAGGAGGCTTCTGACCTTAAATTGGCTGGTAAGGTGTTCCAGTGTTTGGCAGCTACCACTTGGAAACTACTGCCTCCAGATTTCTGAAGCTTGAAACGGGGGATGGAGAGTAAGTGAGAGTATGGTGAGCATCTGGGTTTATTAGATTGATTAGAGGTGAATTTGTCTGCAAGGTATTTCAGGGCTGACTTATGTAGACATGTGTGTGTCATAGTGTTTTGAAGAGGATTTGCTCTTAGATAGGCATCTAGTGGGAGTTCTGTCTAATCCAGGAGATGTGTTGGATCATCTGCAGTTTTTTGATATTACTGTTCATGGTGCCAGCATAGAGGGCATTAAATAGTCAAGCCTGGACAAGATGAGGGCTCTAGCTAACGTTGTGCAGCTGTCAGGTGACAGGAAGGGCCTGCAGGCAGTGATGAGCCTTTACGTGTAGGCTGCCGCCGAGACTGTGGCATTGACTTGTCTAGTCAGAGCAAGGGCTGAGTCAAGGTAAAATGGTTCGATAGATTATGTTGAGTGATTTGGAGTCAGTGTCGTAATTGGTATAGGTGATGCCCAAGTCATCAAGACGGTCGAACAGAGGTTTCGAGAATATATTATAGAGTGCTGGAGAGACACAGGAATCTTGCGGAAGCCACCAGTTACCTGGGCTGGTAAAGCTGCCAAGCTAGACGAGAAGACTCTCATGCTTCTGTCCATGAGGAAGGAATTGAAAAATCAGTGGCATGCGGAACCATCAGCCATAGAATTCTGAAGGAACGATGGGGATGGAGGGGGAAATTGGCCTAACTAGCTTAACCCTCTTGTGGAGGGCATTCTTCCTCAACAATTAGTTTAGTTTCGTTTATTGTTTGCTTCTTAGGCACTTATACAGTAAAAGCATTATGTTTCAAAGCGCCCACAGTGCCACAGGGAGGGACATGGGAATTGCAATACAATTAAATAAACAAAAAATACAGTGAGGAAAAGGGGTGACCGAACCTACTATGCTTTGTGAGAATTCAGAACGTGCAAGTGAAGCACAGGAAGAGGGCAGTGGGATAGGTGCTGGAGTGTTCATGCTCGAGGGTGAGCGGCAGATGAAGTGCAAGGTATGGTAGGTGCTATGCGGCCAGCCACGTAGGCCGGTGAAGTGTGAGTCTCCAGTGCGGAGGGTGTGCCGAGGCAAGTGCTATAGACTGTTCCATAGGAGAGATGCAGCTGAGGAAAGCGAACAACCTCCTGCTCTCTTTTCAGCGAAACGCTTTACATACGGGGATGATCAAGGTCGCATAAAAGAGAGGACTCTGCTACCTTACACAAGTGAATGACTAGATGCAACAAAACCAGCTCAGAGGCAACCCTAACAAAACTGAAGCATGAATTTGCTGCACCAAGTCAAAATACTTTGCAACATTTTTCACAGCAATACTGTGACAACATAATAATGGATACCGGCCCTTAGTCACCAAAAGCAGTCAAGAAACTGGGAACCTTGTTGGAGAACCACATCACAATAGAAACTCAAAGCAAAAACATGGTAGGCAAAGGCCTTTTCTACTGCATATCAGTAAGACATACATTGGCCTCATTCTGAGAACGGAGGCAGCCCTGGAGCTATTAGCTCCAGGGCTGCCTCTGTTCCAGGCTCCCTTACCAGGTTCCTGCAATGGGGACTTATCAGGTTACTCCGAGATAGGAGGACCCGGTAAGTCCTCCATGCAGAAACCCATCCCCATTCCCATTTGTGCCCCCATAGGGCTCAATGGGAATGGGGAGGGAGGTAATAACGGGCAGATTACATCTGTCCCGTTATTGCCTACCTCCTCCCCTCGCGGGACCTGGAAAGCACGCCTAGTTTTACCAGGCGTGCGATCCGGGTCCTGCGATGGGAAGCTTGTAATCGGCACCCCCGGAATGAAGGGGGCCGGTGCTGTACCGGCCACCATCATTCCGGGAGCGCCACCCTTATAATGAGTCCCACAGTGTCTTTTCTGACTACACCACAAATGCCACTCGCCATTATCTCCCTGGTTCACACAAGGCTGGAGTACTTAAACCACAATTATCCAAAACGGAGTGTATCATGGCATCACATGTATTTGTGACAAAGGGCCTCATTATGAGTGTGGCGGTAAGGGGTTAACAGCACTGGTATGGATGCTGGTGCCGTTAACCCCTTACCACTGCATTACGAGGTCCCTTAGCGGGTCCCTCTAAGGGCAGCTGGTTTTATCGGGAGCCGCTAAAGGACTGTAGAGGAGGTCCCAGATACGACCTGCACCCCTGCCCCCCATTGCGAGTTGCCAGTAAGGTACTCGCCAAGGTATGTGACGTACAAGGAGCAGCTGAACCAACAAGGGGCTGCAATGGGCCCCTGCCCTGTGTACATTAGAAGATCAATACCTGTTGAAATGCCCATAACAAGGCAACCCTGGGCAGCACGGTACCCAATTAGACAACCGTACCTGCCTTTGGTACGAAGCAACAAGTATTTACAGACTGTCCACGAGGAAACCCCGAAGGCCTTAATGGAAGGCCAATGGAAATAGACTAAGGGCCTGGGCAGCCCCGAGAACAACCAGAAGTGGCTACTGAAAGCTATGCATGCCAGTACCGACAACTGCGAGGATAATTGTAATGGACGAAGGGGAAAGACACTGTGAAAAACGTATGAGAATGGTGCCATGAGACAAGATGGAAGCAACCGCCTTATTGAACGTGTGTAAATAAGCTTGAAACGCAAGATGCTAAGTAATCGAGTCTGCTTGCAATGCTTAGTAGAAGTTAGAGCGGCAAGTGCCGACTGTATACATCTACCTTAATACAGCACAATGTACACGTGGGACTCCATTTTGTATAAACAAAAGTACTCCCAGGCAGCCAAGGCCTGACTGGCCAAGTTTCATATCCAGGCCCAAGCGGAGGAAAAGAGCGGGATCGAAACTTAACAAAGGATGGCTCATGCCGGGGAAATCGAGGTCAACCAGAGAAGGGGAGGTGAGCATGAGTTCACGAGGCTCCAACTTCAGAGCATGCCAGCCCGCCCGTGAAGGTCAAGATAAGAGAGGCCCATGAGGGTGGCCAAGCGCATACAGAATTAAATGCACAAAAGTTTGGAAACTGAAGCAGATTCACGGTGGGCCAACACGTAACCAGACAGGCGCAAAGATGTACCACCGCCTGATGTCATCCAGAACCAGAGGGTGCCATAACATTTCCTGATAAGAGATTACAGATCCGAGGCCATACCCAGCCAACTAATTGACACATAGCCCTAAACCACTGATTGATGGAAGGGAGGCAGGGTGAATCTTGGGACACCAGGCACCAGGGTGTCTATTCTGCATGCTGCTAAATAAAGTGGAGATTTATGTTTAGGGGCGTAACTCACCCAATCACAAGGGACCATGTAATCTAGGGTCCTATAGACATTGTAACCAATGAGACGTCGGTACTTGTAGTGACGTCAATCACATGTGGTATAGAGGGATGGGCATAGACGCCCACCTGATAAGAGTTATCCAATCCGTATGCCTTATTTTCATATACAGATATAACACCTATACTTAAGTTAGCTTTCCCAACCAATTATATTGCATGATGATTTTTTATAGAAGTGTACGTCATTGATGATGGAATTTGCCAATAAAAAAGGCTGTTTGACTGAAGTTCGGGGAAGTCGGGGCGAGACAGGTGTTCGTGATGCTGCTGATATCCATAAGCTGATGTATGTATTATTAAACAGACTTCCCTTTGCCAACTTACTTACTAGTATTGATTTGTGCTGGAGTATGTAAGTCCTGCACCCTGTCCTCACACGGTGCAGCTATCTTGTATTACACGTTTTTGGGGGTCGAGTACTGACCAATGGGCCCGTTGGCAAATTCCTCTCCCCGAGAACACTTGGTAGCGTGAGGATGGTTTCAGCCATTGATTATTGATAATCGATTAATATAGTTATAAGACACCTTTAAACCGACGGCACAAAGTAACTCTAGGCCTCCGGTTACATCGCGAGTCCTTTCGCTATTCCGGCTGAGTAGGCCGAGAAGCTTCCCGTGGACAGTGATAGTGTATTTACTCCCAAAAATCTACAGTGGGTCTGAAGGAACCCGCTTTTCCAAGCATAATCCTTTTCATTCCCACGGGAAGCGGATCGGACGAAAACCATAAAGCGGGAAGAGGAAGGGGCGGTGATCCCGGAGATCCAGAGAGGAAAAGAGACGATCGGTGAGTGAAACAACGAAACTCGTTACCTTGGCAAATGACTTATAGGCATTAGAGCAAGTGGGGGAAGGTAACGGAGGGTGGCGGAGAAATATAAAATAGTTAGAGGTAGAGAAGACAGTATATATATAGTGGGTTAATGACTCGAGTATAAAAGGAAGACAGATATAGCGGAATACCGGGGGGCACCCAAGACTAAAAACTGTAAAGAATACCGGGGGCGCACCCGAGATTAAAAACTGTAAGGAATACCGGGAGGGCACCCAAGATTAAAAACTGTAAGGAATACTGGGGGGGGGACCCAAGACTAAAAACTGTAAGGAATACCGGGGGGGCCCCCGAGATTAAAAACTGTAAGGAATACCGGAGGGGGCACCCGAGAGAAAACTGTAAATTCGCCTTGTTCCTGCGCTTTAAAGAGTGGTCAGAAGGAACTTGAACCCAGAGCCCACAGAGAAGGGGACACTAGGTTACGATGACTTTTAAAGACGTCATAAAGGGGTAGTTCAAATGCCATGATGGGGTAATAATTAGAAGGCAGGTATACGTTGACCAGCTGGTGTCTGTCTAGTCTCTCAAGCATCTGTCCTACATGTTATGTGTATGCTGAATGTGGAATTATTGTGATATTAAATGATGGCAATGCATTTTGGTTTTCGCGATTCTGTAAATGAGAGGGAATCGCCACTGAATTGATGTGCCTCGAGTAAAACTGTTGGTGTAAAAAGTTTGTGGAAAAGTTGGATTGGAGCTTGCGTATGTGGTGCTCGCTCATAATAGTGTAAGAATGGAAACACTGTGTGATCATTGTTGGTGAAACAATTAAGAATGGAAGAAGTTAACCCACTTGCACACTTGTGCAAGCAATTGCCAAAACATGCAGCAAAGCTGAAGAATACAGCCAGGAGTGGGTTAAGGGCACCGCAAATAAAATGTTTATGCCGTGGCCCCAGAATGGGTCATTGTCTAAGGCTGTTTTACAGCACATGACCACGTTCCTACATGCCACATATAGCAGGAAGAAACTCGAGAAACACCTTGCCGTTCTCGAGCTTTGGAAAATGTTTGAACAAGTAAAGGAAGAAGAACCTCCCGCAGACTGGATATTAAATGTATGTACGGAGGGGGGTGAGACACCTACCGCGATACCTGCCCCGCCGGAACCAGTTGTTGAGGGAAGTAAGTTGGAAGGCCTTTACCCACTACCAGAACTTAAGGCAGCCACAGGTTATAGCAACCCAGCATACGAGTCACCTGCGTGTAGCAGTGACGAGACGAAAGAGAAGGAACAGGAAATTGACTCGGCCTCCACAATCCCGTATGACAAAGAGAGGCGAGATGAGGAAAGGAAGGATCAGGCACAAACGAGTGCACCTCTCGATAGAGAGAGAGGGAAAAAAGCGGAAAGGAACTGATGAGGTAACATTTGCAAAGGACGAATGGATGGGAGGGCAGATACTATGGAAATTAGATGGAAAAGGAAGTGATGACGCAAGGCCGAGTGAACGGTCTGTTGAGATGCAATGTAAGGAAAAGAAGAAAGAAATGACTATGAGAGACAAGAGGGCAAGAAAAAAGGATAGGTTGAGATGAGACCAACTATATCGCGAAGAGCAGAGTATAACGGTCAGTCGCACGCAATATGCAGCCTATGAAAAGTGCAGGCAGAACATGCTAAAGTTGGAGGAAGAAAGGAGGGTGCACGAAAGGAAAGTGAAGAAGAGAGAAGATGAGGAAAGTAGAAGGGCAAAAGAACGTAGAAACAAACGGATGAGGGAAGTAGATAAGGCTAGAGAGGAGGCGAAGAATCAAAGAGAAATGGATGAGGAAGCAGAGCGTAAGCGCAGGCAAAGGGAGCGAGATTTAGAATATTTGCAGCGGGAAGTGAAAAAACCCAATCCTGGTGTAGACTGGGAAGACATAGAAGAGTTCTTCCCAACAAGTGATGCAGTACCAGGTACAAGCGGGACAATTATTGATGATGACTTCGACACCAGAAGCATCAGGGAAGCAACTGATAAAATATATGATGAAATGGGACTGGAACGAATCTCCCAAGAGGGAAGGGAAGATGAGCGCTTAGAGAGCACTCAGTTATATGACACTGAGGATGTCATCCAAAGTATTGGAAGTAGGGGACTTTCCCTAGATAGACTTGAAGTCGAGGAGAATTAAGATGATACAAGAAGCTGTGTGAACTGGGAGTATTCAGAGTCTGACTCCGAAGGGGAAACGGAAGAAACTGTGTATGACAAATGGAGACGGTGCGAAAAGCAGCACCCAGGGAACCAAGAGGTACAATGGTCAGATGCTAGAGGGTCCACAAGTAGGACACCGAAGTCCGCTGGACAGTCCAGCCAACACAAAGAGACACCCCACGGTCAGAGGGGGGCAACAGCCCCTGCCTATGGGGACAGGCTAAGAGCATTACCAGGCAGGCTGCAAGGCAGAAACACCACCCTGGCAAAAGACCAGAAAGATAGAGAGGACTGCGCATTCCAATTCCCGCTATTAGAGAAAGGGGGAACAAGACCGCAGTATATTCCTTGGTCGCACATGGACCGTTAGAATCTTAAAAATAAACTTCCCATGCTGACGTCGGGGGCTGGGAAGTGGATACATGAGTTAGAGAAAATGACTGGGGGTGTCACCCTAGCCATAGGGGACATCAAGGGTCTCCTAATTGCTATACTCAGAGAAAGAGCAGACGATGTGTGGAAAAGGGCAGGCTACCCTAGGGTAACCATAACTAACACCTCTCATGACGGAGCACTGTTTAATAACTGTAGAGCAGCAGTATGGAAAGCGCTACGTACGCTATATCTAGACACATCCGATATGGGAGCTATAATGACTCGAAAAATGAAGTTGGAGGATCTGTTGCTTTAGATCCAGAATTTTCAAGATGCGTGGGTGCTTGAAACGCATGAGTCTTGGACGAAATCTATCCCTGTATTCTATCATATATTGTGCTAAGGGTTACCAGAACCGGTGCAAAAACAACAAAAGAAATTGGTAGGAATAGAAGCTAAACCATGGGCCGAAATCCAGTTGACAATTGCCCATTACTGTAGGTTGTTGCAAGAAAAGAATCGAAAGAAAGAGGCAACGCGTAAGGGAGAAGAGGCGAAGCTAGTGCAAAGGAAGCTCTCGAAGTATGCGCTCGAGGGAGCCATGCTAACAAGCCCAGCCGATTTGAGTGAGCAATGTGCCACTAACCTGCCGCAGAACAATCAGGGTAACACGGGATATTATCTGAGAGGAAGGGGATTTGGAGGAAGAGGATGGCAGGGTAATCAGAGAGGCTTTAGAGGTAACCAAGGAGGTTTTCAAAATGTTCAAGGTGGTATCCAGAGCGCACCAATGGGCAGTCCAGCTATGCCAGATGGACAGATGGCCCGACCACCACCAGTGTGTTGGCTGTGTGGAGTGACAGGACATGTAGCACACATGTGCAGAAGCCAAGGCATGTGGCAGAACAATCAAGGGATGGGGGCAGGCACGGTGAATCAACCGGCTACCCCACAACAGGGCAATGCACAAAATTATACCGTGCAGCAGCAGTCAGCCGGCTTGCAGCAAGATGCACAGCAAGTGGTCTAACCACTGAACATGGGGAATGTACCACGGGTACAATCCCAGCAGACACTGACGCAAGTTGCTCAGAGCACTAACACTAGTGGGGGAAACCCACAGGTATACAGTGGACCGAACCTATACATGAAATAGGACGGCTCACAGGGATCTCTGATGTGCTCTATCCTATCGGTGACACCAGACCCTAATAGGGAACCGAGGGTAAATGTCACCATAGGGGGAAAAGAGTATTCCTTCTTAGTTGACACAGGTGTGAGGCGTTCATGCATAAGAGAAGGCAAGTTTATCTTGTCCGGCGAGGCAATAGACACGCAGAGTTTCACTGGAGCTCATAGTAGAGTTCCCTTTACAGACACTCTCCCATTCTCAGTGGGAGAGCATGAAATGAATGTGCCTTTACTGTACTCCCGTCAGTCCCCAGTAAACATCATGGGTCGAGATCTAATGAGAAAGCTGAATATGTCAATCTCATTTACTGAGGATGGCATAGTGTGCTCCATGCCAGGAATGCATTATTCTAACGTATGCAAAATGATCAGAGCATACTCGGGACGTGCAGCTATGAGAGCATTACCGCTGGAGCCAGAGGTCTTCGAATATGGTGTGCGAGTGCTTATGGTGGGATTGCCGGGCCTCGCAGGCAAAACTATGAGGACCCCTGACGAGTTTCTTTTTAGACCAAGGATACCCATGCATGAAGAAGAGGGACAAATATTTCCTTTGGAGATACAGTTTGCCGCTGTAAAGGGGAAGGTGGTTTTAGTAGAAGGATACGATGACGAAGGAAGGCAATGGTGCGCAGTTATCGCCATTGAAGAAGGGTATCGAGTGACTGACGTCACAGATGATGATCTGTTTGAAGAGCACCCTGACTTAGAGGAGACACGGGTGGAAGTAAGTCTCATATTCTGGGTCAAAATGGTCAAACGAGAAGTGCCACAGCGAATGATGCTAGTGATGGCATGACCAGAATACTTTGAGGAGGACATGGCCCAGGTGCCAGTCACAGTATGGACAAAAGGGCCTTATGACATAAGACTCCTGAAGGGGGCAGGAGAGGTGAAGATTAAACTCAAGCCTGGAGCGATCCTACCAAAAGCATGACAATACCCCATGTCCAGAGAAGCGGATGAGGGGATTGCAAAGACAATCGCTGCCATGAGGGAACAGGGCATTCTGGTAACGTCAGAATCACCTTGTAACACAGTGATCTATCCTGTCAAGAAATCGAAGGGAGGATCTTGGCGTTTAATTCAGGATTTACGAGCATTGAACGACATAGTTGAAGCCGAGTTCCCTCTAGTCCCTAATCCATCCACTATTTTGTGCAACATACCCACGCAGGCAAAATATTTCACAGTAATCGTTTTGAAGAATGCATTTTTCCCGATTCCATTGCACCGTGACTCACAAGACCTGACGTCATTTACTTTCAGACAAATGCGCCTGAAAAGTACAAGGCTGCCACAGGGGTATTGTGAATCTCCGTCCATTTTTAACAGAGTACTGCAAATGGACCTAAGCAACAGTGTGGTAGACAGTGTTGTATTGCAGTATGTAGATGACATTCTGATCTGCAGCACCACTGAAGAGCAATGCCGACATGACTCTATTCAGCTATTGACCATATTATCTGAGAAGGGGTACAAGGTGGACAAGGCCAAGTTGCAATACTGCCAACAGGAGGTGTTATACTTAGGGCAACTAATCTCACATGAAGGGAAAAAGGTAACACCAGAGAGGGCTGAAGCTATCATGAACACGGCTAAACCGCCCCACGGTAAAACAAATGCAGAGCTTCTTAGGTCTATGCAATTATGTCAGAGCATGGGTCTTCGATTACAGCTCGCACACCAAGCCCTTGCTCCAGGCCTTAAAGAAAGCCCAGGTAACAGAAGGAAAAATTGAATGGACTGAAGAAATGGAAAAGGGGTTTGCAGAGCTAAAGGGGGCAATTTGTAAGGCCCCAGTTCTTGGGATCCCCAATTATGCAGAGGAATTCTATCTCTTCTCTCATACCGATGGCAATTTTATGACGGCAGTGCTCGCTCAGTGAAAAATGATGCAAAACTGTGAACCCTGCTATGTTTATTGCTGAGCCAGTCACAGAGGGAGAACCTGTGCATGACTGCGCCAACTATGAAGAGTTTGATGATGAAATCCCCAGAGTAAGAGAGAATGCTCTGCCAAGCGGAGAAGTCGTCTTCATTGACGGGTCATTGAGAATTGACCAAGAAGATGGGCAACGGTATACAGGCATGGCCGTGATCAAACCCATGGCAAATGGAGAGTTCCAAGCACTTGTCAGTGCACGAATACCATCCCACTATTCGGCACAGGCTGCAGAACTAGTGGCATTGATACTCGCCATTGAGAATCACGCAGACCAGGAAGTAACAGTGTACAGTGACTCGCCTATGTGACGTCCACCGTGCACGCAGGCCTGGCACGATGGAAAAGGAGGGGCTACCTCCGAGCAGACGGCACGCCAGTACAACATGCAGCCTTGTTGGACAGGCTGATAAAAGCACTGCAGATCCCAGCGTGCACAGCGGTCATTAAGTGCTCCGCTCACACCAAGGGAACAGATTTCGTGTCACGTGGAAACCATGAAGCGGACACGGAAGCCAAGCGCATGGCATCCAAGGGTGAGACAATCATGGACGTGGAGGTGGCACGTACCCATGAATGAATGATGATAGCCCAAGCCACTCCAGAAGCCTATAGCAATATGGGGCAGACACAGTTAATGGAACTCCAGGGGGAGGCACCTCAGGATGAGAAGAATTTATGGAAGCGTCAAGGGTGTTCTTTAAAACCCTCTGATGGGTTATGGAGGCAGGACAGCACTGGTAACCAGTAATGCCTGTCACCCTTGTAAAGGTAGCGTTAGAACAGCTCCACTACCCTTTCCATACGTCAAAAGAAAATCTTGCGGCAACGCTCTCAGAAGACTGGTTGACGCCGAATCTAGCAGAGCATGTTGCATTATTTATGGTCAATTGCATAATTTGCCAGCAATTCACCTCTGGGCACACATTGAAGGTGATGAGAGGAATCATTCCCAGACCTGAAGGGCCTTTCCAGCACCTGCATATCAACTATGTTGATATGATTCAGGTTTGTAATGGGTACAGGCATTTAATTGTCGTGGTGTGTCCATTCTCTAGATGGATAGAAGCAGGGCCCTGTACACACCCTGATGCTGCCTGTGCTGCGAAATTCCGGGTGAGGGAGGTTTTCCCTAGGTGGGGGGTGTGTGAGGTTATGAGGTAAGACAACGGGCCCCATTTTGTAAACTCAGTATTTGAGAAGATTAGCTTGTTGCTTGGTATAAAGCACAGGTTCTCGTTGGCGTATCACCCAGAAGGAAATGGCATATGTGAATGGCTCAATGGCCTGTTGAAAGAAAGGATAGCCAAATTGAAGCTCACATTAAAGAAGGGATGGCTGCACTGCCTACCACTGGCATTATATGCGCTTCGGAACCAGCCAGGCTCCGACCATCACCTCACGCCGCACGAAATGATCACTGGTAGAAGAATGAGAACCCCTCTTACCCCCAGAGATAGGGCTAGATGTGATACCCAGCCTGCTAGGGAGGTTCTGGGAGAAGAAATGAAGAATTACCTTGACTGCCTTACCTCTAGTACATCTGTCATTTCAGGCCAGCTGCAGCGACGGCGTAAAGGGAACAGCACATCACAAACCACAACAGACAGTGCTGAGACAGGCGCAGCACACAGTCTTTGTGCGCCACTCATCTTCCCTGGTGACAGCATTTTGGTGAGGAACTTTATGAGGAAGAAATGGGATGAACCCCGATTTAATGGCCCTTTCATGGTAGAGGACTGCACCCCGTCCGCTGTCAAGCTCCAAGGAAGAAGAGCCTGGATCTTCCTGAATGACGTCAAGCCCTTTATAGGAGAAGGCGCACCTACTGTGTCTATCGTGCAATCTACAGACAACGGAAAAGGACCACAGCACGCGCAGACAAGGTCTATGGTGAGGAAGAAGGACACACAAGCAGAAAAGACAAACTGAAGAACTCGCTGTGAAACTTGTGGCTATACATTGAACTTTTTCTCTAAGCACTGAACGAGATGCAAGACTTTTCAAACAAACGCAATGTGCAGCTGAAATCGCAGAGCAAAGGAAAAGGTCACATACTTTGAATCTGCAGTGACGCTGGTAACGTAAACACGTAGAGCCACAGAGTAGTGAACAAAGAACTCTAAGACTCTGATAAGCATTAAAGGCAGGACACTATCATAAGCTAAAACTGTTATCTTGAAAGCCTCCAGTATCTAGACTTTGTTCACAAACTTATGGTACACCCCAGCAGAAGCCTTAAGTGGGATGTACTCACCTACCTACTTCCAATTAGTGACATTGACTTATCCATCACTCATAGGGAGAGAAACAAGTGTCACAGAATTCATCCAAGATCCAGAAAATAAGAAGGTAATCAGGCAAGTATTGACTGTCATCACAGAGGTCCTCGCTGAATTGCCCGAGCACGAGGAGCAAACGACTGATGCTACCACCACAAGCAGTCATTGATGAGATTACTTACGCGTTGTTCTTTGGGATCATAGAGGAGTGCCCAGAACTTGTCGGGAGGACCACCAACACACTGACTTTTATACGAAATCCCCAAAATAATCAGTACCTGACCCAAATATGGAATAAAATAAACCACGCGGTAGCCATCCACGCAGCAGGCAAGTGCAAAGACTGCTCAAAGCAAAAGCGAGGCGTGTGATTGGGACCCAGCAAGGCAAAGCAAATGCCACTGTCCTCCGCAGACACGCAGTTAGCCCACAATGTTCTGATTAGACTCGTGAAATGGTGGGAAGGCCCTCTGGTGTCGACGTTGCAAACTTCCTCAGAAATCCAGGAAATTTATTACACATGAAGTCTCTTCTCCACGGAATCATGCTCCAGGCAGAACTGACCAACTTTCAGTAAGAATTCCTCAGGAGCCTCCAGTGAAACTTTCCGCCGAGGGACAGACTGGGGAGGTAAGCAAAGAAACTGTTCACGACAGCAAAAAAAAACCTTGTGATTGAGACTCTGCAAAACAAATAAATGTCCCTGTCCCCTGAGGACAGCCTACTAGCCCACAATGTCCTCTTCGGCTTAGTAAATGACTTTCCGGAAATGGTAGGGAGACCTACTGAGGTTGACGCCCTCACCTTCCTCAGAGACCCTGCCAACGCGAGAAAGATAGGAACACTATTCTATAGAATACAGCTACAAATGGAACTGTCCAGATTTCAGAGGGAGTTTCTGAGAGAATTCCAGTGAAATTATTCGGCGAGGGACAGATCGAGAAGGCAAGGACTGATCAAACTGCAAAAAAGACCGATGACCTAAGAGACAGAGAACCAGAGCAAATGTCATTATCACCTGAAGATAGCGGAATTGCCTTCACAGTCTTCTTTCACCTCATCGAGAACTTTCCAGAGCTAGTGGGTAGACCCATCACTGTCGATGTGCCCATGTTTCTCTGTGATCCAGCAAAAAATGCACAACTCAACAGACTCCTGAGAGCTATTGCATCACAGCTGAGAAGCAACCATGGGCATCCGCTGCTGAGAAGGTCTTTAGAAGGGAGAGGTCCAAGATAAAACTTTTTCATCATCTCCCCCCCCCCCAGGGGCAGAGCACGGAAATAAAGACGCAGTTCTCCATGCTTTTAACGGAGGACAGATCGAGGAAAGCAGAAACAAGGATACCGATATCGTGATTTTATTTTTTGGTTTTTCTATTTTTCATCATCCTCCCGCAGTGGAGTAAATGGGGGGGAGAGAGAGAGAGACTTTGCAGCAACTCGACCTCGAAGAACCAAGCGAAAGGAGCAGAGCAACAAACTTCACTGCCGTGTTTACTTTTTTCAACCTTTTTCTTATTTTTTCCTACCTTCTCATATGTTCAATTTTATTTTTATTTTTGTTTTTATTTTTTCAATGGTTTATCTACGCGTGATGTGCAGTGAAGCTATCCTTTTATGGTGTCACTGCGAACAAATTCCTGCATGTCCTCAGGGCCAAGACGATTTGGGAAGGTGCCCTGGGAATGCGTTGTATACACAAATGCAAGAGGAATATGATGTGCAAAAAACAGTAGTCTAACCTTTTTCCATAGTCTAGCAAAGGATCTGTACTCCATAACTAGAGACTTCCGTCATCACTCACAAGAGGGGGGACATTAAGCTGCACCCGCCACTTTAGTGTTTGCTGAACTTTTTAAGTAACAAAATCAAGATAAGAAAAGAAATAAACTATTGACTATGGACTTGTTTGAGATGGGGGCCCAAAACAGTAATTTTTTTGTGCCACCAGTGGATGGGCGCCCCCGCGTTCCTGGAAGGAGATGCTGCAAACTGTCCTTCAAGGCAATCAAATGTATATGTATAGTGATTATTGTAGTATTTTTGTCGTTAACGATCAGAACTGCATTTTTTATTGGTGCAGGAAGCATCCCAATGTCCGTGCATCCACCAGGTAATGAGAGTCTGGGTCCCACAAAGGCACCCAGACCTTATATTGTCATCCCTGTTCCAAGAAAAATTGATGATAAAGCAAATGATTTACAGTTGAAATTAATTAGCAGTGATGTGGATGCACCTGAAATTATGAATGACGAGAAAAGCTGGAGACAGGGTCAGCACGGAATGAATGACAACATAGCACTGTCCACAGCACGCACCCACACACTGAGTGCACACGAGCAAGGGCAAGTGTCAAAGGCTGTGAGACCCCAGGCCGAACCGACAGAAAACAAAAAGATACCTGTGAAACGAACAGCTCCAGAGAACAGAGAACCAAGCGAGTAACAAGACAGGGATGGCATGACAAATCCCTCAAGAGAACAGAGGAAGCCACAAAAGAACTCATGGGGAAGACACATGCGGTAGTCAAGTATGTGTTTCCGCTCATACTAACAGCAAAGAAACTACACGAGGAGCTGAGCAAGAAAACTGCAGCAACTATGATAACGAGCACACCTGCTCCAACACCAGAGATAACGACGGAGCTTACAACACCGCCACATGTTGGAAGGATGATCAGCCACATGTGTAAGGAGGTCTACGAGAGAATGCACGAGGGAAGGAGAAGAAACACAAGACCTCCCCATAGTACTGCAGGGCAGGAAATGAAACCTGCCCCTCCAAGGATAATACCCGAGAAACTACCTGAACGAAAGAGCAGTACAGACGCATTCAGAGACATAGTGTTGGCCAACTACAGAAAAACTTTAAGAATCAAGAGAAGCCCATATGAAACGGACAATGAACTAAACGACTACTTGGACAGCACAGCCCATCTTGGAAACAAAATATGGTACCAGCACATAAAGGAAGTTGGACGAAGGCAATCAGTAGGAGAATGTTTCGTCTGTGCACTCTTGCCATACAGCATGGGAAAGTCCAAGATCTTCATGGCTGTAGAAGAAGATGTCACCACAGCACACTGTATTTCACATGTATCTATGTGCAACATCAGAGGACAATTCATGGGAAGAGATGCCTCATTAATATGGGCCAACGAAAAGGACTACCCTGATGAAGACGGGTTTGTCCAGGACATCAAAACAAGAAATAGGGTGCACACCAAGAATCATGTGATTAGATATGAAAATCCTGACGTCAAAAGGTCAGGAATAAGGTGGGAAATAAACTCAAGACGGAACGTCAAGCGAAAACGGCAGAAGAGGCTCAAATATGGAAGAACCGAGGACAAATGCAGATCTGGGGATCAGTAGTTTCCCCTAACGGATGGGAGGAAGGAGTCGTAATCTGCCGAGCTTGGATGGTCCTTGGAGCCTGCAAGGAAGCAGTAGAAAACTCACAGAGGTTATGTAAACCTCTATGGCCCAAGTTGGTGAAACTGTTAACATGGGTCGAAGACAGGGGAGGGCTGCTGCAAAAAGTACCGTTGGAGAACCCGAAACTGTGCTTGAGAAGTAATGGCACAAGGAAAATTGGGGAAACTCAAAACTGTGGACAAATATATGAGGCACCATGAATGGCACAAGGACCCGCAGTCCTGATGGACCGCTATTGGGCGTGTGGATCCAAAGCATACATAAGACTGCCAAGAAATTGGGGGGGCATATGTACATTTGTCACTGTCCATGTTCCCGCACTGGTGATTCCAAAAACGATCTGAATCTGGACAGCTTCCCGAAAGCAGATGCTCATCTTAGAAGGAGGAGATCCGCAGAACTGATATCCAGAATGAAGAGAGAAAACTACTTTTCTGCCAAATCAGAAGACGCATTCTATGCGATTCCATACGAACACAGGGTGTTCAGCCTCACTTCAACAGTATTCACCACAATGCTCCTGCCACACATGCAAATTGGAGTGAATGTTAAATGGTTGCAGATAACCAGATGGGAGTTACTGCAGACCATCAACACCACAATAAAAGGATTCAATGCGATCAAAGAAGAGCTGAGAGGGGTTAGACTGATGACTCTCCAGAACAGATATGTGATTGACATGATCACAGCAATGGATGGAGATGTTTGTGCAAAAATTGGAGAATCATGTTGCACATTTATACCATCGCATGATGAGGGAAATGGAACCCTCACAGAGGCCATAAGCATGTTGACAACTTTAAAAAACCAGATGACTGATGAAAAGGACGAAGTGGATGATGATAGCTGGTTCGGAAACCTATTCTCATGGGTCCCGCAATGGATGGCAGACATATTCAATTTTCTGGGAGCATTGTTAGCAATGGTGCTGCTAGGATCCTGTGTTATCAAGATAATAATCACACAGTGCCAAAAAACTGCAGAGAAGGCCATTGGGATAAAAGTAATGATCGATGTCGAGCCAGGGTGGAAGCCCAGAGACCTAACAGATGAGGAGATAAGGAATTTTGTGAAGGCCAGCAAATTTGCAACTGAGGGAACGAAATTCACTTATCCCAAGAAACAAATAAGGTATGAAGGCAAATGGATTTACTGCAGTCCAAATGGACCATGCCAATTGATGACCTGGAACAAAGATGAGCATGTGAAAACAGCAGGAAGCTTGAGAGGGGTGATAAAGATATGGACACCAAAATTGCATACTTTCACGCCATCTTGTGTAAACCCAGGAGCGATGAGCAAGAAGCTGAGGAATCAAAGCAATTGAATATAAAGGAGGAGGTAGGAGTGGTCGATGAACCGACCAGAGGTGGGAGTGTAGAGGAGTTCCCAGATACGACCTGCACCCCTGCCCCCCATTGCGAGGTGCCAGTAAGGTACTCGCCAAGCTATGTGACGTACGCGGAGCAGCTGAACCAACAAGGGGCTGCAATGGGCCCCTGCCCTGTGCACATTACAAGATCAATACCTGTAGAAATGCCCATAACCAGGCAACCCTGGGCAGCACGGTACCCAATCAGACAACTGTACCTGCCATTGGTACGAAATGACGAGTATTTACAGACTGTCCACGAGGAAACCCTGAAGGCCTTAATGGAAGGCCAATGGAAACAGACTAAGGGCCTGGGCAGCCACGAGAACAACCAGAAGTGGCTACTGAAAGCTATGCATGCCAGTAACGACAACTGTGATGATAATTGTAATGAATGAAGGGGAAAGACACTGTGAAAAACATATGAGAATGGTGCCATGAGACAAGATGGAAGCAACCGCCTTATTGAACGTGTGTAAATAAGCTTGAAACGCAAGATGCTAAGTAATCGAGTCTGCTTGCAATGCTTAGTAGAAGTTAGAGCGGCAAGCGCCGACTGCATACATCTACCTCAATACAGCAAAATGTACATGTGCAACTCCATTTTGTATAAACAGAAGTACTCCCAGGCGGCCAACGCCGGACTGGCCAAGTTTCATATCCAGGCCCAAGCAGAGGAAAAGAGCGGGATCAAAACTTGACAAAGGATGGCTCATTCTGGGGAAATCGAGGTCAACCAGAGAAGGGGAGGTGAGCATGAGCTCACGAGGCTCCAACTTCAGAGCATGCCAGCCCGCCTGTGAAGGTCAAGATAAGAGAGGCCCATGCAGGTGGCCAAGCGCACACAGAATTAAATGCACAAAAGGTTGGAAACTGAAGCAGATCCACGGTGGACCAACACGTGACCAGACAGGCGCGAAGATGTACCACCGCCTGATGTCATCCAGAACCAGAGGGTGCCATAACGTTTCCTGATAAGAGACTACAGATCCGAGGCCATACCCAGCCAACTAATTGACACATAGACCTAAACCACTGATTGATAGAAGGGAGGCAGGGTGAATCTTGGGACACCAGGCACCAGGGTGTCTATTCTGCATGCTGCTAATTAAAGTGGAGATTTATGTTTAGGGGCGTAACTCACCCAATCACAAGGGACCATGTGATCTAGGGTCCTATAGACATTGTAACCAATGAGACGACGTACTTGTAGTGACGTCAATCACGTGTGGTGTAGAGGGATGGGCATAGACACCCACCCGATAAGAGTTATCCAATCCGTATGCCTTATTTTCATATAAAGATATAACACCTATACTTAAGTTACCTTTACCAACTAATTATATTGCATGATGATTTTTTTTATAGAAGTGTACATCATTGATGACGGAATTTGCCAATAAAAAAGGCTGTTTGACTGAAGTTCGGGAAAGTCGGGGCGAGACAGGTATTCGCGATGCTGCTGATATCCATGAGCTGATGTATGTATTATTAAATGGACTTCCCTTTGCCAACTTACTGAGTCCCTAGTATTGATTTGTGCTGGAGTATGTAAGTCCTGCACCCTGTCCTCACACGGTGCAGCTATCTTGTATTACAAGTTTTTGGGGGTCGAGTACTGACCAATGGGCCCGTCAGTAAATTCCTCTCCCCCGAGAACAGGACCAGGCATCTAAAACGGGCCAGTTATTAACAGGCACTTTATAAACTCCCTCCCCATTCCCATAGAGCCCTATGAGGGCTCAAATGGGAATGGGGATGGGTTTTTTGAATGAGGAATTACTAGGTCCTCCAAGGTTGGAATGGTCTGGTAATTCCTCATTCAAGGAACCCAGACCCGGCCCGATTTTGGAGGCAGTCATGGGGCTAATAGCACCATGGCTACCTCCAAACTCGTAATGAGGCCCAAAGTGTATATTGGCTTCATACTCCCAAGACACATGGCAAGATCATTTCCACATGCACCAGAGTCATGTAGAGACAGTTCTTGGTTTAATTTTCTTATTCTAACTGTTCTAAATAAAACAGATTGTATATAGGAAGAATCAGGCAACGTACCAACAATACATGTATTCACAAATGATGGGGGCAGGGGGCGTTCAGTTTGCAAAGCTTTTAATTTCTGTTTATATTCAAAAGATTGATTGTGTGTCTTTGTGATGAGGCTTCCTTGTTTATTTGTGGCATTGTGCCCCCTGTCATTTGGGGTCTCCTCTCATTCACCACACCTTCTGTTGGTCTGGGTACTCCTCATTTTGCTTTCCTACATTCTTCCTACTTCAAGTGCTTCCGCCTTCTCCTCAACCGTTCAAACTATATCTACTTTATTCCTATTCCTGACCCCTTTTCCTTCCCTCCTTTCGTTTCCTTTATTCTTCAAAACTAACCATAATATCATACCTAACAACCACACTCACTCCTTCCCTTAATTTAGGATTACTTGTTATTTCCTCCTACATTACAACCGTCACCAAATCAGTTATTCCTTAAAACTATGTTTTGTTCCAACAGAGTCGTTATCAAAATGTGTACATCAAAGGTTCATAAAGTTGAAAGAATATTTATTTAATTCAATAAAGTTAAGACTAAAAGAAAATAAGTCACACTTGGTTATGATCATTGGCAAAAGAAGATTACATAGATTTTCAATTGGTTACAGTCCACGATTACCTCGATTTATGATGGACCTCTCCTTGCTTCATCAGTAAGCGCTGTTGTGACCATCTGTGACGGGGATTCTCTTCTGCTACGAGAATTTTTTTTCCTTTTACTATGTCTACGTCAGGAGTAAGATATGGACTGACCTGCTTGACAACGTCCGATACCTAAGAAGCAGGGCTGTTTCTTGCTGGCCTTCCAGTCAGTATACAATGCCAGAATACAGATTTAAGTCCACATTGAAAACGTTCAGTCAAAAGTGGGAACAGGGTTAACTAGCTAGAGCAGTAGACTTCATGTCATACAAAAGGTTTGCCTTTCCAAACCACCACAAGTGGGAGTGCCCACAACTATTGGCATTGCAGACGGGAGAGTGGATCCCATTTACTTGGAGTGAGACAGTGATCGAAGTGGGCAGGAACAGCTGGGAGCGGTGCGCCTCTACTTTTTTAAATTAAGTTTTGCTGTTCCTGTACTTTTACTTTAAAAAGAAAGTGTTCCGGAATGGTTTCATTAAAAAATAAAAGTGTAAATAAAAGTGTAGGACGCAGTTGAAACTTTCACTAGAACAGCAGGCGCATTTATTTGGGGGTTTGTATTGTGTACTGTGAGGGGGCATGGCGGTGGGGTTTGTGGGGATCGGTGCAGGCCAGAAGGGAACATAATTCCACTTGTTTTCATGAATTCTGGAATTCTGAACATCAAGGTTCTAAACGCAGTACATCTGTATGATCCCAGTAATAGCCCTCTCTGAGTTCATTCTGAATCTCAACAGAAGTATAGAATGGAATGCATCATGTTGGGAATGTTTCAGGGGAAGATTGTTATTTTAGTGTGCTGTCTATTAGAACATTCTGAATCCCCTTTAAGATTCCAAGGTCATTACAATGAGTTTGTGGCAGTAATCGTTGAGACCCGAACAAGACACCAGGAACATTAACACACATTACCAGGAACATTAACACAAGTTACCAGGAACATTAACACACGTTACCATGCAAGATATGGCTACGAGCAATTAAGATCTCCGGGCTCCAGTTAAATCCCTACAGACCAAGACAACTTCAAGAAAATCAGATGAAGGCACCGACATATATCAAATCCGCTTTGGGCCAAGACATCACTTCACAATATGATTTCGAACACACATCCATCTGCCATGATGAGACGCAGCCGGGCTATTCCAGCATGGTGACCAATTGATTGAGACCAATGAACGAGATTGAACTGTTCAACAGCACCGACCTCACTACTCCGAAACACGTGTCGGCCGTTTAAAAATATATTCACTTTTTGTTGTGTATTGGTTCCATTTCATAATAGATGATGTTATTTTGTCCAAAACTCAAGCTGTTGTCCACATTTTCCTGTTTAGATCACATTTTCCAGTTAAGAACAGTGATGAATGAACTCACGAATGATTGAACAGATTAGACATTCACCATTATGTGTTTTATCTTTAATCTAATTACCCTTGTTTGTTGTTACCATTCATGTTACCATAAGTATATGACAATTGTATATATATATATATATAAAGAAAATGTTCAACACTATGCTCTTGGTCTTTGGGCATTACTGATCATCAAATCCAGTTGCTAATTAGAATCATGCAACAGGCACCTTTGCAAAACAATGACTAATGTTCACCTAGGTTGTTCGCCATTTTAAGTTTTTGGAGAGTAATATTTGTATGCAATGCAACTGCGGTTTCTCAGTTTAAAATGCAAATCATATGGAAGCTGAAAGCAAACACTACACATTGCCCTAAAGATTGAAGCACACCATCCCAAACCTTTAAGCATTTCAATTGCACGGGCAGTCTTCTTGCATCAAATTCATACTTCTTATATTATATTTTTCCTTGCATGCAAGCAGGTTCATAAAGAAATAAAACGAAACTGGCTGTACCCGGTATTTCATATGCCCTAGCCTTCTCTCTCTCTCTCTCTCTCTCTCTCTCTCTCTCTCTCTCTCTCTCTCTCTCTCTCTCTCTCTCTCTCTCTCTCTCTCTCTCTCTCTCTCTCTCTCTCTCTCTCTCTCTCTCTCTCTCTCTCTCTCTCTCTCTCTCTCTCTCTCTCTCTCTCTCTCTCTCTCTCTCTCTCTCTCTCTCTCTCTCTCTCTCTCTCTCTCTCTCTCTCTCTCTCTCTCTCTCTCTCTCTCTCTCTCTCTCTCTCTCTCTCTCTCTCTCTCTCTCTCTCTCTCTCTCTCTCTCTCTCTCTTCCCCCTCCATCTCTCTGCCTCACTCTATGGGCATGAGAGTCGCATTGTCAGACAGCATTTGCTGAAGCCACCCCAGCTGTCGTTGACAACTGCATGACCACAAGAAAACCAACAGAATCTTGGGGACAAGCGGAGGAGCTATATATTTCTACAAAAGCAGGTATTAAAAAAACAAATTATTTACTCGTACTAACATTGTAAACTGCCTCGTTTTAACATTTTACAATGTTCATTTTTAGTTCTTGCTTCCAATATATAGGTCATAATAAGAATGTTATATGTGTCTTACTGAGCAAAGCGCCTTATCAAAACCTAGAAAAACCATATACATTCTGATGAAAGGGTTATCATTCCAAGATGTACAGTCTAGTATACTCTTATTATTGGCTTTCGAAATACAACTCTGAGAAAGGGGAAGGAGGAAAATTACACCAATGAGGTTTCCACCCTGCTTTGCATGAAATCAAAGTGTGTTTTGGGAACATAAGAATGTCCACATATCTTTATATTTGAAAAATATGTTTGTGTTAAAAGGGTTGTATGCTCAAATAACTGAATACATAATGCAAACTGATCTTGGGTCGTTATTTCATTGTTCAAACATTTCACCCGAACAATAACTTGTTCTAACATTTTACCATAAGTCCCAAGTCAGGCAATTTTAAGATTTGTAAGTAAGCTTAAAATGCCTGCGGTGTAAATCATTCCATTGGTGTCCTTGCGCCTTTCAGAGATTGCGTTTTCTGTTTTGCGCTTGTCTCAAGTAAGGATGGCTGTGTGCATGCTTAGAGTCCAATGCACAGGCATCCTCTGGGAGTAATGCATATACGCTATCACCATACTTGCATGTAGCTCGCAAGTTATTCTTTGCTGTACTAAGGTATCAGCTTTGAAAGTGCCTAGTTGCTTTCAAAATGTAAGTTTTGTTTATGTTTTGGTTTAAGGTGGTACAGATATCTTTTTGCTAAAAAGTACACTTAACACCTCAGCAATACGAGGGACTAAATTCAGCTATATTTGTTAAGTAATACATCCCACTTCCGATACACAAAGGCATTCATGCTTCTTTATTTCTCATACTTTGATTACAAGTGTTGATATATTTAATGTTCATAATTTACATTGTGTATGTGCATCTTAGAAGTCGTGTCCTAATGTGCTGACCCACACTTGCGCTTCATAGCTCTGCCGTGTCTACTAGCAGCTCATGTGCTTTCTGAATCCACTAGATTGTGTTTTGAATGAACTTGATGTTACAGTCTACCTTGGCTTCCATCTCTGGCACAGCCAATGATAGCTCCCAAAAATAGTAATATTTATTTCTCTAAGAACCCCTCTTCCTTGATGAAACTCTGACAAGTTGGATAACCACATCTGAAGCATATAAAGAGTGTGTGTGATTTTTATGTCAAACCATTTCCATTTTACATATATTTCTGCTTGGATAAATTAGATTTCTTATTATAGTACTGCTGGGATTATTATGCTTATGAAAATGTGCAATTTGACTTAAGCCAAGCATACTACCATTTCATAACAGGCAATGGGCAAGTTGCCTCAGACAGTGCGGCCAATGAACCTCAGCAGTGGAGCGCAAGCCTTTTAGGAACTTGGCAGGGGACAATGGATATTTCCACCTGAATTTGATAGTGCTAACTTTCCAAAGCAGTTTGAGCCGTGCTTGAGTCCCAGTGTGGGCTCACCTACTGTACATCTTGTTTAAAACAAAATTGGATTAAGTTTAGACATTGAACATCAACAGAAATGCACACACCATTAATGCATTCATTTATCACTACCCAAAGGAAAATAATATGATGCTGTTAGATATAAAGCAGATGATGGATAATTGCATTAAACTGACTTTTATGGTGGCTTTCATAGGGCACAAGATAGCCATCTTTACTTGAGGCTCCAGCATTCCTCGGGGGTCTCTGGAAGAAAAGTGCACAGAACAAACCAACCTAAAGAACAGAATAAAACTTAAATATTCACAGGTTTTCTGAATGTGAGAGGAAGTCTTGATTCCGGCACCTGCTGTTTCACACCCCTCTCCCCCCGGATGCTGGAAGCTGCATTGGCCCACAAGCAAGATAGACCCACCAGAGAGCAAGCTGGCACTGACGGGGTGTGCTTGCACTTCCGTTTCTTGAGCAATGTCTGAGGGCCAGTGATGGCAGAGGCATTCAATCTGGGGCCAAAGGGAGCACTGGTAAATATTGTACTCATGGGGCCTGCCTGCCTCAATTATCCTCTTGGTGTCTGTTAGCGATAGTAGCTGGAGTTGTGGTTGGAGCAAACGGTCTGCAGGAGCCGAGTGGCTATGGCCCTGGAAGCACTCACACTTTCCTTCGAGCAACTCCAAAGGTCTAGCTTGGCTGATGGTAAGAAAGTGGAGCCTACTTCCCAGTTGCCAAACAGAGAAACCTGAGGCGAACCACCCTAACAAGCGGTTGTGAATATTGGCTACCTGGAATGTGGTAGAGGGGTGTACCCATTGTGCTTGAGAAGGAATGTGAAAGATCTGACTAGAATGCTGAGAAACCCAAGGTCGGAGATAGACCTGAAGAGAATGCTGAGAAATCCAAGGTAGGGGATAGACCTGAAGGGAATGCTGAGAAATCAAAGGTAGGGGATAGACCTGAAGGGGAATCTGAGAAATCCAAGGTAGGGGATAGACCTGAAGGGAATATTGAGAAATCCAAGGTAGGAGATAGACCTGACGGGAAAGCTGAGCAATCCAAGGTAGGGGATAGACCTGAAGGGGAAGCTGAGAAACCCAAGGTAAGGGATAGACCTGAAGGGAATGCTGAGAAACCCAAGGTCGGGGATAGACCTGAAGGGAATGCTGAGAAATGCAAGATCTAGAAAAGACCTTAGGTTAATTCTGAGAAACTCAAGGTCTGCGAAAGACCCGAAGTGAAAGCTACAAAGCTGAGGTGAATCTTGGGGAAAGGGAACCCGAGAAGGCTGACACTTAGGAGAGTTAGTGAGAAGTGTGGTGAACTCAGCAGGACCAACAATGGGTCTGGAGTGTGAGTAATCCCTGGAGGAGCCATCCCGGGAGAACCTTTTTGTTGTGTTCTGCTAGACTAGCATTGTACATTTGAGAGTCGGATGTGTAAAGACTTTTTAACCTCTTCTTGAACATTTTGTGCTATAGCTTGAGGTAGCCAAGTGGCTAAGCAACCTTTACAAACAGGATTTGAGAACATTTGTGTCCGTTATTTCATTGTGCATATGTTTTTTGCATTAGGGTGTCTCTGGGGACAGAAGGACAATTGAGAATAAGTCACAAACTGTATGATTTGGACACTCGTCAGTGAAAGTGTAAGACACCTGAAAAATAATCTCACTTTCTGTTAGCCCATACGAGACATGGTCTGAAGTAGGCACATCCCCATTATTTCAGGACAGAGTACTCCTGGCGATGAGGTTGAAACTTGCTTTGGTTTCACAACAATCTGCCCATGATGAGTTAAAGGACGTATGCCATAATTCTAGTATTGTGATTGGTTCTGCTGTCCCATTATCTAATCGCTTCTTTCCATTGATTGAATTGGGCACTGAGAGCGATCAAGTCAAGCTAGGTATGGGCAAGCAGCCCATTTATTTCATAGAGGTGCCTTTCTCTCGACTATCACTCTCTCAACCTGCGGCGTTCCCAAGGGATCTAACCTATTCCCTTGGTTCTTCCACATCTATATGGCTACCTTGGCACATGCAATTGCCACTTTCACCTCCAATTTCCAGTGTTATGCGGATGACACGCAACTATTCTTCAGGCTACACTCAGCCTCTTCCTCCTCCTCACTCATGCCTGACTGTCTGCCCGCTATTCAGTCATGGTGTGCTGAAAACAACCTCTGCCTCAATGCCAGTAAAACTGAGATCGTTTACATTGGGACCCCTGCTCCCGCTTTTCCACTCTCACTCTGGCTGGCCTCCCTTGGCCCCGCACCCACCCCCACCTGTGAGGCCAAAAACCTTGGGGTCATCTTCGACTTCACTCTCTCCTTCTCCTCTCACATTTCTGACATCTCAAAAAAGTCTAACTATCAACTACACTTCCTCAGAGGCACTCTACTTTTTCTCACTTTCCCCCAGCGTCTCACTGTCTCCAGAGCTCTGGTTCTCTCTAGACTTGACTACTGCAACAGACTCTTCCTCAACCTCCCTGCTTCTGCCGTGTGCCCTCTACAACTCATCCAAAACAGAACTGCAAGAGTTATCCTTGTCCTCAAGCCCAGGGACCGCATCTCTCCAGTGCTGAAATCCCTTCACTGGCTCCCTGTGGCTGCAAGGATCAAATTCAAGACCCTCTGAATTGTCCACAAGGCTTTCTGGGGCCTGGCACCTACCTACCAGGAACAATACCTACCTAAATACTGTCCACATCAAGCCCTCTGCCCATCTACCTCCAACCTTCTGCGAGTGAGCTGGTTCTCCAAGCAAAGATTTGGAGGGATATCCTTATCCTCAGCAGGCGCCTCCCTCTGGAATAGCCTCCCTGCCACCCTCCGTCTTGAGCCCGATCTGCTTAAGTTCCGGAAACTCCTCAAGACCTTCCTCGTTTCCTCCTGTTTCTCTCTCCCCTACCCTACTAACCTGGCTCTCTGCTCTTCCACCTCATCTCTCCCTCCTTCCATATAGCTTCTGACTGGCCGTCTGGTGTACCTCAGAGTCTCACAGCTCCCTGGCACCCCCGCCAGTCCTCTCTGCATTTGCCTCATCGCTCTGCACCCCACCCCTCCTCACTGCACTTGTAATAAATCCTAGAGAGCTTCACTCTCCGCACTTAACCCAGTCTCTACTGATTGGGTGCACTTGGACCTCCCTACCCCCTTCCTTGGCCTTCCGGCACTTGCACAATCTGAATGCAGCTCTACCTGAAGAGTGTCTGTCTGTTCTCCCTTGTCTTCTCCCCTCAATGTGCACTTGAAAAAAACACAGAATCACTGTCAGGCCTATTTGCTGTATCTAACCTGTTAAATGTATCACATTCACTTACTCTGCCTGTGCAGGCCATTATTGTCTCAGAAATTCAAGGGCTCTGAGCGACTGTTGTTTTTCCCCATGTTCTCACCCTCCTTGAGTGCTTTCCATCACAGCCTCTGTATAGGCGCTTTATAAATAAGCATTACCATTTACCATTTACCATAATCTAGGCAGAGGCCATGTGAGTGCAGGTAGTATGCTCGGAGGCCCATTAAGAGGACAACCTGGGTTTGAACATCCATCTGTGGTGGTGTGTACTGTCCCAAGACTGCCCCGAGATGCTATTGAGAGTCAAACCTCTCTGAAAAATAAGTTCACCCCCTGGATTAGACATGACAAGTGGTGCTCCTCTATTGTCGGAGAGGACATAGAGTGTATCAAGAGGGCAGCCCCAAATGGCTCATTTAATAATGTTTGGATCTTTTTTACAAATAAGAATGTGGTGGAAGGGATTTTGGCCATTGATTTTAGAAAATATCACCCAGAAGGTTCAGCCATGAGCATAAGACCGCACCCCTTTCACTCTTGGGTCCCTTCGAAGGGTACAAGTAGGGTTGGCACGGATGGCGGGGGATACTGTAAAGGGACCATTGCCCCTAGATTCAAAACCCTGAGTACCGACAGTGATTCACAACGTGTTCTATTGGGTGGAAGGGAGGATACCCTTGAGGGTGGCGATTGATGGCTTTTGGGCAGCAAGGGGGGTGGCCAGGTCCAGCACTGTCACCTTTTATCATGGAATATAGCAGATTTGATTAAGAACGTGCATACTCAAAGCTGGAAATAATTGATCATAGTACCAACTGATCCTATTCCAAAAGACATGGGATAGAGACATGGTGGAGTTCCAAGGTTACCAGTCATTTCAGATCCTTGCACAGAAGGAATCAAGGGGCGCTCAAGTGGTGGGCTATCAATTTGGGTTGATTCAACCTTGAATTGGCAAGTGGTCCTGAGAGAAATCCGTCTATTTGGCCTTCAACTTCTGGTCGTGTGATATGACCAGTTAAACACCTATATTGTGGTTGTGGGAAATCTGAATTTACAAACTGAACCCCTGGTCGACCTAGAAGGGGTGTGCGATGACCAGGATGAATTGTGGAATATACCATCCCTCTTGGCTGCCCAGCCACAACTTGCCCATAACTTGGAAGTTGAGATAACTCGCATATTCTATGCGCCTGGTTTAAGGCCGTTTTTGTGACGATCAACCAGCTGCCCATACATTTGTTGGGCATAATGGTTCTTCCTTGATTGATTATGTTCTAGTGGGCCTCATCACGAGTTTGGCTGCGGTAATAGCGTTGCTGCTGCATTACCGCACCGCCCAATTAGGAGTTTGGGGGAAGGTTTGAGCATTCATAAATTTGTTGACTTTCTGCCCATTTTTGTCATAATCACCACCACAGTAATTGCACCGAAAATGCCTCATTGAGCCCCATAGAGTCCTACAACCTACCCCGCCACAACCACTTGTAATCCAGCAGCAATACCGCCGGACCAAGTGGCAGTAACAGTGATTGCGTTGGGCAGTATTCCAGCTCAAAAACCGAAGTGATCGTGTTTGGGTCAAAGAA
Organism: Ambystoma mexicanum; assembly: GCF_040938575.1. NCBI lineage: Eukaryota > Metazoa > Chordata > Amphibia > Caudata > Ambystomatidae > Ambystoma > Ambystoma mexicanum. Next base: position 322,379,587 of record NC_090941.1, read on the forward strand.
AAACCTTGCAAAGTTGGCACACACCATCCCATTTCCTGCTTTTTTTGGGGTACCATCAAAAGTGAAGAATGTAGGATGGATTTGTGAATCAAACCTGAATTATTACAACTTACATGTTAATCAGGCCATCAAATAAGTGTATGGTCAACTTAAGTTGTTGAAGCCCCTCCTTACTCTAATCACGGAAAATGACAGCTGAATTGTTGTGGGAGCACTGGCCAACTCAAGGCTCAATTACTGCCATGCCCTACTTATGGGCCTTCCAAAGTATTAACAACAGCGACTTGAGGTTGCTCAGAACTCTTCTGTTAGGCTGATTATTTTACTGCCTTGGAAATCCCCTGTTTTGTAGTTTCACAGAGATATTCGTTGGCTCCCAGTGACGCATGGGGTGTTTAAGACCCATTGCCTGGTTTTCAAGTGTGTCCATGGTCTGGCACCTTCCTTCATATGCACAACAATTGCGACCTATTGCCCCAACAAATCCCTCCGATCAACTGGGAAATGTCTGCAATGTGGTCCCTGTATCCAAGTCTGCCATCTGGGGTGACAGACGTTTTTCCAATTTTGGACCACACACCTGGAACTCGCTGCCACTTGACTTGTGTGCAGTATTGACTCTTTTAACACCTTAACAAAAACATTTAAAACACATCTCTTTACATAAAAACAATCTGCAACAATCTCTTTCATCATTTTCTATCACCTGTGCCCAGATGCAGATTCTGCTTGTATCTATATTTTATGAACGTTATAAATGCACAAAATCAAAATCAGGATACTGGCCAACTCCTGATGGGACCAAGTATCTCTTGGGGCTTAGAAGTATATAGCCATGTTTGAGATTCTTGATAGGCATGAAAGTGACCATCGACCGCTATCAACTATACTCTCACTCCCCTCCAATTCTCCCTCTTCTTATGGGCTATCATTGCCAAACCAAGTAGTGGCTCTTACAGGGCACGCCAAAAAAGGGGTGAAGTGGGCAAACCTCTTGAAGCAGGATATTATCCCAGAGCTCCATAAGGCCACCCTTCCTTATATCGAGAATATCTGTAGTTCGAGCTCTAATGTCTATGGGGCCCTTTCTGATTTTGGGAAGGTTATCCTGGCTATCTTTGCTCTCATAACTCAGCCAAGATCTGTAGTAAAAAGGGCTGGTACGATCTGGAATGGGTCCAGGCAAAGCAGCTTTTGGTGGATTGTTTGTCCTCAGTTCCACCTGTTGATGAATATATGCTGCGAGCGAGACGTATGTATTATAAAAAAACAATAAAAAAGAAAAAAGAGATGCATCTAAGAATGCGATGGGTGGATCTAGGAGAAGCCCATGACAAAGGAGAAGCCATCACTTTTTGGAAATTGGCCTGTGGAACTGAGGTTTATGGAGACTATTGTGTGTAATCTTACTTCTGATGCTTGGCTGAACCATTTCACAAATGTAAATGGATGTGGCCAGGATGGTTATAAATCCAGTAATTATGAAGGGCATATGGAGAGCTGTATTAGCCGGTTGAACATCACTCTGGAGGATGTTATTAGGACTTTTAATTCATTGAAAGGGGGCAAAGCAGCAGGTCCTGATAGGATCCCTGTGGACATCTTTAAAGATGAGTCGCTAATTTGGGCGCTCTTTTCTGCATGCATGAACCTGGCAATTGTACCCTATTCTTGACGAAACACTGAAATAATCCCAATTTATAAAAAGGGGTGGGGGATCAATTGGTGAACTTTCGCCCGATTTCTTTGTTGGACAGCTCGGGGAAGCTAGTTGCCATGCTAATTCTGTTTCATATTCAATCATGAGTGGAAAGCAATAATAGCTTCCTGCAAGCAGGTCTTTGATCTAGTATGGATAACACTGACCAAGGTTGCCGCCTTAATTATTGAAATTATATGCAGTTTTTGGTGATCTTCAAACAGCATTTGACTGTGTACTGCACAATCTCCTTTGGCAAGTGCTAGTAAAGAAAGAAATGCCATCCCAGTTGATATCTTGCGCCCAACTGCTTTACTGTGATAATAAAACAGTGGTAAGGCATGGTCTAGCCAGCGAAACCATCCAGTTTGTTGTCACTAACAGTGTTAGGTAGGGGTGTATGTTGGCTCCCCTGCCTTTTAGCATTTATATTAATGAGTTGATGGTAGCCCTTTTACAAAACTGTTTAGATCCCCCAAAATGGGTTTCGGCATTTACCTCTGTCTATTTTTTGTGGAGGAGGCCACATTGTTGGCTACATCCCCACAAGGCCTTAAAGCTAGCTTGGCGAAGTTCACCAGAAAATGTGAGGAGCTAAGATTACTCTGAATATCAGTCAAACGAAATACCTGGCCTTTATGCTTAGGTTTGCTAAGCACCAGGCTTTGGATAACAGGGAAGCTGGCATTAGAGGTTCGGGGGGGGACAAGTCCCCCCCAACATTTGTGGCATGCCTTTTTGTCCCCACCATCTTTTGGTGGGAGGGTCGGGGGCCGCATTGTGGCTGCCGCATTGATTGATCATAAAAGTGGACAGCGTGAGCCTGGCTGAGGTGCCCAGCCAGGCTTGCGCTGTCTCATTACATAATGCAGACATGTGCTCAGCTGTGTGTATGTTTGTTGGAGGGCAGGGCTGCTGGCTGACCCTGGTGAGGGGTCACATTTCGACAATTACATTTGTGGTCAGGGGTGTATTTAGCAATGCACGAGTGGGGGTGAGGTGAGCCACTAAATGCAGTGCATTTAGCTCTGAGCTGGGGGGAAATCCGCCGAAAATTTGCGCTATTACTGCCGGCGGGAAATCCGCCGGCGTTAAGAGCGGGAAAATTCCCCATTGAGCCCAATGGGGAATGGGGCATTCCCGAATGGGCTCAGTGGGGAATTCCATTACCGCCAAACCCGTGATCCGGTGCTAATAGTACTGGGGGGTTTGGCGGTAGGGCTAATACCGCCAGCGGTAATACCGCCGGTGTTACCGCCCAACTCGTGATGAGGCCCAGTGTGATTAAATGAATTGCCCAGGATCACACACTTTGGTTAAATGGTGAAACTGGGATGAGGACAATTTAAGCAACTGTGCAAATCTTCCCAGGTTTAGATCATATAGACATTTGTTAAGGTATTGCTTTGCATTTCATGCGGTTAAATTAATATTTATTGCAGTGCCTTGGAAGCAAAGCACATTACATAATAAACTAGCCTTTCAAAGTCGACTAACTGTACACTATATATATTGTCAGAGAAATATGTTGAGGAATGAGAGTATGGCTTTAGTTTTATTCTCCCCATCCTGCATGCAAAGTCACAAAAGTATCATGCATATTAACGTGAGCCTAACAAATCCCTCTTGGGTTTTAAAGCCATAGTCATTGTTTCATAAAAGATGAAACATTATGCACCCTTCTCACTTCTGATCACTCCCTCCCATTCACATCATTCACATATCAAAAGGGACAAAAGTCCCTGCTAATAGTTGCCCCCTATCTCCCATCAGTGCCTAATGGCTCAAAGTGTAATGCTCTGTACGCACAGAGAAACGTGAGGACCCTCTGCTTCCTGGACCTCCTTGGGACATTGTCCTGGCACCGGGACACCTCTACCATTCAGACAGGCTAAGGTGTCCTGCTGCCAGGACAATGAGTGTGCTGAGCATGAATTGCTCGGCACACATTGTCCTGCCAGTGGGACACCTTTCCTGTTGGCCACCCTCTTTGAGGTGCCAAACCGGAGTGCCGTCCCTCTGACAAATGTACCATTATGGCCTCCCGCTCGGTACACTACTGCTTGGGGTCATTTGAACACAAGAAAACATACCTTAATGTTAATGAGTCACAAAGTTGCAAGTAATTGATGAAATTAGAATAAGCAACCTAATGTGCTGTTTTAAAATCGTGCAGGCATTCATTTTGTATTACGTTGATATGCTTGTTTGAGTCAGTGCCCTGGTGGCAATAATAAAACACCAGCTCCATTCAACCTACTGGCAGGCCCTCTTTAGGTAGAGTGGGCGTGGGCTTTTTTTACTGTTGTCAATGCAGTGAATTCAAAAGACAAACTGTGGTGTTATATGTTTCAGAAGACTGGCGTGCCTTTAGAATTGAATTATAAAGATATGCAACCAATGTTATGAAAGTTATAACAGAGCGTTGGTAACGGACTACGCTATATACTGAATCTACAGCGGGCAACAGCACCTTACATGCAGCAAGTTGCCATCCTGCACACATCAAGAACAACATTCCATATGGGGAGTATCTGAGGATCAAACGGAAGTGTACCGAAATGGATGAATTGAACAAACATTTAAATTTAGCAAATGAAAAATTCCTAGAAAGAGGATATAAAATCAAACATCTGAACTAGGCCAAAAACAGAAGCAATGCACGTACAAGACAAGATCTATTAACAACCAAACCACGCAAAGACAAAGAAACAAGAAGAAACTTTACACAGACAATTACAATCTACAATACAGAAGTCAAAACCTTGAGAAAAATTCTTAACAAAGACTGGAACCTCCTAATAATGGATCAAGATTTGTAACCCTTTCTATCAGACACCCCCTGCATCACATATAGAAGAGCACCTAATTTGAAAAACATTCTATGCCCTTTGCATTTTTTGGAAAGCAAAAATAAGGGCGGAAAGGAACAACTGTGGACACCAGACAGATTTAAAGGATTTTTCAAATGTGGAAACTGTAATATGTGTCCATATGCAGTCAATGGTTTGAAAGAATTCATTAAACCTAACGCCATAAAATACACCATCAAGGATTTTTTGAACTGCAACACAATTTTTACCGTATATGCAATAAAATGTGTTTGCTCAAAACTCTATATAGGGAGCACGATAGGAACTCAAAATACGAATATCAGAACACATCCGCTCAATTAAACAGCAAGACATACGCTATCCCTTGAGCACATTTTGTTTGGAGAACCACCGCAATGAACAGATGAATTTGATCAGATTTTATGGCGTAGAACATATGACTCCACTCAAAAGAGGAGGTAATAGGGAAAGATCCCTACGACAAGTGGAAGCCAATTGGATCGACCCTATGGACAGCTGCACTATTGGCTTAAATTCAGATCATGAACTAAGCCACTATCTATGATGTGACATTAATGTATTCTTAAATTCAGATCATAAACCAAGTCACTATCTATGATGCAACATTAATGTATGCCATTATATTTTTCCATCATGTTTTTTGATGTCTAACAGTAGACACATTTATGTACTTAAATTGTTGTTAAACGTTGCATTATCATATGCATGCATCCACATTATAACAACCAATAGGGACAATAGGAAATACTTTGGCTTTCACTCAAATCAAGAATTTGACAGCACAGGGTGTTTTTCATCACCTACGAAAATAAGGAACTACCTACAGTTAGTGTATAGCGTAATTATCACTATTATAAATACATAGTGTTTCATATCTATTATTTATAATTTAAAATAATCTGGCTTAATGTCAAAGTATAAATACAGCAGCTACTACCGATATATATGTCAATGAGTTGCAGAGCATGCAAACGTAATTCCTAATTTTGGCTCCTAAAATAACAAAGTACGAACAATCGCGCACGCTCATCTAATACCAATGGGTTTTTTTCATTCAAAATGGCAGCCACAAAGTCATGACACGCCTGAGGTCATCACATTGCGCAACGAAAATAAAAGCGGTCATTTTGAATTTCTTACTCGCAGTTCCAGAATCGAGTAAGGAACAGCATCCAGAGGAATCCTAGCAAAATAGGAATCAAGTGGGAGAAATCCAGGTACAAATATTCACTTATTTGCCTCACCTTGAGATCTAACTTTACCAATTTATCATTTAGTTTAAGAAATCCTCAACCTTTAGATTGTAGCCTCCAATTTTAACCAAGTATATTTACCATTTGCAGGAACTGTCTACTAAACAAGAAGCGCATATGATTTAATCCTTTAAAACCAAAATAATCTTGAGTAAACCAAGAACTGAAATCCAAGTGGAATGAACCAATCCACTACTACAGCCATTTGTTATTATGACCATTTCTATTCTGAGAGGACTATTACAAAAATAGTAAGCACAACCTCAATTTACCTTCTCTTACCAATTATGGCATTAAGCTGTCTATTTCAATTTTTTCCATTTCAAATAATTTTCAAATCATGTTGTTTCTAATGTTTTTTCTTAACATCAATGTGTCAATGCACTTCTTTCCTAACAAATACACTTTTTTGATATACATTTTAAACAAATCCTCTAATTTAGCATACTTATGCAAGCAAAAAACTCTTGTTAATTAGATATCATTTTTGAAAATACTTAAGTACAAATATCAGAATTTTCTTTCTTTTCAGCAACTGCACAGATTCATTTTCCCTCCTGATGAACCACTAATGATAAATGGGGAAACAAGTGTAGAGGGCATTTATGTATGTTTAAAGTTGAGCAATAGGTGCAACTAAACTGTGAAGATAACAGAGATTACTTAATAAATCGAATATTTGGAGCGCCTGTTAACAGTGTTTGTACCCTTCATTGAGTACATTTATAAGCTCTGTGCAGCCCCTAGAGCAACCGATCACAAATGTAGACAGCACCAACAAATCTAAGAAGAACTAACATCATCTCACAAATCCATTTACTCGCCGTAGTTTGCCACACAAAAGGCTGCTATTTTCTTGCTATTTAATGGACTCTTCTGGTGTAGTAGTTTAGTGTTATCCCTCAGAGTCACTGTCCCCCATTCTTCCACCCTGCCCCTTTCTTTCCGTTACCATGTCCCCCCCAACATTTCCAGCAAAGTTACTCCACATGTGCTTAAGCAAGTCCTGTTTTATGACTTTATTGGAACCCACTTTCATGATAATGCCAATGGTCTGTACAACTTGTTCAAGTCTGTTCTAATCTTGAAAAACACAGTGGAGCTATGTGTGCCTTCTTTACTCGGCATGGTAGGGGTGTAGTAAAGCCAGCAATTGAACTGTATGAGAAGCAGGCTGTAACTGTTGCTACATTTGGAGCTTAACTCTGGGGCTGTGCTAATATCGCCTGTGTATCGAAAGCTGAGAGCAATTTCTTAGACTATCTGCCCCAATTACCACGGGGTGCATCCAACATGTTAATTCGGATGGTACTTGATCTAAGACTATTAAAAAGCAAGGCTTCTATGAATCCTTTGCGGTATTGGTTAAGATTACTGCACTCTCCGACACTTGAAAAATGCAGGGTTAATGTAATAAGCTTGGAAGGGGGGAAGAGTCTCCTGTGGTTCGCCCATGTAAAAAAGAAAAAGCTCTAGGAGTTGGGTGAGCATGATCTCTGGCACAACCGGAGAATATTCCTAAGGCCCTGCCCAATAAATTCAATGAGAGACAATGGGATCTTCTGCAAGAAGGGGGATGGTTTTGGCAAGTGAGAAACTCAAATTGGGTGCTGGTGGATAAAGCAGGATTTTTGCTATAAACCTTACTTTGCCCAACTACAACCCTACTCTGACTGAGCCCTTTCCATCCACTTTATGAAATTCTGGGGTTTTAGTCGCTCAGATAAATGCCCTCTCTGTGGCACTGATGTGGAAACTGAAATACATTTCCTCTTCTTGTGTCCGCAGCTTAGCTTACTGAGGTCTATTTAACTAAGGCCATTTCTTAGAGCAGCAGGAATTTGCACTTTGCTTGAAGCCCTGGAACTCTGCAAACGGACAGATGATATGGATAAGTCCTGCAGTGTTGCAAACTGCTTCCGTCGTGCATGGCTGTTGAGATCTAATGCCAGGAGGGAATTGTGTCCTTGACTAAAATGGTTGAACATAATTGTTGGGGGCTAGTTTATCCAGGTTCTTAACAACTAATGGTTGGGTTGGAATGTTATATTTTTATGTCAGGGGTTGCGAGGGTTCTCGCCCCTATCAAGGGTAATTGTATCAGGCTACCTTTTATCATTTTTATGTTAGGTTCGTACATTGTATATAATGGTTACTGAAGGGGTTGTGAACATCCCCCCCTTATATTTGATAGTGTTTTAGTGTTTAAGAGTATACAGTTTTAACGAATGAAATATGTGCATTGATTCTTTGGTATGTTTATTTTGATGTAACCCTGCTTTTGTATCTTGGAGCAATCGGCAGTTAGATGTGCACTCTTAATAGTTTTATGTCGAATAATAGAGATATGATGATTATTTCTAGCTACTTCCTAGGTTCCTATAGGTGCTTAGTCCATCTGCTTCCTTGACGAGATACTGGACAGTCATTCAATAAACCCCAGCTCTTTGGTGCCACGAGTGTCATTGCTTGTAGAGAGCTGTTGGAGCTTCTTATTGTACATAGGCACCATAACAGGGATTTTAGTCCCATCGAAATAATGGTGGCATTCTTCGAACACTGATTTCACTACTAGATGTTTTTTCTGCCGGAGGGTGTCGTTTTTCCCTTGTGATTGTAGTCTACTAGATTAAAAGGGATTGGAGATTGGATTGCTTAAGATGAGACACCCCCGGAGCATCGCTGGAGGCATCTGCTTCCACAATGAAGAAGGGAAGCCTCGGGAGTCCAGAAAAACCTTTGCTACTTCTGAATGTACGAGATTATGGAGTGAACTACTTCTGAAAAGCATAATATAGAACTCTGATAGTAATTGGCGATGTTGATAAACCTCCGTACCAATAGACCCGCCAGAGAAAGCCGAGTCTGAGCGGGTGTACCTGCACTTCCGTGTCCTGAGCAAAGTCTGCGGACCAATGTTGATGGAGGCATTCAGTCCAGGGATGAAGGGAGGCCTGGTTAAAATGTGCCTATGGGGCCCACCTTCCTCTCTTATCCTGTTGGCTTCTGTTGCAATAGTAGCTGGAGGTGTGGTTGAGGAAATGGTGGCATGCAGGAACTGAACGGCTATGACCTTGAAAGCACTCACCCTTGCCTTTATGCAACTTTAGAGGGGTAGATCTATCTTTAGAGATCTGAATAGGCTCACAGGACTCCTTAGTAGAGTCCCACCCCTCGGTTACCAGGGGAATCATCTGCCCCGGTAATTGTTATGTAAAGTGATTGCCATACTTAAGGTATAATTGAGCTGTTTAATTTCCTGGTCTTCCGATTGATTGTATCTCATAATTCATGGGAGTTATTCAATTGCTGTGAATTGTGCAAAATAATTCACTGATGTGACATCATCCCAGAGAATTCTGTATTTTGATATCCCTGCTGTTTGTGCTATAAACAAAGACAAACATGTTACGGACACCTTTTTATATATTTCCCACCAATACGTGCTGCAAGAAAATGTTGAGCATGACATCATTTCTTGCTGACATGGGCCTTAAAATGGTATATGGCACCATTGGTGCCCCATTTCTCAGTCTGCGCTAATTGCTATAACTCACGTGATCATTCAGATGTGTTGCGCATTATACTTCAGAGGGCAGCCGGAGCCTACTGCCTAGCAACGTATCCCCTCACGCAGCGTAGCTCTCAACCCATTCATTTCCGGGGCGTAAATGTGACCAGTGGCAACGTGTATGTGTCTGTGTTTTTTTTATTTGGAGCAGTAGCAGATCTTTTAAACGTCTTATTAGGTCCATTTTAGTGCAGTCCGGGTAAGACAAAAACACAAGCAGCCAGCCCATCGCTCTGACCTTAAATTTGACATTTTAGGTCCCATCTTGGTTCGACCAGGCTTTGGCCTGCTTAATCAGAATGGATTGCAGTGGCGGCAGAGCGCAGGGTACACGCAGTACTGCTGCTTCTGTAACATGCCACAATAGCGCAGTTACGAATAC